>NC_134483.1:433439-733439 GCF_040206685.1 Ascaphus truei
AGGTACCAGAGGGGAATAAACCTCTCCCATCTCTCATCACCACTTCCTGTCTCTCCTCTGATGTCACTTCCTGTGGCAGTCATAGACTGCCCCCCACCCTTACTGCACCGCTCTACCTGTCTTCTCACACTCTGCTCTCACGTCCTGCGCTGACTTCTCACGAGGTGGAGGAACCTAATTATAACCAGACATACTGGATAATCCATACAGTGACCCTATAGATATAATAATAAAGAACCAGAAACACCCCACAGATCACATTCCTTCAAATAACAAGGGACCGTAATAATGAATATACAGGATACTTCTATAGGGTACGTCCCCATATACCCTACAGGAAATAATACTTCTGCCAGCAGTCATTGATGACAGCAAAGCTTGTCCCAGTAGATCTCTTTATAGAGGAGATTGGTTGGATCCGGGCTCTCTGTGTTTGGCTGCTCAGGTACATATTGCGCATCTGGCAGAGGCTCCCGGCGGGGGTGTCTGGCAGAGGCTCCCGGCGGGGGTATCTGGCAGAGGCTCCCGGCGGGGGTATCTGGCAGAGGCTCCCGGCGGGGGTATCTGGCAGAGGCTCCCGGCCGGGGTATCTGGCAGAGGCTCCCGGCCGGGGTATCTGGCAACGGCTCCCGGCCGGGGTATCTGGCAGAGGCTCCCGGCCGGGGTATCTGGCAGAGGCTCCCGGCCGGGGTATCTTCAGGATAGGAAAGGTCACAGCAGAGGCTCCCGGCCGGGGTATCTGGCAGAGGCTCCCGGCCGGGGTATCTGGCAGAGGCTCCCGGCCGGGGTATCTCCGGGATAGGAAAGGTCACAGCAGAGGCTCCCGGCCGGGGTATCTGGCAGAGGCTCCCGGCCGGGGTATCTCCGGGATAGGAAAGGTCACGATCTCTCTGCTTCTCCCTGTTCCCTTCTCCCTGGCTGAGAGGTGATGCTGGTATCTGCTCTGTTTTACTTTGTTCCTCTTAAATCTCTCTTCCTCTCTCTGCCCCTATCTCCCCCCCCCCTCTCCCTCTCCCTCCCCTTCTCCCCCTCTCCCCCTCTCCCCTTCTCCCCCTCTCCCTCTCTCTCTCTCCTGTGATCTGGTGACAGTAAATGTGGGGATTTGGAGGAAGAACTGAAGAATGTCACCAATAACCTAAAGTCCATTGAGGCGCAGGCTGATAAGGTATCAAGTGTCTTACCCCCCCCCTCCATCCCCTAATACTGAGAGGGCCCCCCTATCCTGTCTATAACATACACCCCCACACTGATAATATGAGGTGCTAACACCCTAATACTGAGATATACCCCTATCCTGTCTATAACATACACCCTACACTGATAATATATGAGGTGCTGACACCCTAATACTGAGATATACTCCCATCCTGTCTATAACATACACCCTATACTGATAATATGAGGTGCTAACACCCTAATACTGAGATATACCCCCATCCTGTCTATAACATACACCCCACAATGATAATATATGAGGTGCTGACACCCTAATACTGAGATATACCCCCATCCTGTCTATAACATACACCCCACAATGATAATATATGAGGTGCTAACACCCTAATATCAGTGCCCCCCATCCGGTCTATAACATACACCCCACACTGATAATATATGAGGTACTGACACCCTAATACTGAGATATACCCCCATCCTGTCTATAACATACACCCCACAATGATAATATATGAGGTGCTGACACCCTAATACTGGTTCCAGGGCCCCTTGGCTGTCTCGCTGACTTTGTCCTTACGCGTTGGATGTTTTCTATCTCTATTAATGTTTGTCCTCATCTAGCGCTCTCTGATCTCTGGCAGTCTCTCTCATCTCTGGCTGTCTCTCTGTCCCCTGGCTGTCTCTCTGTCCCCTGGCTGACTCTCTGTCCCCTGGCTGACTCTCTGTCCCCTGGCTGACTCTCTGGTCTGATGTCTGTCTCTCTCTTTGATGTCTGGCTGTCTCATTTTTCAGTACTCCTCCAAGGAAGACAAATACGAGGAAGAAATTAAACTTCTCGGTGACAGACTGAAAGAGGTAAGAGACGTCAGAGGAAGTCCCAAAGGACTCTGGGAGGGAGCGGAGAAAAGGTCAGGGAGGGAGGAGGAAAGGTCGGGGAGGTCGGGGAGGGACGGAGGAAAGGTCAGGGAGGTCGGGGACGGAGGAGCAAAGGTCGGGGAGGGAGGAGGAAAGGTCGGGGAGGGAGGGGAGGGAGGAGGAAAGGTCGGGGAGGTCGGGGAGAGACGGAGGAAAGGTCAGGGAGGTTGGGGAGGGACGGAGAAAAGGTCAGGGAGGTCGGGGAGGTGTCGGAGAAAAGGTCAGGGAGGTGTCGGAGGGAGCGGAGAAAAGGTCGGGAGGGAACGGAGAAAAGGTCAGGGAGGTCGGGGAGGTGTCGGAGAAACGGTCAGGGAGGTGTCGGGGAGGGAGCGGAGAAAAGGTCGGGGAGGGAGCGGAGAAAAGGTCGGGAGGGAACGGAGAAAAGTTAGGTCAGGGTGGGTGAAGAAAAAAGGTCAGGGAGGTCGGGGACGGATCGTAGAAAAGGTCGGAGGTCAGGGTGGGTGAAGAAAAAAGGTCAGGGAGGTCAAGAAGGAGCGGAGAAAAGGTCAGGGAGGTCGGGGAGGGACGGAGAAAAGGTCAGCGAGGTCGAGAAGGAACAGAAAAAGGTCAGGGAGGGACGGAGAAAAGGTCAGGGAGGTCGGGAGGGAGCGGAGAAATGGTCAGGGAGGTTGGGGAGGGATGGAGAAAAGGTCAGGGGGGTCGGGGAGGGACGGAGAAAAGGTCAGGGAGGTCGGGGAGGGACGGAGAAAAGGTCAGGGAGGTCGGGGAGGGACGTAGAAAAGGTCAGGGAGGGATGGAGAAAAGGTCAGGGAGGTCGAGGACAGGTTGTAGAAAAGGTCAGGGAGGTCGGGAGGGAGCAGAGAAAAGGTCAGGGAGGTCGGGGAGGGACGGAGAAAAGGTCAGGGAGGTCGGGGAGGGAGCGGAGAAAAGGTCGGGGAGGGAGAAGAGAAAAGGTCAGGGAGGTCGGGGACGGGTCGTAGAAAAGGTCAGGGAGGTCGAGGAGGGACGGAGAAAAGGTCAGGGAGGTCGGGGAGGGGTCAGAGAAAAGGTCAGGGAGGTTGGGGAGGGAGAAGAGAAAAGGTCAGGGAGGTCGGGGACGGGTCGTAGAAAAGGTCAGGGAGGTCGAGGAGGGACGGAGAAAAGGTCAGGGAGGGATCAGAGAAAAGGTCGGGGAGGGAGCAGAGAAAAGGTCAGGGAGGTCAGGGAGGGACGGAGAAAAGGTCAGGGAGGTCGAGGAGGGATGGAGAAAAGGTCGGGGAGGGGTCAGAGAAAAGGTCGGGGAGGTCGGGGAGGGACAGAGAAAAGGTCAGGGAGGGAGAAGAGAAAAGGTCAGGGAGGTCGGGGATGGGTCGTAGAAAAGGTCAGGGAGGTCGGGGAGGGACGGAGAAAAGGTCGGGGAAGGAGCGGCGAAAAGGTCAGGGAGGGAGCGGAGAAGAGGTCAAGGAAGGTGCGGAGAAAAGGTCAGGGAGGTCGGGGAGGGACGGAGAAAAGGTCAGAGAGGGAGCGGAGAAAAGGTCAGGGAGGTCGGAGAAGGGCTGGGAGGGGTCAGGGTTAGGGTCAAGGAGGGGTTAAGTCCAGGTTACAGAGGGGTCAGGGGATGTAAAGCACAGCTCACAGAGGTGGCAGGGGCTATTGATGGTGTTACAGGTAATCTTATTTGATTTAGGGAGGGGGTTCTGTGCTTTTGGAGCTGCTAGTTTCCAGATGTATTCTTTTGGGGGTCACATTCACTGTATTAGGGTCACCCTCATACTGTGATTTTGAGGGTTCTATGGTTACGCCTTTGGGGTCATCTGCAGGCTATAATTTTTTGTGCTCTGGCCATAATTTTGGGGTCAACCTCACACTGTGATTTTGGGGTTATTTCTCAGGCTGAGACTCGTGTTGAGTTTTCAGAGAGATCAGTGGCCAAGCTGGAGAAGACTATTGATGATCTGGAAGGTAAGAGACTCTTTTCTCAGCTTCTCCCCTCCCTCAGCCTCCCCCTTCCTCAGCCTCCCCCTCCCTCACCTCCCCCCTCACTCAGCCTTCCCCCTTCCTCAGCTTCCCCCCTCTCTCAGCCTCCCCCCTCCCTTAGCCTCCCATCCCTCAGCCTTCCCCTCCCTCAACTTCCCCCCTCCCTCAACCCCCCCCTCCCACAGCCTCCCCCCTCCCTCAGCTTCCCCCCTCCCTCAGCTTCCCCCCTCTCTCAGCCTCCCCCCTCCCTTAGCCTCCCATCCCTCAGCCTTCCCCTCCCTCACCTTCCCCCTCACTCAACCTTTCCCCACACTCAGCCTTCCCCCTCCCTCCATGTGACCCGCTCAGACAGCCCTCTCACACTACCCCCTCACAGTAGCTATTTTATACTTTGCACTCTTATACATGCCGCTCTCACACCTCTCCTCCAATGTTCCTCCTCATCGTTCACATTCCACCTCTGTTATTTATTTCCAGTTTATGCTTTTACTTATCATGTTTTTCTCAATTATTTTCCATCTCTTTCCTTCCCACTGTTACGTATGTATTTGTGCCTGTCTCTCTGTGCCTGTCTCTCTGTGCCTGTCTCTCTGTACGTGTGATTCTGTCTGTCCCTATGTAACTGTCTCTCTGTGCCTGTCTCTGTGGCTGTCTCTCTGTGCCTGTCTCTCTGTGCCTGTCTCTGTGTGTGTGATTCTTTCTGTCCCTATGTAACTGTCTTTCTGTCCCCGTATCTGTATGTCCCTACTGTATGTCTGCCTTTCTATCTGCCTGTCTCTCTGTAATTGTCTTTGTCTATTCTTCTGTCACTCTCGTCCCTTGCTCTCTGCTTCTGTACTTCCCACTCTCTACCCCTGCTGTCTCTCTGTATCCCCCCTCCACGTGTCTCTCATGGTTCTGCTGTCTCTAGATGAGGTATATGCTCAGAAGGTGAAGTATAAATCCATCAGTGAGGAGCTGGACAATGCTCTCAATGACATCACCTCTCTCTGAGTCTTGACTGTCACTTCTCCTGCACAAGCTGTCTCTTTGCTGACCGTTATTGAGCACATCTTCACCTGCCATGGCCGGTCTATTTACCAAGTCATTGCCTATCTCCTCTCCCATGACCTGTCTCTCTGCTCCCAAGCACAAGACCTCTCTCCATCACAGCATGTCTCTGCTCCCAAACACAAGACCTCTCTCCATCACAGCATGTCTCTGCTCCCAAACACAAGACCTCTCTTCATCACAGCATGTCTCTGCTCCCAAACACAAGACCTCTCTCCATCACAGCATGTCTCTGCTCCCAAACACAAGACATCTCTCCATCACAGCATGTCTCTGCTCCCAAACACAAGACATATCTCCGTTGCCAGTTGCTGAATATTTCTTTGGACCTCTGTCTTCTCCATTCAATGCATGTTTCTATTCTGAGAGTCTCTCTGCCTATCAAAACACGTCACTTTCCTCTCTGTCTCTTCATCATTCCCCCATAATGACCTGACTCTCTCCTTCCCCTGCATGTCTGTGTGACTGTCATTGTATGTCTCTGTTGCTCTCTTGCTTATCATTGCACGCTCTTCTGACTTTCACAGTGTTTTTTTGTTCCAGTTTCGACATGTCTCTGCCTCTCACGGCATGTCTACGTTCTTCTCACTTAATACTCTATCCTCCTGCCTGTTAATACCTCTCTTCCTGTCTCAGAAGTAATTGTACTTATCCTTATTTGTCTCTCCTATGCCCTTCTCTTCCTTTAACTCCCTCTCACTGTGTTCACTGTCCCCCCCCCCTATATTCTGGACACACCTCCAGTATTTCCCCCTTCTCTCTCACTCATGGTGGGGCTATGTAGTGGAGAGATGGTGGGGTAGCATTGCTTTCTGATTGTTCAGTGTGGTCCGGTGGGGATATGACATGCATGGAACCATCCTGGTCTTTAGTGTTGGGTTAGAGATGTTTGAAGGAAGCCCAGCAGTCTGAGGGTGGCTTAGAGACCTTCTCCCACCTCTCTCTTATTCTCGGAACTCTCTCATGGGTCTCTCTGTTTTTTCTCTATGCTACTAATTTAATAAAGTATTTATCCTCCTCCTCCAAGCTTCTTGTTTTTTTTCTCCTTGCTACTGCTCTCTTCTTGCTCTAGACTACCACACTGTCCTTACATTTCACCAATAACACAGATGAAATAATTGAACAACACACATTCCACATCTAACACAGAAGGTGTATTCAACATACAACACAAACCAATATCATACCAACAAAATCAACACAAATTGCAAAGCAAACTTGTTATTCAAGAACCAAAACACAAACTAAACGTATTACTCTAGTACCAAAAAATAAAACCCAAGCCAGTCTTATTACTCTAAAACCAACACGTATCTCCAACTAGTGTTACATAGTTACATAGTAGTTACAAAGTGACATATTTACATAGTAAATATAGGTTGAAAAAAAGACATACGTCCATCAAGTTCAACCTATGATAAATGAATGTTATCATATTATAACTACACATCATTCTAATACAACCGGAACCAGACCAGCAGTATCACTGACCCCGCTGCCCTCTCTGCCCTCTCAAAGCTCCAGTCTCTGGTTTCTGATGGTCCTGGGCTTGTCTTTACTTGCTGGTCTCAGGTTCTATATACTGGTTCTCTTTTGTTAGACTTTTAGTTTGGTTTCTGGTATTGTACATGGTTTCTCTGGTATTATTTTCTGACCTTTGTTTAGTCTCGTCTCTGGTTTGGGTTTATTGTACGAGATTGGGTCTTGATTTAATTCTAAAGCCAGTCTCAGGTCTGAAGTGGATATTTGGCATTATTCAGGCTAGTCTCTTGTGTTGATTCCTAGTTTAGTTTAAGCGCTGCCTCCAGTTTCTCTCGTCTGAGTTTAATCCTTGGTCTAGGAATATATTCTGCTCTGGATGGACCCTGGTTTATTTGGCTTGCTCGTTTATAGGCTAAAGTTGGACCCTAAAGGTTGTCTCCTGTCCTGAGAGTAGACTGTCATTTTAGGTTAATCTTTTATAATTTCTTTCTTATACTGGTATCTGGAGCCTCAGGCCTGTTGGTATTATTGCCTGGTCTGATGTTAATCTCTAGTATCTCAAATTGAGACTCTGGTCTGAGATATGCCTCCAATTTCTTTCTTTGGTCTAAAGTCAGGAATTAGTTTAGTTCTATGCTGTAATGTTAGTGCTGCAAAGTTAATCTGGTTTAATTATGTGCTGTCAGAAATAAATCAGAGGGGGGTCACTGATTTAGTTGTCTATTGTAAGGTTAGTCTCTGGTGTAATCCTGCGCTGTAAGGTTAGTCTCTGGTTTAATTCTGTGCTGTAAGGTTAGTCTCTGGTTTTATTCTGTGCTGTAAGGTTAGTCTCTGGTGTAATCCTGCACTGTAAGGTTAGTCTCTGGTGTAATCTTGCGCTGTAAGGTTAGTCTCTGGTGTAATCCTGTGCTGTAAGGTTAGTCTCTGGTGTAATTCTGCGCTGTAAGGTTAGTCTCTGGTGTAATTCTGTGCTGTAAGGTTAGTCTCTGGTGTAATCCTGTGCTGTAAGGTTAGTCTCTGGTGTAATTCTGTGCTGTAAGGTTAGTCTCTGGTGTAATTCTGCACTGTAAGGTTAGTCTCTGATGTAATTCTGTGCTGTAAGGTTAGTCTCTGGTGTAATTCTGCGCTGTAAGGTTAGTCTCTGGTGTAATTCTGTGCTGTAAGGTTAGTCTCTGGTGTAATTCTGTGCTGTAAGGTTAGTCTCTGGTGTAATCCTGTGCTGTAAGGTTAGTCTCTGGTGTAATTCTGCACTGTAAGGTTAGTCTCTGATGTAATTCTGTGCTGTAAGGTTAGTCTCTGGTGTAAATCTGTGCTGTAAGGTTAGTCTCTGGTGTAATTCTGTGCTGTAAGGTTAGTCTCTGGTGTAATTCTGTGCTGTAAGGTTAGTCTCTGGTGTAATTCTGTGCTGTAAGGTTAGTCTCTGGTGTAATCCTGCGCTGTAAGGTTAGTCTCTGGTGTAATCCTGCGCTGTAAGGTTAGTCTCTGGTGTAAATCTGCGCTGTAAGGTTAGTCTCTGGTGTAATCCTGTGCTGTAAGGTTAGTCTCTGGTGTAATTCTGTGCTGTAAGGTTAGTCTCTGGTGTAATCCTGTGCTGTAAGGTTAGTCTCTGGTGTAATCCTGCGCTGTAAGGTTAGTCTCTGGTGTAATTCTGCGCTGTAAGGTTAGTCTCTGGTGTAATCCTGCGCTGTAAGGTTAGTCTCTGGTGTAATTCTGTGCTGTAAGGTTAGTCTCTGGTGTAATCCTGCGCTGTAAGGTTAGTCTCTGGTGTAATTCTGTGCTGTAAGGTTAGTCTCTGGTGTAATTCTGCGCTGTAAGGTTAGTCTCTGGTGTAATCCTGCGCTGTAAGGTTAGTCTCTGGTGTAAATCTGCGCTGTAAGGTTAGTCTCTGGTGTAATCCTGCGCTGTAAGGTTAGTCTCTGGTGTAATCCTGCGCTGTAAGGTTAGTCTCTGATGTAATTCTGCGCTGTAAGGTTAGTCTCTGGTGTAATTCTGTGCTGTAAGGTTAGTCTCTGGTGTAATCCTGTGCTGTAAGGTTAGTCTCTGGTGTAAATCTGCGCTGTAAGGTTAGTCTCTGGTATAATCCTGTGCTGTAAGGTTAGTCTCTGGTGTAATTCTGCACTGTAAGGTTAGTCTCTGGTGTAATCCTGCGCTGTAAGGTTAGTCTCTGGTGTAATCCTGTGCTGTAAGGTTAGTCTCTGGTGTAATCCTGCGCTGTAAGGTTAGTCTCTGGTGTAATTCTGTGCTGTAAGGTTAGTCTCTGGTGTAATTCTGTGCTGTAAGGTTAGTCTCTGGTGTAATTCTGTGCTGTAAGGTTAGTCTCTGGTGTAATACTGTGCTGTAAGGTTAGTCTCTGGTGTAATCCTGCGCTGTAAGGTTAGTCTCTGGTGTAAGTCTGCGCTGTAAGGTTAGTCTCTGGTGTAATTCTGTGCTGTAAGGTTAGTCTCTGGTGTAATCCTGCGCTGTAAGGTTAGTCTCTGGTGTAATCCTGCGCTGTAAGGTTAGTCTCTGGTGTAATTCTGCGCTGTAAGGTTAGTCTCTGGTGTAATCCTGCGCTGTAAGGTTAGTCTCTGGTGTAATCCTGCGCTGTAAGGTTAGTCTCTGGTGTAATTCTGTGCTGTAAAGTTAGTCTCTGGTGTAATCCTGTGCTGTAAGGTTAGTCTCTGGTGTAATTCTGCACTGTAAGGTTAGTCTCTGGTGTAATTCTGTGCTGTAAGGTTAGTCTCTGGTGTAATTCTGTGCTGTAAGGTTAGTCTCTGGTGTAATCCTGTGCTGTAAGGTTAGTCTCTGGTGTAATTCTGTGCTGTAAGGTTAGTCTCTGGTATAATCCTGCGCTGTAAGGTTAGTCTCTGGTGTAATCCTGCGCTGTAAGGTTAGTCTCTGGTGTAATTCTGTGCTGTAAGGTTAGTCTCTGGTGTAATTCTGCGCTGTAAGGTTAGTCTCTGGTGTAATTCTGCGCTGTAAGGTTAGTCTCTGGTGTAATTCTGTGCTGTAAGGTTAGTCTCTGGTGTAATCCTGTGCTGTAAGGTTAGTCTCTGGTGTAATTCTGTGCTGTAAGGTTAGTCTCTGGTGTAATCCTGCGCTGTAAGGTTAGTCTCTGGTGTAATTCTGTGCTGTAAGGTTAGTCTCTGGTGTAAATCTGTGCTGTAAGGTTAGTCTCTGGTGTAATTCTGTGCTGTAAGGTTAGTCTCTGGTGTAATTCTGTGCTGTAAGGTTAGTCTCTGGTGTAATTCTGTGCTGTAAGGTTAGTCTCTGGTGTAATTCTGTGCTGTAAAGTTAGTCTCTGGTTTAATCCTGTGCTGTAAGGTTAGTCTCTGGTGTAATTCTGTGCTGTAAGGTTAGTCTCTGGTGTAATTCTGTGCTGTAAAGTTAGTTTCTGGTGTAATCCTGCGCTGTAAGGTTAGTCTCTGGTTTAATCCTATGCTGTAAGGTTAGTCTCTGGTGTAATCCTGTGCTGTAATGTTAGTCTCTGGTGTAATTCTGTGCTGTAAGGTTAGTCTCTGGTGTAAATCTGTGCTGTAAGGTTAGTCTCTGGTGTAAGTCTGTGCTGTAAGGTTAGTCTCTGGTGTAATTCTGTGCTGTAAGGTTAGTCTCTGGTGTAATTCTGTGCTGTAAGGTTAGTCTCTGGTGTAATTCTGTGCTGTAAGATTAGTCTCTGGTTTAATCCTGTGCTGTAAGGTTAGTCTCTGGTGTAATCCTGTGCTGTAAGGTTAGTCTCTGGTGTAAATCTGTGCTGTAAGGTTAGTCTCTGGTGTAAATCTGTGCTGTAAGGTTAGTCTCTGGTGTAAATCTGCGCTGTAAGGTTAGTCTCTGGTGTAATTCTGCGCTGTAAGGTTAGTCTCTGGTGTAATACTGTGCTGTAAGGTTAGTCTCTGGTGTAATCCTGTGCTGTAAGGTTAGTCTCTGGTGTAATTCTGTGCTGTAAGATTAGTCTCTGGTTTAATCCTGTGCTGTAAGGTTAGTCTCTGGTGTAATCCTGTGCTGTAAGGTTAGTCTCTGGTGTAAATCTGTGCTGTAAGGTTAGTCTCTGGTGTAAATCTGTGCTGTAAGGTTAGTCTCTGGTGTAAATCTGCGCTGTAAGGTTAGTCTCTGGTGTAATTCTGCGCTCTAAGGTTAGTCTCTGGTGTAATACTGTGCTGTAAGGTTAGTCTCTGGTGTAATCCTGTGCTGTAAGGTTAGTCTCTGGTGTAATTCTGTGCTGTAAGATTAGTCTCTGGTTTAATCCTGTGCTGTAAGGTTAGTCTCTGGTTTAATCCTGCGCTGTAAGGTTAGTCTCTGGTGTAAGTCTGCGCTGTAAGGTTAGTCTCTGGTGTAATTCTGTGCTGTAAGGTTAGTCTCTGGTGTAATTCTGTGCTGTAAGGTTAGTCTCTGGTGTAATCCTGTGCTGTAAGGTTAGTCTCTGGTGTAATTCTGTGCTGTAAGGTTAGTCTCTGGTGTAATCCTGTGCTGTAAGGTTAGTCTCTGGTGTAATCCTGCGCTGTAAGGTTAGTCTCTGGTGTAAGTCTGTGCTGTAATGTTAGTCTCTGGTGTAATTCTGTGCTGTAAGATTAGTCTCTGGTTTAATCCTGTGCTGTAAGGTTAGTCTCTGGTGTAAATCTGTGCTGTAAGGTTAGTCTCTGGTGTAATTCTGCGCTGTAAGGTTAGTCTCTGGTGTAATTCTGTGCTGTAAGGTTAGTCTCTGGTGTAATTCTGTGCTGTAAGGTTAGTCTCTGGTGTAATCCTGCGCTGTAAGGTTAGTCTCTGGTGTAATTCTGTGCTGTAAGGTTAGTCTCTGGTGTAAGTCTGTGCTGTAAGGTTAGTCTCTGGTGTAATTCTGTGCTGTAAGGTTAGTCTCTGGTGTAATTCTGTGCTGTAACATTAGTCTCTGGTTTAATCTTGTGCTGTAAGGTTAGTCTCTGGTGTAATCCTGCGCTGTAAGGTTAGTCTCTGGTGTAATTCTGTGCTGTAAGGTTAGTCTCTGGTGTAATTCTGTGCTGTAAGGTTAGTCTCTGGTGTAATCCTGCGCTGTAAGGTTAGTCTCTGGTGTAATTCTGTGCTGTAAGGTTAGTCTCTGGTGTAATCCTGCGCTGTAAGGTTAGTCTCTGGTGTAAGTCTGTGCTGTAAGGTTAGTCTCTGGTGTAAGTCTGTGCTGTAAGGTTAGTCTCTGGTGTAATTCTGTGCTGTAAGGTTAGTCTCTGGTGTAATTCTGTGCTGTAAGGTTAGTCTCTGGTGTAAATCTGTGCTGTAAGGTTAGTCTCTGGTGTAAATCTGTGCTGTAAGGTTAGTCTCTGGTGTAATTCTGTGCTGTAAGATTAGTCTCTGGTTTAATCCTGTGCTGTAAGGTTAGTCTCTGGTGTAATTCTGTGCTGTAAGGTTAGTCTCTGGTGTAATCCTGCGCTGTAAGATTAGTCTCTGGTTTAATCCTGTGCTGTAAGGTTAGTCTCTGGTGTAATCCTGTGCTGTAAGGTTAGTCTCTGGTATAATCCTGCGCTGTAAGGTTAGTCTCTGGTGTAAGTCTGTGCTGTAAGGTTAGTCTCTGGTGTAATTCTGTGCTGTAAGGTTAGTCTCTGGTGTAATTCTGTGCTGTAATGTTAGTCTCTGGTGTAATTCTGTGCTGTAAGGTTAGTCTCTGGTGTAATCCTGTGCTGTAAGGTTAGTCTCTGGTGTAAATCTGTGCTGTAAGGTTAGTCTCTGGTGTAAATCTGCGCTGTAAGGTTAGTCTCTGGTGTAATTCTGTGCTGTAAGGTTAGTCTCTGGTGTAATCCTGCGCTGTAAGATTAGTCTCTGGTTTAATCCTGTGCTGTAAGGTTAGTCTCTGGTGTAATTCTGTGCTGTAAGGTTAGTCTCTGGTGTAATCCTGCGCTGTAAGGTTAGTCTCTGGTGTAATTCTGTGCTGTAAGGTTAGTCTCTGGTTTAATCCTGCGCTGTAAGGTTAGTCTCTGGTGTAATTCTGTGCTGTAAGGTTAGTCTCTGGTGTAATCCTGTGCTGTAAGGTTAGTCTCTGGTGTAATTCTGTGCTGTAAGGTTAGTCTCTGGTGTAATTCTGTGCTGTAAGGTTAGTCTCTGGTGTAATCCTGTGCTGTAAGGTTAGTCTCTGGTGTAATTCTGTGCTGTAAGGTTAGTCTCTGGTGTAAATCTGTGCTGTAAGGTTAGTCTCTGGTTTAATCCTGCGCTGTAAGGTTAGTCTCTGGTGTAATTCTGCGCTGTAAGGTTAGTCTCTGGTGTAAATCTGTGCTGTAAGGTTAGTCTCTGGTGTAATCCTGTGCTGTAAGGTTAGTCTCTGGTGTAATTCTGTGCTGTAAGGTTAGTCTCTGGTGTAAATCTGTGCTGTAAGGTTAGTCTCTGGTTTAATCCTGTGCTGTAAGGTTAGTCTCTGGTGTAATCCTGTGCTGTAAGGTTAGTCTCTGGTGTAATCCTGCGCTGTAAGGTTAGTCTCTGGTGTAATTCTGTGCTGTAAGGTTAGTCTCTGGTGTAATCCTGCGCTGTAAGGTTAGTCTCTGGTGTAATTCTGTGCTGTAAGGTTAGTCTCTGGTGTAATCCTGCGCTGTAAGGTTAGTCTCTGGTGTAATCCTGTGCTGTAAGGTTAGTCTCTGGTGTAATCCTGTGCTGTAAAGTTAGTCTCTGGTGTAATTCTGTGCTGTAAAGTTAGTCTCTGGTGTAATTCTGTGCTGTAAGATTAGTCTCTGGTTTAATCCTGTGCTGTAAGATTAGTCTCTGGTTTAATCCTGTGCTGTAAGGTTAGTCTCTGGTGTAATCCTGTGCTGTAAGGTTAGTCTCTGGTGTAAATCTGCGCTGTAAGATTAGTCTCTGGTGTAAGTCTGCGCTGTAAGGTTAGTCTCTGGTGTAAATCTGCGCTGTAAGGTTAGTCTCTGGTGTAATCCTGTGCTGTAAAGTTAGTCTCTGGTGTAATTCTGTGCTGTAAGATTAGTCTCTGGTTTAATCCTGTGCTGTAAGATTAGTCTCTGGTTTAATCCTGTGCTGTAAGGTTAGTCTCTGGTGTAATCCTGTGCTGTAAGGTTAGTCTCTGGTTTAATCCTGTGCTGTAAAGTTAGTCTCTGGTGTAATTCTGTGCTGTAAAGTTAGTCTCTGGTGTAATTCTGTGCTGTAAGGTTAGTCTCTGGTGTAATTCTGTGCTGTAAGGTTAGTCTCTGGTGTAATTCTGTGCTGTAAGATTAGTCTCTGGTTTAATCCTGTGCTGTAAGATTAGTCTCTGGTTTAATCCTGTGCTGTAAGGTTAGTCTCTGGTGTAATCCTGTGCTGTAAAGTTAGTCTCTGGTTTAATCCTGTGCTGTAAAGTTAGTCTCTGGTGTAATTCTGTGCTGTAAAGTTAGTCTCTGGTGTAATTCTGTGCTGTAAAGTTAGTCTCTGGTGTAATTCTGTGCTGTAAGATTAGTCTCTGGTTTAATCCTGTGCTGTAAGATTAGTCTCTGGTTTAATCCTGTGCTGTAAGGTTAGTCTCTGGTGTAATCCTGTGCTGTAAGGTTAGTCTCTGGTGTAATTCTGTGCTGTAAGGTTAGTCTCTGGTGTATGTCTGTGCTGTAAGGTTAGTCTCTGGTGTAATTCTGCGCTGTAAGGTTAGTCTCTGGTGTATGTCTGTGCTGTAAGGTTAGTCTCTGGTGTAATACTGCGCTGTAAGGTTAGTCTCTGGTGTAATTCTGTGCTGTAAGGTTAGTCTCTGGTGTAATCCTGTGCTGTAAGGTTAGTCTCTGGTGTAATTCTGTGCTGTAAGGTTAGTCTCTGGTGTAATCCTGTGCTGTAAGGTTAGTCTCTGGTGTAATTCTGCGCTGTAAAGTTAGTCTCTGGTGTAATCCTGCGCTGTAAAGTTAGTCTCTGGTGTAATCCTGCGCTGTAAGGTTAGTCTCTGGTGTAATCCTGCGCTGTAAAGTTAGTCTCTGGTGTAATCCTGCGCTGTAAGGTTAGTCTCTGGTATAATTCTGTGCTGTAAGGTTAGTCTCTGGTGTAATCCTGCGCTGTAAGGTTAGTCTCTGGTGTAATCCTGTGCTGTAAGGTTAGTCTCTGGTGTAATTCTGTGCTGTAAGGTTAGTCTCTGGTGTAATTCTGTGCTGTAAGGTTAGTCTCTGGTGTAATCCTGTGCTGTAAGGTTAGTCTCTGGTGTAAATCTGTGCTGTAAGGTTAGTCTCTGGTGTAATTCTGTGCTGTAAGGTTAGTCTCTGGTGTAATTCTGTGCTGTAAGGTTAGTCTCTGGTGTAATCCTGCGCTGTAAGGTTAGTCTCTGGTGTAATTCTGCGCTGTAAGGTTAGTCTCTGGTGTAATCCTGCGCTGTAAGGTTAGTCTCTGGTGTAATTCTGTGCTGTAAGGTTAGTCTCTGGTGTAATCCTGCGCTGTAAGGTTAGTCTCTGGTGTAAGTCTGCGCTGTAAGGTTAGTCTCTGGTGTAATCCTGCGCTGTAAGGTTAGTCTCTGGTGTAATTCTGTGCTGTAAGGTTAGTCTCTGGTGTAAGTCTGCGCTGTAAGGTTAGTCTCTGGTTTAATCCTGCGCTGTAAGGTTAGTCTCTGGTGTAATTCTGCGCTTTAAGGTTAGTCTCTGGTGTAAGTCTGCGCTGTAAAGTTAGTCTCTGGTGTAATTCTGTGCTGTAAGGTTAGTCTCTGGTTTAATCCTATGCTGTAAGGTTAGTCTCTGGTGTAAGTCTGCGCTGTAAGGTTAGTCTCTGGTGTAATCCTATGCTGTAAGGTTAGTCTCTGGTGTAAATCTGCGCTGTAAGGTTAGTCTCTGGTGTAATCCTGCGCTGTAAGGTTAGTCTCTGGTGTAAGTCTGCGCTGTAAGGTTAGTCTCTGGTGTAATCCTGTGCTGTAAGGTTAGTCTCTGGTGTAATCCTGTGCTGTAAGGTTAGTCTCTGGTGTAATTCTGTGCTGTAAGGTTAGTCTCTGGTGTAAGTCTGCGCTGTAAGGTTAGTCTCTGGTGTAATTCTGCGCTGTAAGGTTAGTCTCTGGTGTAAGTCTGCGCTGTAAGGTTAGTCTCTGGTGTAATCCTGTGCTGTAAAGTTAGTCTCTGGTGTAATCCTGTGCTGTAAGGTTAGTCTCTGGTGTAATCCTGTGCTGTAAGGTTAGTCTCTGGTGTAATCCTGTGCTGTAAGGTTAGTCTCTGGTGTAATTCTGTGCTGTAAGGTTAGTCTCTGGTGTAATCCTGCGCTGTAAAGTTAGTCTCTGGTGTAATCCTGCGCTGTAAGGTTAGTCTCTGGTATAATTCTGTGCTGTAAGGTTAGTCTCTGGTGTAATCCTGCGCTGTAAGGTTAGTCTCTGGTGTAATCCTGTGCTGTAAGGTTAGTCTCTGGTGTAATTCTGTGCTGTAAGGTTAGTCTCTGGTGTAAGTCTGCGCTGTAAGGTTAGTCTCTGGTGTAAATCTGTGCTGTAAGGTTAGTCTCTGGTGTAATTCTGTGCTGTAAGGTTAGTCTCTGGTGTAATTCTGTGCTGTAAGGTTAGTCTCTGGTGTAATCCTGTGCTGTAAGGTTAGTCTCTGGTGTAATCCTGTGCTGTAAGGTTAGTCTCTGGTGTAATTCTGTGCTGTAAGGTTAGTCTCTGGTGTAATTCTGTGCTGTAAGGTTAGTCTCTGGTGTAATTCTGTGCTGTAAGGTTAGTCTCTGGTGTAATTCTGCGCTGTAAGGTTAGTCTCTGGTGTAATCCTGCGCTGTAAGGTTAGTCTCTGGTGTAATTCTGTGCTGTAAGGTTAGTCTCTGGTGTAATCCTGCGCTGTAAGGTTAGTCTCTGGTGTAAGTCTGCGCTGTAAGGTTAGTCTCTGGTGTAATCCTGCGCTGTAAGGTTAGTCTCTGGTGTAATTCTGTGCTGTAAGGTTAGTCTCTGGTGTAAGTCTGCGCTGTAAGGTTAGTCTCTGGTTTAATCCTGCGCTGTAAGGTTAGTCTCTGGTGTAATTCTGCGCTTTAAGGTTAGTCTCTGGTGTAAGTCTGCGCTGTAAAGTTAGTCTCTGGTGTAATTCTGTGCTGTAAGGTTAGTCTCTGGTTTAATCCTATGCTGTAAGGTTAGTCTCTGGTGTAAGTCTGCGCTGTAAGGTTAGTCTCTGGTGTAATCCTATGCTGTAAAGTTAGTCTCTGGTGTAAATCTGCGCTGTAAGGTTAGTCTCTGGTGTAATCCTGCGCTGTAAGGTTAGTCTCTGGTGTAAGTCTGCGCTGTAAGGTTAGTCTCTGGTGTAATCCTGTGCTGTAAAGTTAGTCTCTGGTGTAATCCTGTGCTGTAAGGTTAGTCTCTGGTGTAATTCTGTGCTGTAAGGTTAGTCTCTGGTGTAAGTCTGCGCTGTAAGGTTAGTCTCTGGTGTAATTCTGCGCTGTAAGGTTAGTCTCTGGTGTAAGTCTGCGCTGTAAGGTTAGTCTCTGGTGTAATCCTGTGCTGTAAAGTTAGTCTCTGGTGTAATCCTGTGCTGTAAGGTTAGTCTCTGGTGTAAGTCTGCGCTGTAAGGTTAGTCTCTGGTGTAATCCTGTGCTGTAAAGTTAGTCTCTGGTTTAATCCTGTGCTGTAAGGTTAGTCTCTGGTGTAATACTGTGCTGTAAGGTTAGTCTCTGGTGTAATCCTGTGCTGTAAGGTTAGTCTCTGGTGTAATCCTGTGCTGTAAGGTTAGTCTCTGGTGTAATCCTGTGCTGTAAGGTTAGTCTCTGGTGTAATTCTGTGCTGTAAGGTTAGTCTCTGGTGTAAGTCTGCGCTGTAAGGTTAGTCTCTGGTGTAAGTCTGCGCTGTAAGGTTAGTCTCTGGTGTAATCCTGTGCTGTAAAATTAGTCTCTGGTGTAATCCTGTGCTGTAAGGTTAGTCTCTGGTGTAATCCTGTGCTGTAAGGTTAGTCTCTGGTGTAATTCTGTGCTGTAAGGTTAGTCTCTGGTGTAAGTCTGCGCTGTAAGGTTAGTCTCTGGTGTAATTCTGCGCTGTAAGGTTAGTCTCTGGTGTAATCCTGCGCTGTAAGGTTAGTCTCTGGTGTAATTCTGTGCTGTAAGGTTAGTCTCTGGTGTAATCCTGCGCTGTAAGGTTAGTCTCTGGTGTAATCCTGCGCTGTAAGGTTAGTCTCTGGTATAATCCTGTGCTGTAAGGTTAGTCTCTGGTATAATCCTGTGCTGTAAGGTTAGTCTCTGGTATAATCCTGTGCTGTAAGGTTAGTCTCTGGTGTAATTCTGTGCTGTAAGGTTAGTCTCTGGTGTAAGTCTGCGCTGTAAGGTTAGTCTCTGGTGTAATCCTGTGCTGTAAGGTTAGTCTCTGGAGTAATTCTGCGCTGTAAGGTTAGTCTCTGGTGTAAGTCTGCGCTGTAAGGTTAGTCTCTGGTGTAATCCTGCGCTGTAAGGTTAGTCTCTGGTGTAATCCTGCGCTGTAGGTTAGTCTCTGGTGTAATCCTGCGCTGTAAGGTTAGTCTCTGGTGTAATACTGTGCTGTAAGGTTAGTCTCTGGTGTAAATCTGCGCTGTAAGGTTAGTCTCTGGAGTAATTCTGCGCTGTAAGGTTAGTCTCTGGTGTAAATCTGCGCTGTAAGGTTAGTCTCTGGTGTAATCCTGCGCTGTAAGGTTAGTCTCTGGTGTAATACTGTGCTGTAAGGTTAGTCTCTGGTGTAAGTCTGTGCTGTAAGGTTAGTCTCTGGTGTAATTCTGTGCTGTAAGGTTAGTCTCTGGTGTAATTCTGTGCTGTAAGGTTAGTCTCTGGTGTAATTCTGCGCTGTAAGGTTAGTCTCTGGTGTAATCCTGCGCTGTAAGGTTAGTCTCTGGTGTAATTCTGTGCTGTAAGGTTAGTCTCTGGTGTAATTCTGTGCTGTAAAGTTAGTCTCTGGTGTAATCCTGCGCTGTAAGGTTAGTCTCTGGTGTAATTCTGTGCTGTAAGGTTAGTCTCTGGTGTAATCCTGCGCTGTAAGGTTAGTCTCTGGTGTAATCCTGCGCTGTAAGGTTAGTCTCTGGTATAATCCTGCGCTGTAAGGTTAGTCTCTGGTGTAATTCTGCGCTGTAAGGTTAGTCTCTGGTATAATCCTGCGCTGTAAGGTTAGTCTCTGGTGTAATCCTGCGCTGTAAGGTTAGTCTCTGGTGTAATTCTGTGCTGTAAGGTTAGTCTCTGGTGTAATACTGTGCTGTAAGGTTAGTCTCTGGTGTAAGTCTGTGCTGTAAGGTTAGTCTCTGGTGTAATTCTGTGCTGTAAGGTTAGTCTCTGGTGTAATCCTGTGCTGTAAAGTTAGTCTCTGGTGTAATCCTGCGCTGTAAGGTTAGTCTCTGGTGTAAGTCTGTGCTGTAAGGTTAGTCTCTAAGACTCGTCTCCAGCATCTTTTTCTTGTTTTAGGTTGGTCTTTGCTCTTTGGTATCATTATGTGATCTATAATGGGTCACTTTTCTCACCGTGTGACTTTTGGTTTTTGGTCTCCGGTCTTGGCGTTCAGTCTGTTGTCCATGTTGTCCATGCCAGGTCTAAGTCTCTCTCATTTATATCTTCAGTTGCAGCCTCTGATCTGTTGACCAGTCTCAGCCTCTGATCTGTCATCTCGGATAATTCTCAGATGTCTCAAATGTATTAATCCGTGCGTGATCCAGGGGGAGCATGGGAGAAAAGAATATAAAAAAACACAATATAAGTGCAGACAGTTGGTACTGGGTGAATTAAAGTGATTTTTGTCTTGGCTCATGAGTGTTGCCTACTCACAAGATTTAAATAGGACACGGGCAGTTTAGACACAATGGTCTCAGTGGACTGGATCTGTGGATTCTGAGTATGATGCGATCTTCACTCTCAGCCAGACAGCATATGTGTGGAGGGAAAGAGAGTATACATAGTGCAGACCAGTATGGTAAAAAGGTATAACTTTATAGAACTTTAAAAATGAACACTTACAATAAAAACATTAATTTCAGGCATGTATCACACTGATTGTGAGTGGAAGGAGGTGGACTGCAGATCTTAGGGCTCACCCGCCACCTTTGCTGCGCAGGCACTGCGAGGGAAACTGCTCCGCTGGAGGGTCCTTCTCAGTCCCTTCCCGGGTACTCGGATGCTGGAGGCTCCAATCTCCCTGGTGTGTGTCTGCTGCGGTATCCCCACTTCAGAAGTACGCCGTCTGATGAGACTCGAGTGACTCGGATACGTCACTTCCCGTGTAGTCCCGCTGCGTCACTTCCGGTGGTGGGCTCCCGATCTCTGTCCTACTCCTCTCTCCCAGAAGGCGGGTACCACTCTACGCGTTTCGCCAAAGAGTGCGTGGCGTCACTCGAGTACCATCAGATGGCGTACTTCTGAAGTGGGGATACCGCAGCAGACACACACCAGGGAGATTGGAGCCTCCAGCATCCGAGTACCCGGGAAGGGACTGAGAAGGACCCTCCAGCGGAGCAGTTTCCCTCGCAGTGCCTACGCAGCAAAGGTGGCGGGTGAGCCCTAAGATCTGCAGTCCACCTCCTTCCACTCACAATCAGTGTGATACATGCCTGAAATTAATGTTTTTATTGTAAGTGTTCATTTTTAAAGTTCTATAAAGTTATACCTTTTTACCATACTGGTCTGCACTATGTATACTCTCTTTCCCTCCACACATATGCTGTCTGGCTGAGAGTGAAGATCGCATCATACTCAGAATCCACAGATCCAGTCCACTGAGACCATTGTGTCTAAACTGCCCGTGTCCTATTTAAATCTTGTGAGTAGGCAACACTCATGAGCCAAGACAAAAATCACTTTAATTCACCCAGTACCAACTGTCTGCACTTATATTGTGTTTTTTTATATTCTTTTCTCCCATGCTCCCCCTGGATCACGCACGGACTTGTACAACCTGAGGGACCAGTGGAGCCAGTCCCTAACCAGCTGGGTCGAGCAGGGGGTCTTTATATCATTTTTTATACACTTTAATATTATACACGTGTGTACACGCATTTGTCATATTCCTGCATCAATTGATTTAAGAATAATCACTGTATATTGATAGTGGACACTAGTAGAGTTAGCGCTTTATATTCACTATAACACAGCTCAAATGTATTAATGACATCTCCTTTCTGGCTCTGTTTGTTCTCACTTTCCTAATGCATCGTGTGGCGCTTTAAGTCACTCTCACTGAGATTACAAGGTCCCTGGAAGTGACCAGGAATAAGAGCGCTCACTGCTTGTAATGTTGAAGCACTTCCTGTCTGTCACTTTGTGTAAGAATTGGGAGATAAGAGCGCTGGTATATTGGGAGGGTATGATACTATCGGGGAGAGGTGTAAGAGCGCTGATATATTGGGAGGGTATGATACTATCGGGGAGAGGTATAAGAGCGCTGGTATATTGGGAGGGTATGATACTATCGGGGAGAGGTATAAGAGCGCTGATATATTGGGAGGGTTTGATACTATCGGGGAGAGGTATAAGGGCGCTGATATATTGGGAGGGTATGATACTATCGGGGAGAGGTATAAGAGCGCTGGTATATTGGGAGGGTATGATACTATCGGGGAGAGGTATAAGAGCGCTGGTATATTGGGAGGGTATGATACTATCGGGGAGAGGTATAAGAGCGCTGATATATTGGGAGGGTATGATACTATCGGGGAGAGGTATAAGAGCGCTGGTATATTGGGAGTGTATGATACTATCGGGGAGAGGTATAAGGGCGCTGGTATATTGGGAGTGTATGATACTATCGGGGAGAGGTATAAGAGCGCTGGTATATTGGGAGGGTATGATACTATCGGGGAGAGGTATAAGAGCGCTGGTATATTGGGAGGGTATGATACTATCGGGGAGAGGTATAAGAGCGCTGATATATTGGGAGTGTATGATACTATCGGGGAGAGGTGTAAGAGTGCTGATATATTGGGAGTGTATGATACTATCGGGGAGAGGTATAAGAGCGCTGGTATATTGGGAGGGTATGATACTATCGGGGAGAGGTATAAGAGCGCTGATATATTGGGAGGGTATGATACTATCGGGGAGAGGTATAAGAGCGCTGATATATTGGGAGGGTATGATACTATCGGGGAGAGGTATAAGAGCGCTGGTATATTGGGAGGGTATGATACTATCGGGGAGAGGTATAAGAGCGCTGGTATATTGGGAGGGTTTGATACTATCGGGGAGAGGTATAAGAGCGCTGGTATATTGGGAGGGTATGATACTATCGGGGAGAGGTATAAGAGCGCTGGTATATTGGGAGGGTATGATACTATCGGGGAGAGGTATAAGAGCGCTGATATATTGGGAGGGTATGATACTATCGGGGAGAGGTATAAGAGCGCTGATATATTGGGAGGGTATGATACTATCGGGGAGAGGTATAAGGGCGCTGGTATATTGGGAGGGTATGATACTATCGGGGAGAGGTATAAGAGCGCTGGTATATTGGGAGGGTATGATACTATCGGGGAGAGGTATAAGAGCGCTGATATATTGGGAGGGTATGATACTATCGGGGAGAGGTATAAGAGTGCTGATATATTGGGAGTGTATGATACTATCGGGGAGAGGTATAAGAGCGCTGATATATTGGGAGGGTTTGATACTATCGGGGAGAGGTATAAGAGTGCTGATATATTGGGAGGGTTTGATACTATCGGGGAGAGGTATAAGAGCGCTGATATATTGGGAGGGTATGATACTATCGGGGAGAGGTATAAGAGCGCTGATATATTGGGAGTGTATGATATTATCGGGGAGAGGTATAAGAGCGCTGATATATTGGGAGGGTATGATACTATCGGGGAGAGGTATAAGGGCGCTGGTATATTGGGAGGGTATGATATTATCGGGGAGAGGTATAAGGGCGCTGGTATATTGGGAGGGTATGATATTATCGGGGAGAGGTATAAGAGCGCTGATATATTGGGAGGGTATGATACTATCGGGGAGAGGTATAAGAGCGCTGATATATTGGGAGGGTATGATACTATCGGGGAGAGGTATAAGAGCGCTGGTATATTGGGAGTGTATGATACTATCGGGGAGAGGTATAAGAGCGCTGGTATATTGGGAGGGTATGATACTATCGGGGAGAGGTATAAGAGCGCTGGTATATTGGGAGGGTATGATACTATCGGGGAGAGGTATAAGAGTGCTGATATATTGGGAGGGTATGATACTATCGGGGAGGGGTATAAGAGCGCTGGTATATTGGGAGTGTATGATACTATCGGGGAGAGGTATAAGGGCGCTGATATATTGGGAGTGTATGATATTATCGGGGAGAGGTATAAGAGTGCTGATATATTGGGAGGGTTTGATACTATCGGGGAGAGGTGTAAGAGCGCTGGTATATTGGGAGGGTTTGATACTATCGGGGAGGGGTATAAGAGTGCTGATATATTGGGAGGGTATGATACTATCGGGGAGAGGTATAAGGGCGCTGATATATTGGGAGTGTATGATATTATCGGGGAGAGGTATAAGAGCGCTGGTATATTGGGAGTGTATGATACTATCGGGGAGAGGTATAAGAGCGCTGGTATATTGGGAGGGTATGATACTATCGGGGAGAGGTATAAGAGTGCTGATATATTGGGAGGGTATGATACTATCGGGGAGAGGTATAAGGGCGCTGGTATATTGGGAGGGTATGATACTATCGGGGAGAGGTATAAGAGCGCTGATATATTGGGAGGGTATGGTACTATCGGGGAGAGGTATAAGAGCGCTGGTATATTGGGAGGGTATGATACTATCGGGGAGAGGTATAAGAGTGCTGATATATTGGGAGGGTTTGATACTATCGGGGAGAGGTATAAGAGCGCTGGTATATTGGGATGGTATGATACTATCGGGGAGAGGTATAAGAGCGCTGATATATTGGGAGGGTATGATACTATCGGGGAGAGGTATAAGAGCGCTGGTATATTGGGAGGGTATGATACTATCGGGGAGAGGTATAAGGGCGCTGGTATATTGGGATGGTATGATACTATCGGGGAGAGGTATAAGAGCGCTGGTATATTGGGAGGGTATGATACTATCGGGCAGAGGTATAAGGGCGCTGGTATATTGGGAGGGTATGATACTATCGGGGAGAGGTATAAGAGCGCTGATATATTGGGAGGGTATGATACTATCGGGGAGAGGTATAAGAGCGCTGGTATATTGGGAGGGTATGATACTATCGGGGAGAGGTATAAGGGCGCTGGTATATTGGGAGGATATGATACTATCGGGGAGAGGTATAAGAGCGCTGGTATATTGGGAGGGTATGATACTATCGGGGAGAGGTATAAGAGCGCTGATATATTGGGAGGGTATGATACTATCGGGGAGAGGTATAAGAGCGCTGGTATATTGGGAGGGTATGATACTATCGGGGAGAGGTATAAGGGCGCTGGTATATTGGGAGGGTATGATACTATCGGGGAGAGGTATAAGGGCGCTGGTATATTGGGAGGGTATGATACTATCGGGGAGAGGTATAAGAGCGCTGATATATTGGGAGGGTATGATACTATCGGGGAGAGGTATAAGGGCGCTGGTATATTGGGAGGGTATGATACTATCGGGGAGAGGTATAAGAGCGCTGGTATATTGGGAGGGTATGATACTATCGGGGAGAGGTATAAGAGCGCTGGTATATTGGGAGGGTATGATACTATCGGGCAGAGGTATAACGGCGCTGGTATATTGGGAGGGTATGATACTATCGGGGAGAGGTATAAGGGCGCTGGTATATTGGGAGGGTATGATACTATCGGGGAGAGGTATAAGGGCGCTGGTATATTGGGAGGGTTTGATACTATCGGGGAGAGGTATAAGGGCGCTGGTATATTGGGAGGGTATGATACTATCGGGGAGAGGTATAAGAGCGCTGATATATTGGGAGGGTATGATACTATCGGGGAGAGGTATAAGAGCGCTGATATATTGGGAGTGTATGATACTATCGGGGAGAGGTGTAAGAGCGCTGATATATTGGGAGGGTATGATACTATCGGGGAGAGGTATAAGAGCGCTGGTATATTGGGAGGGTATGATACTATCGGGGAGAGGTATAAGAGCGCTGATATATTGGGAGGGTATGATACTATCGGGGAGAGGTATAAGAGCGCTGGTATATTGGGAGGGTATGATACTATCGGGGAGGGGTATAAGGGCGCTGGTATATTGGGAGGGTATGATACTATCGGGGAGAGGTATAAGGGCGCTGATATATTGGGAGGGTATGATACTATCGGGGAGAGGTATAAGAGCGCTGGTATATTGGGAGGGTATGATACTATCGGGGAGAGGTATAAGAGCGCTGGTATATTGGGAGGGTATGATACTATCGGGGAGAGGTGTAAGAGTGCTGATATATTGGGAGGGTATGATACTATCGGGGAGAGGTATAAGGGCGCTGGTATATTGGGAGTGTATGATACTATCGGGGAGAGGTATAAGGGCGCTGATATATTGGGAGGGTTTGATACTATCGGGGAGAGGTATAAGAGCGCTGATATATTGGGAGGGTATGATACTATCGGGGAGAGGTATAAGAGCGCTGGTATATTGGGAGGGTATGATACTATCGGGGAGAGGTATAAGGGCGCTGGTATATTGGGATGGTATGATACTATCGGGGAGAGGTATAAGAGCGCTGGTATATTGGGAGGGTATGATACTATCGGGCAGAGGTATAAGGGCGCTGGTATATTGGGAGGGTATGATACTATCGGGGAGAGGTATAAGAGCGCTGATATATTGGGAGGGTATGATACTATCGGGGAGAGGTATAAGAGCGCTGGTATATTGGGAGGGTATGATACTATCGGGGAGAGGTATAAGGGCGCTGGTATATTGGGAGGATATGATACTATCGGGGAGAGGTATAAGAGCGCTGGTATATTGGCAGGGTATGATACTATCGGGGAGAGGTATAAGAGCGCTGATATATTGGGAGGGTATGATACTATCGGGGAGAGGTATAAGAGCGCTGGTATATTGGGAGGGTATGATACTATCGGGGAGAGGTATAAGGGCGCTGGTATATTGGGAGGGTATGATACTATCGGGGAGAGGTATAAGGGCGCTGGTATATTGGGAGGGTATGATACTATCGGGGAGAGGTATAAGAGCGCTGATATATTGGGAGGGTATGATACTATCGGGGAGAGGTATAAGGGCGCTGGTATATTGGGAGGGTATGATACTATCGGGGAGAGGTATAAGAGCGCTGGTATATTGGGAGGGTATGATACTATCGGGGAGAGGTATAAGAGCGCTGGTATATTGGGAGGGTATGATACTATCGGGCAGAGGTATAACGGCGCTGGTATATTGGGAGGGTATGATACTATCGGGGAGAGGTATAAGGGCGCTGGTATATTGGGAGGGTATGATACTATCGGGGAGAGGTATAAGGGCGCTGGTATATTGGGAGGGTTTGATACTATCGGGGAGAGGTATAAGAGCGCTGGTATATTGGGATGGTATGATACTATCGGGGAGAGGTATAAGAGCGCTGATATATTGGGAGGGTATGATACTATCGGGGAGAGGTATAAGAGCGCTGGTATATTGGGAGGGTATGATACTATCGGGGAGAGGTATAAGGGCGCTGGTATATTGGGAGGGTATGATACTATCGGGGAGAGGTATAAGGGCGCTGGTATATTGGGAGGGTTTGATACTATCGGGGAGAGGTATAAGGGCGCTGGTATATTGGGAGGGTTTGATACTATCGGGGAGAGGTATAAGAGCGCTGGTATATTGGGATGGTATGATACTATCGGGGAGAGGTATAAGAGCGCTGATATATTGGGAGGGTATGATACTATCGGGGAGAGGTATAAGAGCGCTGGTATATTGGGAGGGTATGATACTATCGGGGAGAGGTATAAGGGCGCTGGTATATTGGGATGGTATGATACTATCGGGGAGAGGTATAAGAGCGCTGGTATATTGGGAGGGTATGATACTATCGGGCAGAGGTATAAGGGCGCTGGTATATTGGGAGGGTATGATACTATCGGGGAGAGGTATAAGAGCGCTGATATATTGGGAGGGTATGATACTATCGGGGAGAGGTATAAGAGCGCTGGTATATTGGGAGGGTATGATACTATCGGGGAGAGGTATAAGGGCGCTGGTATATTGGGAGGATATGATACTATCGGGGAGAGGTATAAGAGCGCTGGTATATTGGGAGGGTATGATACTATCGGGGAGAGGTATAAGAGCGCTGATATATTGGGAGGGTATGATACTATCGGGGAGAGGTATAAGAGCGCTGGTATATTGGGAGGGTATGATACTATCGGGGAGAGGTATAAGGGCGCTGGTATATTGGGAGGGTATGATACTATCGGGGAGAGGTATAAGGGCGCTGGTATATTGGGAGGGTATGATACTATCGGGGAGAGGTATAAGAGCGCTGATATATTGGGAGGGTATGATACTATCGGGGAGAGGTATAAGGGCGCTGGTATATTGGGAGGGTATGATACTATCGGGGAGAGGTATAAGAGCGCTGGTATATTGGGAGGGTATGATACTATCGGGGAGAGGTATAAGAGCGCTGGTATATTGGGAGGGTATGATACTATCGGGCAGAGGTATAACGGCGCTGGTATATTGGGAGGGTATGATACTATCGGGGAGAGGTATAAGGGCGCTGGTATATTGGGAGGGTATGATACTATCGGGGAGAGGTATAAGGGCGCTGGTATATTGGGAGGGTTTGATACTATCGGGGAGAGGTATAAGGGCGCTGGTATATTGGGAGGGTATGATACTATCGGGGAGAGGTATAAGAGCGCTGATATATTGGGAGGGTATGATACTATCGGGGAGAGGTATAAGGGCGCTGATATATTGGGAGGGTATGATACTATCGGGGAGAGGTATAAGAGCGCTGGTATATTGGGAGGGTATGATACTATCGGGGAGAGGTATAAGAGCGCTGATATATTGGGAGGGTATGATACTATCGGGGAGAGGTATAAGAGCGCTGATATATTGGGAGGGTATGATACTATCGGGGAGAGGTATAAGAGCGCTGGTATATTGGGAGTGTATGATACTATCGGGGAGGGGTATAAGAGCGCTGATATATTGGGAGGGTATGATACTATCGGGGAGAGGTATAAGGGCGCTGATATATTGGGAGTGTATGATACTATCGGGGAGAGGTATAAGAGCGCTGATATATTGGGAGTGTATGATACTATCGGGGAGAGGTGTAAGAGCGCTGATATATTGGGAGGGTATGATACTATCGGGGAGAGGTATAAGAGCGCTGGTATATTGGGAGGGTATGATACTATCGGGGAGAGGTATAAGAGCGCTGATATATTGGGAGGGTATGATACTATCGGGGAGAGGTATAAGAGCGCTGGTATATTGGGAGGGTATGATACTATCGGGGAGGGGTATAAGGGCGCTGGTATATTGGGAGGGTATGATACTATCGGGGAGAGGTATAAGGGCGCTGATATATTGGGAGGGTATGATACTATCGGGGAGAGGTATAAGAGCGCTGGTATATTGGGAGGGTATGATACTATCGGGGAGAGGTATAAGAGCGCTGGTATATTGGGAGGGTATGATACTATCGGGGAGAGGTGTAAGAGTGCTGATATATTGGGAGGGTATGATACTATCGGGGAGAGGTATAAGGGCGCTGGTATATTGGGAGTGTATGATACTATCGGGGAGAGGTATAAGGGCGCTGATATATTGGGAGGGTTTGATACTATCGGGGAGAGGTATAAGAGCGCTGATATATTGGGAGGGTATGATACTATCGGGGAGAGGTATAAGAGCGCTGATATATTGGGAGGGTATGATACTATCGGGGAGAGGTATAAGAGCGCTGATATATTGGGAGGGTATGATACTATCGGGGAGAGGTATAAGAGCGCTGGTATATTGGGAGGGTATGATACTATCGGGGAGAGGTATAAGAGCGCTGGTATATTGGGAGGGTATGATACTATCGGGGAGAGGTATAAGAGCGCTGATATATTGGGAGGGTATGATACTATCGGGGAGAGGTATAAGAGCGCTGGTATATTGGGAGGGTTTGATACTATCGGGGAGAGGTATAAGAGTGCTGGTATATTGGGAGTGTATGATATTATCGGGGAGAGGTATAAGAGCGCTGGTATATTGGGAGTGTATGATACTATCGGGGAGAGGTATAAGAGCGCTGATATATTGGGAGGGTATGATACTATCGGGGAGAGGTATAAGAGCGCTGGTATATTGGGAGGGTATGATACTATCGGGGAGAGGTGTAAGAGCGCTGATATATTGGGAGGGTATGGTACTATCGGGGAGAGGTATAAGAGCGCTGATATATTGGGAGGGTATGATACTATCGGGGAGAGGTATAAGAGCGCTGGTATATTGGGAGTGTATGATACTATCGGGGAGAGGTATAAGGGCGCTGGTATATTGGGAGGGTATGATACTATCGGGGAGAGGTATAAGAGCGCTGGTATATTGGGAGGGTTTGATACTATCGGGGAGAGGTATAAGAGCGCTGATATATTGGGAGGGTATGATACTATCGGGGAGAGGTATAAGGGCGCTGATATATTGGGAGGGCATGATACTATCGGGGAGAGGTATAAGGGCGCTGATATATTGGGAGGGTATGATACTATCGGGGAGAGGTATAAGGGCGCTGATATATTGGGAGTGTATGATACTATCGGGGAGAGGTATAAGAGCGCTGATATATTGGGAGGGTATGATACTATCGGGGAGAGGTGTAAGAGCGCTGATATATTGGGAGGGTATGATACTATCGGGGAGAGGTATAAGAGCGCTGGTATATTGGGAGGGTTTGATATTATCGGGGAGAGGTGTAAGAGTGCTGATATATTGGGAGGGTTTGATACTATCGGGGAGAGGTATAAGAGCGCTGATATATTGGGAGGGTATGATACTATCGGGGAGGGGTATAAGAGCGCTGGTATATTGGGAGTGTATGATACTATCGGGGAGAGGTATAAGGGCGCTGATATATTGGGAGGGTATGATACTATCGGGGAGAGGTATAAGAGCGCTGGTATATTGGGATGGTATGATACTATCGGGGAGAGGTATAAGAGCGCTGGTATATTGGGAGTGTATGATACTATCGGGGAGAGGTATAAGAGCGCTGATATATTGGGAGGGTATGATACTATCGGGGAGAGGTATAAGAGCGCTGATATATTGGGAGGGTATGATACTATCGGGGAGAGGTATAAGAGCGCTGATATATTGGGAGGGTATGATACTATCGGGGAGAGGTATAAGAGCGCTGGTATATTGGGAGGGTATGATACTATCGGGGAGAGGTATAAGGGCGCTGATATATTGGGAGGGTTTGATACTATCGGGGAGAGGTATAAGAGCGCTGATATATTGGGAGGGTATGATACTATCGGGGAGAGGTATAAGAGCGCTGGTATATTGGGAGGGTATGATACTATCGGGGAGAGGTGTAAGAGCGCTGATATATTGGGAGGGTTTGATACTATCGGGGAGAGGTATAAGAGCGCTGATATATTGGGAGGGTATGATACTATCGGGGAGAGGTATAAGAGCGCTGGTATATTGGGAGGGTATGATACTATCGGGGAGAGGTATAAGGGCGCTGATATATTGGGAGTGTTTGATACTATCGGGGAGAGGTATAAGAGCGCTGATATATTGGGAGTGTATGATACTATCGGGGAGAGGTATAAGGGCGCTGATATATTGGGAGTGTATGATACTATCGGGGAGAGGTATAAGAGCGCTGATATATTAGGAGTGTATGATACTATCGGGGAGAGGTATAAGAGCGCTGATATATTGGGAGGGTTTGATATTATCGGGGAGAGGTATAAGAGCGCTGATATATTGGGAGGGTATGATACTATCGGGGAGAGGTATAAGAGCGCTGATATATTGGGAGTGTATGATACTATCGGGGAGAGGTATAAGAGCGCTGATATATTGGGAGGGTATGATACTATCGGGGAGAGGTATAAGAGCGCTGATATATTGGGAGGGTATGATACTATCGGGGAGAGGTATAAGAGCGCTGGTATATTGGGAGGGTATGATACTATCGGGGAGAGGTATAAGAGCGCTGGTATATTGGGAGGGTATGATATTATCGGGGAGAGGTATAAGAGCGCTGATATATTGGGAGGGTATGATACTATCGGGGAGAGGTATAAGGGCGCTGGTATATTGGGAGGGTTTGATACTATCGGGGAGAGGTATAAGGGCGCTGGTATATTGGGAGGGTATGATATTATCGGGGAGAGGTATAAGAGCGCTGATATATTGGGAGGGTATGATACTATCGGGGAGAGGTATAAGGGCGCTGATATATTGGGAGGGTTTGATACTATCGGGGAGAGGTATAAGGGCGCTGGTATATTGGGAGGGTATGATACTATCGGGGAGAGGTATAAGGGCGCTGGTATATTGGGAGGGTATGATACTATCGGGGAGAGGTATAAGGGCGCTGGTATATTGGGAGGGTTTGATACTATCGGGGAGGGGTATAAGAGCGCTGGTATATTGGGAGGGTATGATATTATCGGGGAGGGGTATAAGAGCGCTGATATATTGGGAGGGTTTGATACTATCGGGGAGAGGTATAAGAGCGCTGGTATATTGGGAGGGTATGATACTATCGGGGAGAGGTATAAGAGCGCTGGTATATTGGGAGGGTATGATACTATCGGGGAGAGGTATAAGAGCGCTGGTATATTGGGAGTGTATGATACTATCGGGGAGAGGTATAAGAGCGCTGGTATATTGGGAGGGTATGATACTATCGGGGAGAGGTATAAGAGCGCTGATATATTGGGAGGGTATGATACTATCGGGGAGGGGTATAAGGGCGCTGGTATATTGGGAGGGTATGATACTATCGGGGAGAGGTATAAGAGCGCTGATATATTGGGAGGGTATGATACTATCGGGGAGAGGTATAAGAGCGCTGATATATTGGGAGGGTATGATACTATCGGGGAGAGGTATAAGAGCGCTGGTATATTGGGAGTGTATGATACTATCGGGGAGAGGTATAAGAGCGCTGATATATTGGGAGGGTTTGATACTATCGGGGAGGGGTATAAGGGCGCTGGTATATTGGGAGGGTATGATACTATCGGGGAGAGGTATAAGAGCGCTGATATATTGGGAGGGTATGATACTATCGGGGAGAGGTGTAAGAGCGCTGGTATATTGGGAGGGTATGATACTATCGGGGAGAGGTATAAGAGCGCTGATATATTGGGAGGGTATGATACTATCGGGGAGAGGTATAAGAGCGCTGATATATTGGGAGGGTATGATACTATCGGGGAGAGGTATAAGAGCGCTGATATATTGGGAGGGTATGATACTATCGGGGAGAGGTGTAAGAGCGCTGGTATATTGGGAGGGTATGATACTATCGGGGAGAGGTATAAGAGCGCTGATATATTGGGAGGGTATGATACTATCGGGGAGAGGTATAAGAGCGCTGATATATTGGGAGGGTATGATACTATCGGGGAGAGGTATAAGAGCGCTGATATATTGGGAGGGTATGATACTATCGGGGAGGGGTATAAGAGCGCTGATATATTGGGAGGGTATGATACTATCGGGGAGAGGTATAAGAGCGCTGATATATTGGGAGGGTATGATACTATCGGGGAGAGGTATAAGAGCGCTGATATATTGGGAGGGTATGATACTATCGGGGAGAGGTATAAGAGCGCTGATATATTGGGAGGGTATGATACTATCGGGGAGAGGTATAAGAGCGCTGATATATTGGGAGTGTATGATACTATCGGGGAGAGGTATAAGGGCGCTGATATATTGGGAGGGTATGATACTATCGGGGAGAGGTATAAGAGCGCTGGTATATTGGGAGGGTATGATACTATCGGGGAGAGGTATAAGAGCGCTGATATATTGGGAGGGTATGATACTATCGGGGAGAGGTATAAGAGCGCTGGTATATTGGGAGTGTATGATACTATCGGGGAGAGGTATAAGAGCGCTGGTATATTGGGAGGTTATGATACTATCGGGGAGAGGTATAAGGGCGCTGATATATTGGGAGGGTATGATACTATCGGGGAGAGGTATAAGGGCGCTGATATATTGGGAGTGTATGATACTATCGGGGAGAGGTATAAGAGCGCTGATATATTAGGAGTGTATGATACTATCGGGGAGAGGTATAAGAGCGCTGATATATTGGGAGGGTTTGATATTATCGGGGAGAGGTATAAGAGCGCTGATATATTGGGAGGGTATGATACTATCGGGGAGAGGTATAAGAGCGCTGATATATTGGGAGTGTATGATACTATCGGGGAGAGGTATAAGAGCGCTGATATATTGGGAGGGTATGATACTATCGGGGAGAGGTATAAGAGCGCTGATATATTGGGAGGGTATGATACTATCGGGGAGAGGTATAAGAGCGCTGGTATATTGGGAGGGTATGATACTATCGGGGAGAGGTATAAGAGCGCTGGTATATTGGGAGGGTATGATATTATCGGGGAGAGGTATAAGAGCGCTGATATATTGGGAGGGTATGATACTATCGGGGAGAGGTATAAGGGCGCTGGTATATTGGGAGGGTTTGATACTATCGGGGAGAGGTATAAGGGCGCTGGTATATTGGGAGGGTATGATATTATCGGGGAGAGGTATAAGAGCGCTGATATATTGGGAGGGTATGATACTATCGGGGAGAGGTATAAGGGCGCTGATATATTGGGAGGGTTTGATACTATCGGGGAGAGGTATAAGGGCGCTGGTATATTGGGAGGGTATGATACTATCGGGGAGAGGTATAAGGGCGCTGGTATATTGGGAGGGTATGATACTATCGGGGAGAGGTATAAGGGCGCTGGTATATTGGGAGGGTTTGATACTATCGGGGAGGGGTATAAGAGCGCTGGTATATTGGGAGGGTATGATATTATCGGGGAGGGGTATAAGAGCGCTGATATATTGGGAGGGTTTGATACTATCGGGGAGAGGTATAAGAGCGCTGATATATTGGGAGGGTATGATACTATCGGGGAGAGGTATAAGAGCGCTGGTATATTGGGAGGGTATGATACTATCGGGGAGAGGTATAAGAGCGCTGGTATATTGGGAGTGTATGATACTATCGGGGAGAGGTATAAGAGCGCTGGTATATTGGGAGGGTATGATACTATCGGGGAGAGGTATAAGAGCGCTGATATATTGGGAGGGTATGATACTATCGGGGAGAGGTATAAGAGCGCTGATATATTGGGAGGGTATGATACTATCGGGGAGAGGTATAAGAGCGCTGATATATTGGGAGGGTATGATACTATCGGGGAGAGGTGTAAGAGCGCTGGTATATTGGGAGGGTATGATACTATCGGGGAGAGGTATAAGAGCGCTGATATATTGGGAGGGTATGATACTATCGGGGAGAGGTATAAGAGCGCTGATATATTGGGAGGGTATGATACTATCGGGGAGAGGTATAAGAGCGCTGATATATTGGGAGGGTATGATACTATCGGGGAGGGGTATAAGAGCGCTGATATATTGGGAGGGTATGATACTATCGGGGAGAGGTATAAGAGCGCTGATATATTGGGAGGGTATGATACTATCGGGGAGAGGTATAAGAGCGCTGATATATTGGGAGGGTATGATACTATCGGGGAGAGGTATAAGAGCGCTGATATATTGGGAGGGTATGATACTATCGGGGAGAGGTATAAGAGCGCTGATATATTGGGAGTGTATGATACTATCGGGGAGAGGTATAAGGGCGCTGATATATTGGGAGGGTATGATACTATCGGGGAGAGGTATAAGAGCGCTGGTATATTGGGAGGGTATGATACTATCGGGGAGAGGTATAAGAGCGCTGATATATTGGGAGGGTATGATACTATCGGGGAGAGGTATAAGAGCGCTGGTATATTGGGAGTGTATGATACTATCGGGGAGAGGTATAAGAGCGCTGGTATATTGGGAGGTTATGATACTATCGGGGAGAGGTATAAGGGCGCTGATATATTGGGAGGGTATGATACTATCGGGGAGAGGTATAAGAGCGCTGATATATTGGGAGGGTATGATACTATCGGGGAGGGGTATAAGAGTGCTGATATATTGGGAGGGTATGATACTATCGGGGAGAGGTATAAGAGCGCTGGTATATTGGGAGTGTATGATACTATCGGGGAGAGGTATAAGAGCGCTGGTATATTGGGAGGGTTTGATATTATCGGGGAGAGGTATAAGAGCGCTGGTATATTGGGAGGGTATGATACTATCGGGGAGAGGTATAAGGGCGCTGATATATTGGGAGTGTATGATATTATCGGGGAGAGGTATAAGAGCGCTGATATATTGGGATTGTATGATACTATCGGGGAGAGGTATAAGGGCGCTGATATATTGGGAGTGTATGATATTATCGGGGAGAGGTATAAGAGCGCTGATATATTGGGATTGTATGATACTATCGGGGAGAGGTATAAGGGCGCTGATATATTGGGAGTGTATGATATTATCGGGGAGAGGTATAAGAGCGCTGGTATATTGGGAGGGTTTGATATTATCGGGGAGAGGTATAAGAGCGCTGATATATTGGGAGGGTTTGATACTATCGGGGAGAGGTATAAGAGTGCTGATATATTGGGAGGGTATGATATTATCGGGGAGAGGTATAAGAGCGCTGATATATTGGGAGGGTTTGATACTATCGGGGAGAGGTATAAGGGCGCTGATATATTGGGAGGGTATGATACTATCGGGGAGAGGTATAAGGGCGCTGATATATTGGGAGTGTATGATATTATCGGGGAGAGGTATAAGAGCGCTGATATATTGGGAGGGTTTGATACTATCGGGGAGAGGTATAAGGGCGCTGGTATATTGGGAGGGTATGATACTATCGGGGAGAGGTATAAGAGCGCTGGTATATTGGGAGTGTATGATACTATCGGGGAGAGGTATAAGAGCGCTGATATATTGGGAGGGTATGATACTATCGGGGAGAGGTATAAGAGCGCTGATATATTGGGAGGGTATGATACTATCGGGGAGAGGTATAAGAGCGCTGATATATTGGGAGGGTTTGATATTATCGGGGAGAGGTATAAGAGCGCTGATATATTGGGAGGGTTTGATATTATCGGGGAGAGGTATAAGAGCGCTGATATATTGGGAGGGTTTGATATTATCGGGGAGAGGTATAAGAGCGCTGATATATTGGGAGGGTATGATATTATCGGGGAGAGGTATAAGGGCGCTGATATATTGGGAGGGTATGATACTATCGGGGAGAGGTATAAGAGCGCTGGTATATTGGGAGGGTATGATACTATCGGGGAGAGGTATAAGAGCGCTGATATATTGGGAGGGTATGATATTATCGGGGAGAGGTATAAGAGCGCTGATATATTGGGAGGGTTTGATATTATCGGGGAGAGGTATAAGAGCGCTGATATATTGGGAGGGTTTGATACTATCGGGGAGAGGTATAAGGGCGCTGGTATATTGGGAGGGTATGATACTATCGGGGAGAGGTATAAGAGCGCTGGTATATTGGGAGGGTATGATACTATCGGGGAGAGGTATAAGAGCGCTGATATATTGGGAGTGTATGATATTATCGGGGAGAGGTATAAGGGCGCTGATATATTGGGAGTGTATGATATTATCGGGGAGAGGTATAAGAGCGCTGGTATATTGGGAGGGTATGATACTATCGGGGAGAGGTATAAGAGTGCTGGTATATTGGGAGGGTATGATACTATCGGGGAGAGGTATAAGAGCGCTGGTATATTGGGAGGGTATGATACTATCGGGGAGAGGTATAAGAGCGCTGATATATTGGGAGTGTATGATACTATCGGGGAGAGGTATAAGGGCGCTGGTATATTGGGAGGGTTTGATATTATCGGGGAGAGGTATAAGAGCGCTGATATATTGGGAGGGTTTGATACTATCGGGGAGAGGTATGAGAGCGCTGATATATTGGGAGGGTATGATACTATCGGGGAGAGGTATAAGGGCGCTGATATATTGGGAGTGTATGATATTATCGGGGAGAGGTATAAGAGCGCTGATATATTGGGAGGGTTTGATACTATCGGGGAGAGGTATGAGAGCGCTGATATATTGGGAGGGTATGATACTATCGGGGAGAGGTATAAGAGCGCTGGTATATTGGGAGTGTATGATACTATCGGGGAGAGGTATAAGAGCGCTGGTATATTGGGAGGGTATGATACTATCGGGGAGAGGTATAAGGGCGCTGATATATTGGGAGTGTATGATATTATCGGGGAGAGGTATAAGAGCGCTGGTATATTGGGAGGGTATGATACTATCGGGGAGAGGTATAAGAGCGCTGGTATATTGGGAGTGTATGATACTATCGGGGAGAGGTATAAGGGCGCTGATATATTGGGAGGGTATGATACTATCGGGGAGAGGTATAAGAGCGCTGATATATTGGGAGGGTATGATACTATCGGGGAGAGGTATAAGAGCGCTGGTATATTGGGAGGGTATGGTACTATCGGGGAGAGGTATAAGAGCGCTGATATATTGGGAGTGTATGATACTATCGGGGAGATGTATAAGAGTGCTGATATATTGGGAGGGTTTGATACTATCGGGGAGAGGTATAAGAGCGCTGATATATTGGGAGGGTATGATACTATCGGGGAGAGGTATAAGAGCGCTGGTATATTGGGAGGGTATGATACTATCGGGGAGAGGTATAAGAGCGCTGATATATTGGGAGGGTTTGATATTATCGGGGAGAGGTATAAGAGCGCTGATATATTGGGAGGGTATGATACTATCGGGGAGAGGTATAAGAGCGCTGGTATATTGGGAGGGTATGATACTATCGGGGAGAGGTGTAAGAGCGCTGATATATTAGGAGTGTATGATACTATCGGGGAGAGGTGTAAGAGTGCTGATATATTGGGAGGGTATGATACTATCGGGGAGAGGTATAAGGGCGCTGGTATATTGGGAGGGTATGATATTATCGGGGAGAGGTATAAGGGCGCTGATATATTGGGAGGGTATGATACTATCGGGGAGAGGTATAAGAGCGCTGATATATTGGGAGGGTATGATACTATCGGGGAGAGGTATAAGAGCGCTGATATATTGGGAGGGTATGATACTATCGGGGAGAGGTATAAGGGCGCTGATATATTGGGAGGGTATGATACTATCGGGGAGAGGTATAAGAGCGCTGATATATTGGGAGGGTATAAGATAGTACTGGGAGAGGTATAAGGGCGCTGGTATATTGGGAGGGTATGATACTATCGGGGAGAGGTATAAGATAAGTCTCTCGTGCTCACACTGCTGCTTTGTGTCTCCAGAGAACCTGTCTGTTGCCAAAGAGGAGAACGTTGGAATTCACCAGACTCTGGACCAGACTCTGCTTGAGCTGAACAACCTGTGACAATCCAACACCTAAGTTGCCAACCCCTTCCAGTTATCACACCCTCTCCCCAACACTTCCTATCGTGTCCACTGACCACTCTATACCTTCATCACTTTTTGTCTCTGAGCAAATGACCAAACTATGCCCCCTTACTTCTTACCCAGTGACCTCAACCTGACCCAGTAGCCCAGTCACCAACACTTCCTATCACTGACCCTTTACCCGAAAATGTGCTGATTTCATCCAGTTACTCCTCAATGGCCACAATAAATTCTTACTCCATTGTTTGTTTAGTACCTTCTCGCCATGTCCAGAATACCCCCTCCTGACCAATGAACCTGTAGGTAACACCTGATCCCAAGATGAGTTGACACCAGTGTGTTTAAACCCAGTAACAGCAGAGACAAGATTTCCCACAATCCACTGTACCACCAAAATCAGTATATATTTAAGAGAAATGAATCTCCATGTGGCAGTGCAGGAAATCCTTTAGTCAGGTCATATTCAGGAACATGATACTGTATATAGCATTCCTTAAGTGAAAATCAGGATGAAGTCCGTATGTGGAAATGTATTTCGAGACCAAATGTTTAGTATACAGGGATAGAAACCAACTGAAGCCGCGCAGTATGCTAGGGCCGCATATGGCATCATATAGGAACCAGCGACTCTAGATCCGAATATTAAACACTTAAAGCAACTTCCATAGGCGGCAGTAAGCCAAGATAAGGACATAACCGCTCTACTCACAGACCACTTCTGTTTATTGAAGTGATAGGATTCATCCCTGCGTGTGTCCCGTCAAATCAGGTCCAAGCTCTTTGATACAGCGCCAGTGTCCACGAGAAACGCGTCAGAGAGCTATTTCAGCTTCCCAGTGGGCATTTTGTGTCAATAAAATCTTTTTACTTTTTCACCTCTGATCCTGCCCCCAGTTCTCTTTGATTTTCGCAGAGCTCCATGTTTTTTCCACTGCTGATCCCAGCACCTGTTATGGGAAGAAGACCTCTCAACAAGCATGTTATCCCCCTCCCTCCTTAACCTGTTGTCATTCTTACTCTGTTCCCGACTGTGGATCTCAACCATCTCTAGAGAAATGATTTCCATCACTGGGTAATGATCGCACCTGAATATCAGAAATACCTTGACCCACCAAAGAACCCCTTACCTCCAATTCAGCCAATAGGAAGTGCCAAAACCTACGCTATATGCACCCTATAAACTCTGCAGACCCGTGACTTCCTGATTCTAAATAACCATGTGTAGGCAATTAAAGAACAGTATCCCAAACACCATGTAACACCGTACCCCAAGAACTAGTTACTGCTGAGCACTGGCTCTGCCCCAGGCACCACAGCTACTAACCACCTGCAGCCCGGTGCCGTGGTGCGTGGGAGCTGCGTGCAACGAGACGGGACAGTATCCCAAACACCATGTAACACCGTACCCCAAGAACTAGTGACTGCTGAGCACTGGCTCTGCCCCAGGCACCACAGCTACTAACCACCTGCAGCCCGGTGCCGTGGTGCGGGGGAGCTGCGTGCAACGAGATGGGATGGTATCCCAAACACCATGTAACACCGTACCCCAAGAACTAGTGACTGCTGAGCACTGGCTCTGCCCCAGGCACCACAGCTACTAACCACCTGCAGCCCGGTGCCGTGGTGCGGGGGAGCTGCGTGCAACGAGATGGGACGGTACATAGGAAAGGAGTTACTTGTTGGTACCAATATTAGAATCTCGCATCATGTGTCCACCAGAGTTAATTTTTCATAGCATCTCACTAATAAATAATTTTATCTAATGATTGTGTTTCTTGACTGTTCATTATACACTGTCAGCCTATGGGTCTCTGCGGATCACAGAATGCTTGCCACCCTGTCACACTGTGTCACCCTGTCACACTGTGTCACCCTGTCACACTGTCTCCCTGTAGTACAAGGGAAAGACTCTGCACAGAGATGTGCATTTGCAGAACCTGCATTGGCATTTTAGTGAGGCATTTAAAGTGATCCTTTTAAGTGAGAATATATAGTTAGACTATAGTTTGACTAGAGGTGACTGGGGACTGGATATACTGCAATCTACCCTACACAAGACAACAAACGGTGAGCTACCCTTACCACACTATGATCCCATGCTTGTTAGCCTTGCACATTTTAACCCCCCCCCCACCCATTTACACCATACAGTATTTCACTGCAGCAAAACATTTGACAAGGAAAAGGCGCACTCCTGCGGTTTAGTCTGCACACCCACACACTTGGCTCACAACAGCTCCTTGCAGCATTACCTACCTCTGTGATAATGAACCTGCTATGTATCTCAACTTTGTTCTTTCTCGTGGCCTCATGGAAATGTTACTTTCTATCCACTACAAACTCCTCCATCCTGGCCCACACCCAACATCACCATACACCCTGGACTATTGAAAAGCCTTGCACTATCTACTGAATGTTGGTGGAGAACTCTAAAAACCAGCACACCAACCACTGCTCACTCTAATGGAAAACACCACAAATTTACAACTTGCAAACAACTAACCAAATTCCTACTCATACTGTTACTCTCTCTAGCAGGTGATGTTGAACCTAACCCAGGTCCTCCCATTCCAGCTCTGTCCCATACCCCTGAGAATTCCACCTTTAAATTCCACAAAGGGCTATCTGTCGCCCACATAAATATCCGGAGCCTGCTGCCCAAACTAGACGAACTAAGAGCATGGTGCCTTAGGCCGTGCGTATTGTGCAAGCGATGGGCGACTGTGATGCACCGCCGCCCAAAAACCAATACAATGCCGCCGCTGCGTGCGCTTATAGTAAACGCGACGGCGACAGCGACGGCGCGTCGTGAACTTTGGTAGCTGGCAATATTTGATTTTTCAAGGGCAGTCGCCTCATGTGACAGCCCCTGAACCAATCAAATGTCAGTACGCCTGTGACACGGCCGCAAAGCGAAATATAACTTTCGCTAGTGGCAACGGGTGACATCACACATCCCATCGCGTCGCCCGTCCGGTCACTATACGCGCGGCCTTATGCATAAACCCAAAGCCATCGTTCTTACAGAAACATGGCTATCCCCTAAAACCCCCGATGCACATATCGCCATTCAGGGATACTCCATTTTTAGGAGAGACAGGTCAAAGAGAGGAGGAGGGGTGTTATTTTATATTGCAGACACCTTACAATTTACACTGTTAAATTGCCCACCAAGCCCACCCTCTTTTGAAATTCTAGTTGGCAGAATCTGCCTCCCCTTTTCTAAGCCCATCTTGCTCGCTGGCATCTACCGCCCCCCTAAAGCCCCTCTACAATCCCTGGCTGATATCACCCAATTTCTTGGCTCCATTTCCTCTCTGATTTAGCCTGCGTCCCCGCTAGCGTTGAGCGGGCGGCGCTTACCGTGTTAACTTACATATATATATAAATATGTAAGTTCCTGCTCATGCGGCGCGCGTGTGCTCGTGCGTGGGCACACACACCCGTGGTTGGCACTTACCAAAACAAAAAAATATGACTTCCCCGCGCGCTCAGCGGGACCGCAATGCCGCCCCCCCCCTTCTCCCCCGCGCACGCTTGCGTATATCAGAGGACACCTGGTGCTCATGCTTGGTGCGTTCTCCAAACACGAGCGCGCTCAGCGCCAGCGGGGACTCAGCATGAGAAAAGTGAGCTGCTAGTTCTTGGGGATTTCAACTTCAATTGGCTCGACCCTAAAAACCACAAAATCCAGATACAACTCAAGTCACTTAACCTATCAACACTCATTTCCCAACCCACACAGATAAACCTGAAGTCGCATAACCATTCCTTGCTAGACTGGATTCTCTCCTCAAACCCCAGCAGAATCCAATCCTCTGGCATCCTTCCTGACATTTTCAGTGACCATGCAATAGTGTACTGTGTAAGGAAAATTAAACCGCCCCAATCAAGCCCTAAAGTTCTCCTCACTAGAACATTTAGACACTTTAACCCACAACAGTTTCTGGATGACCTTACCAACTGCCCATGGCACAGAATCGATTTAATTCCCGACCCTGATTCTGCACTCGACTATTTCCAATCCGAGTTCTTAAAACTCTGTGATACCCGTGCTCCACTACGCAAAATAAGGGTACAGGGGGCAGATGCTAATGCCAATTATTGACTATGGAGACATAGTATATGGCTCGGCTCCTCAAACCCACCTTAGCAAACTTGACACCCTCTACAACTCAATATAGAGCTGGCCTAGCCCGCATGGGTGGCTACAGCTATTGACTGGGGGGTGCGCCCCCCCCCCCCAGCTAGGCTGTTGGTCGCGTGCGCGATCGGAGAAGGCAGTTGGGGCAGTTAGTTTTTCAAATAGAGCCAAGGAACAAGCAACTGTCACTTGTTCCTTGGCGTTTCAACTGTTTCCCACCCACCCATCCCTTTTGACTTAAGTTTAAAAAAAAAAAAAAACATTTTTGTTTCCGTGTTAACATTTCTTTATTTTGCAGATAAATAAGAGTATATATTCAAGACAAGAAAGAAAAGATTATGATGGAGGGGTCAGTGGACCAATTGCTTTGTCGCGGCGGCAGTTGGGGGGGGGGTAGGTGCTTGTCCCCCAGAAGTGGCTCGGGGCTGGTTATCAGGGGGTTTTGAAGCGAGGGGGCAGGTCACCGGGACGTACTTCCGGGTGCCCCCTTTGCGTTGCACAGCTCTGAGCATTCTGGCACGGACAGGTGGTACGCTATCCCCATTTGTGTTAATAAATAAGCCGCGGCCTTTTACCTCCATATATGTGTCCTCTTGTTATTTGTATGTCTTTATGTAGAGGGTTCATAGGAGAGGGGGGGGGGAAGCTCGCGCCTCCTTGGTCATGTCGTTTTGTTCTCCAATGCAACTACAACACACATCACTGCGAAATGCTCAGAGAACTAGATTGTCCATCACTTGAGTCTAGGAGCAAAGTTCACCTTTCCTGTCTTGCCTTTAAATACTTTCTGGGCAAGCTACCCAGCTACCTGAACAAGCTCCTCACCCCTACCACATGCAGTACCTATCACCTGAGATCTGACTCCAAAAGACTGTTCATGGTCCCAAGGCTCAACAAAGTATCCGGCTGCTCCTCCTTCTCTTACCGTGCACCCCAAAACTGGAACAACCTACCAGAGACTCTCATATCCACCACCAGTCTAAGTTCTTTCATAACTAAATCTGTCTCACATTTTAATCTGGTCTGTAACTGTTACATACGCTCATAATATATATTTTCTTTAACTGTGCACGCAATGTCTCTGTATATAATGTATACCCTGCTCATTTATGTAACTGTATTTGTAACCATGTATTATTTGTCTTACTCTGTGCCCAGGACATACATGAAAACGAGACGTAACTCTCAATGTATTACTTCCTGGTAACACATTTTATAAATAAATAAATCCGTCTCCTTTCCCAGTGTGTGTGAGGGATTGTGCTGGATACAATGAGATTATTCCTATCTCCATGTATGGTCCCACCCCAACTTCGGGGCATTTCCTAACCACTGCCAACAGCTCACACCCCCTCCACGTGACTGGGAGGGGGGGGGGGAGAGACAGGGGAAGGGGGGGTTATCTATTTGTCCAAAAATGGGAATGTTTCTGTTACAAACATTTTACTGACTGAGAAATTCATAGAGCCGTGAGAAAGAGTGGGGGAGGAAGATAGAGAGGGGGAGGGGAGAGAGGCAGGGAACGAGTTGGTGAGTGAGAGTAGAGAGAGAGAGGGGTAAATGCAGAGAGAAACTTCCCAAGAGAGTGACAACCAGCCCAGGAGTCAGTAACGCAGCACAGCACAGAGCAAACCCCCAGCTCAGGCACAGCAAGAACAAAGACAGGAGTCAGTAACGCACAGCACAGAGCAAACCCCCAGCTCAGACATAGACACAGCAAGAACAAAGACAGGAGTCAGTAACGCACAGCACCGAGCAAACCCCCAGCTCAGGCACAGCAAGAACAAAGACAGGAGTCAGTACCACACAGCACAGAGCAAACCCCCAGCTCAGACATAGACACAGCAAGAACAAAGACAGGAGTCAGTAACGCACAGCACAGAGCAAACCCCCAGCTCAGACGTAGACACAGCAAGAACAAAGACAGGAGTCAGTAACACACAGCACAGAGCAAACCCCCAGCTCAGGCATAGACACAGCAAGAACAAAGACAGGAGTCAGTAACGCACAGCACAGAGAAAACCCCCAGCTCAGGCACAGCAAGAACAAAGACAGGAGTCAGTAACGCACAGCACAGAGCAAACCCCCAGCTCAGACACAGCAAGAACAAAGACAGGAGTCAGTAACGCACAGCACAGAGCAAATCCCCAACTCAGACATAGGCACAGCAAGAACAAAGACAGGAGTCAGTAACGCACAGCACAGAGCAAACCCCCAGCTCAGGCACAGCAAGAACAAAGACAGGAGTCAGTAACACACAGCACAGAGCAAACCCCCAGCTCAAACACAGCAAGAACAAAGACAGGAGTCAGTAACGCACAGCACAGAGCAAACCCCCAGCTCAGACACAGCAAGAACAAAGACAGCAAGAACAAAGACAGGAGTCAGTAACGCACAGCACAGAGCAAACCCCCAGCTCAGACACAGCAAGAACAAAGACAGGAGTCAGTAACACACAGCACAGAGCAAACCCCCAGCTCAGACACAGCAAGAACAAAGACAGGAGTCAGTAACGCACAGCACAGAGCAAACCCCCAGCTCAGGCACAGCAAGAACAAAGACAGGAGTCAGTAACGCACAGCACAGAGCAAACCCCCAGCTCAGACACAGCAAGAACAAAGACAGGAGTCAGTAACGCACAGCACAGAGCAAACCCCCAGCTCAGACACAGCAAGAACAAAGACAGGAGTCAGAAACGCACAGCACAGAGCAAACCCCCAGCTCAGACACAGCAAGAACAAAGACAGGAGTCAGTAACACAGCACAGAGCAAACCCCCAGCTCAGGCACAGCAAGAACAAAGACAGGAGTCAGTAACGCACAGCACAGAGCAAACCCCAAGCTCAGGCACAGCAAGAACAAAGACAGGAGTCAGTAACGCACAGCACAGAGCAAACCCCCAGCTCAGACATAGACACAGCAAGAACAAAGACAGGAGTCAGTAACACAGCACAGAGCAAACCCTCAGCTCAGACATAGACACAGCAAGAACAAAGACAGGAGTCAGTAACGCACAGCACAGAGCAAACCCCCAGCTCAGACACAGCAAGAACAAAGACAGGAGTCAGTAACGCACAGCACAGAGCAAACCCCCAGCTCAGACACAGCAAGAACAAAGACAGCAGTCAGTAACACACAGCACAGAGCAAACCACCAGCTCAGACATAGACACAGCAAGAACAAAGACAGGAGTCAGTAACGCACAGCACAGAGCAAACCCCCAGCTCAGACACAGCAAGAACAAAGAAAAGGAGTCAGTAACGCACAGCACAGAGCAAACCCCCAGCTCAGACACAGCAAGAACAAAGACAGGAGTCAGTAACACACAGCACAGAGCAAACCCCCAGCTCAGACATAGATACAGCAAGAACAAAGACAGGAGTCAGTAACGCACAGCACAGAGCAAACCCCCAGCTCAGACACAGCAAGAACAAAGACAGGAGTCAGTAACGCACAGCACAGAGCAAACCTCCAGCTCAGACATAGACACAGCAAGAACAAAGACAGGAGTCAGTAACGCACAGCACAGAGCAAACCCCCAGCTCAGACACAGCAAGAACAAAGACAGGAGTCATTAACACACAGCACAGAGCAAACCCCCAGCTCAGACACAGCAAGAACAAAGACAGGAGTCAGTAACGCACAGCACAGAGCAAACCCCCAGCTCAGACACAGCAAGAACAAAGACAGGAGTCATTAACACACAGCACAGAGCAAACCCCCAGCTCAGACACAGCAAGAACAAAGACAGGAGTCAGTAACGCACAGCACAGAGCAAACCTCCAGCTCAGACAGACACAGCAAGAACAAAGACAGGAGTCAGTAACGCACAGCACAGAGCAAACCCCCAGCTCAGACAGACACAGCAAGAACAAAGACAGGAGTCAGTAACGCACAGCACAGAGCAAACCCCCAGCTCAGACATAGCAAGAACAAAGACAGGAGTCAGTAACACACAGCACAGAGCAAACCCCCAGCTCAGACAGACACAGCAATAACAAAGACAGGAGTCAGTAACGCACAGCACAGAGCAAACCCCCAGCTCAGACATAGCAAGAACAAAGACAGGAGTCAGTAACGCACAGCACAGAGCAAACCCTCAGCTCAGACACAGCAAGAACAAAGACAGGAGTCAGTAACGCACAGCACAGAGCAAACCCCCAGCTCAGACACAGCAAGAATAAAGACAGGAATCAGTAACGCACAGCACAGAGCAAACCCCCAGCTCAGACACAGCAAGAACAAAGACAGGAGTCAGTAACGCACAGCACAGAGCAAACCCCCAGCTCAGACACAGCAAGAACAAAGACAGGAGTCAGAAACGCACAGCACAGAGCAAACCCCCAGCTCAGACAGACACAGCAAGAACAAAGACAGGAGTCAGTAACGCACAGCACAGAGCAAACCCCCAGCTCAGACAGACACAGCAAGAACAAAGACAGTAGTCAGTAACGCACAGCACAGAGCAAACCCCCAGCTCAGACAGACATAGCAAGAACAAAGACAGGAGTCAGTAACGCACAGCACAGAGCAAACCCCCAGCTCAGACACAGCAAGAACAAAGACAGGAGTCAGTAACACACAGCACAGCACAGAGCAAACCCCCAGCTCAGGCACAGACACAGCAAGAACAAAGACAGGAGTCAGTAACACACAGCACAGAGCAAACCCCCAGCTCAGGCACAGCAAGAACAAAGACAGGAGTCAGTAACGCACAGCACAGAGCAAACCCCCAGCTCAGACACAGCAAGAACAAAGACAGGAGTCAGTAATACACAGCACAGAGCAAACCCCCAGCTCAGACATAGACACAGCAAGAACAAAGACAGGAGTCAGTAACACACAGCACAGCACAGAGCAAACCCCCAGCTCAGGCACAGACACAGCAAGAACAAAGACAGGAGTCAGTAACGCACAGCACAGAGCAAACCCCCAGCTCAGACACAGCAAGAACAAAGACAGGAGTCAGTAACGCACAGCACAGAGCAAACCCCCAGCTCGGACATAGACACAGCAAGAACAAAGACAGGAGTCAGTAACACACAGCACAGAGCAAAGTCCCAGCTCAGCCATAGCAAGAACAAAGACAGGAGTTAGTAACGCACAGCACAGAGCAAACCCCCAGCTCAGACACAGCAAGAACAAAGACAGGAGTTAGTAACGCACAGCACAGAGCAAACCCCCAGCTCAGACACAGCAAGAACAAAGACAGGAGTCAGTAACACACAGCACAGAGCAAACCCCCAGCTCAGACAGACACAGCAAGAACAAAGACAGGAGTCAGTAACGCACAGCACAGAGCAAACCCCCAGCTCAGACAGACATAGCAAGAACAAAGACAGGAGTCAGTAACGCACAGCACAGAGCAAACCCCCAGCTCAGACACAGCAAGAACAAAGACAGGAGTCAGTAACACACAGCACAGCACAGAGCAAACCCCCAGCTCAGGCACAGACACAGCATGAACAAAGACAGGAGTCAGTAACACACAGCACAGAGCAAACCCCCAGCTCAGGCACAGCAAGAACAAAGACAGGAGTCAGTAACACACAGCACAGAGCAAACCCCCAGCTCAGACACAGCAAGAACAAAGACAGGAGTCAGTAATACACAGCACAGAGCAAACCCCCAGCTCAGACATAGACACAGCAAGAACAAAGACAGGAGTCAGTAACACACAGCACAGCACAGAGCAAACCCCCAGCTCAGGCACAGACACAGCAAGAACAAAGACAGGAGTCAGTAACGCACAGCACAGAGCAAACCCCCAGCTCAGACACAGCAAGAACAAAGACAGGAGTCAGTAACGCACAGCACAGAGCAAACCCCCAGCTCAGACATAGACACAGCAAGAACAAAGACAGAAGTCAGTAACACACAGCACAGAGCAAAGTCCCAGCTCAGCCATAGCAAGAACAAAGACAGGAGTTAGTAACGCACAGCACAGAGCAAACCCCCAGCTCAGACACAGCAAGAACAAAGACAGGAGTTAGTAACGCACAGCACAGAGCAAACCCCCAGCTCAGACACAGCAAGAACAAAGACAGGAGTCAGTAACACACAGCACAGAGCAAACCCCCAGCTCAGGCATAGACACAGCAAGAACAAAGACAGGAGTCAGTAACGCACAGCACAGAGCAAACCCACAGCTCAGACACAGCAAGAACAAAGACAGGAGTCAGTAACGCACAGCACAGAGCAAACCCCCAGCTCAGACACAGCAAGAACAAAGACAGGAGTCAGTAACGCACAGCACTGAGCAAACCCCCAGCTCAGACACAGCAAGAACAAAGACAGGAGTCAGTAACACACAGCACAGAGCAAACCCCCAGCTCAGACACAGCAAGAACAAAGACAGGAGTCAGTAACGCACAGCACAGAGCAAACCCCCAGCTCAGACACAGCAATAACAAAGACAGGAGTCAGTAACGCACAGCACAGAGCAAACCCCCAGCTCAGACACAGCAAGAACAAAGACAGGAGTCAGTAACGCACAGCACAGAGCAAACCCCCAGCTCAGACAGACACAGCAAGAACAAAGACAGGAGTCAGTAACACACAGCACAGCACAGAGCAAACCCCCAGCTCAGGCACAGCAAGAACAAAGACAGGAGTCAGTAACGCACAGCACAGAGCAAACCCCCAGCTCAGGCACAGACACAGCAAGAACAAAGACAGTAATCAGTAACACACAGCACAGAGCAAACCCCCAGCACAGCCATAGCAAGAACAAAGACAGGAGTTAGTAACGCACAGCACAGAGCAAACCCCCAGCTCAGACACAGCAAGAACAAAGACAGGAGTCAGTAACGCACAGCACAGAGCAAACCCCCAGCTCAGACACAGCAAGAACAAAGACAGGAGTCAGTAACGCACAGCACAGAGCAAACCCCCAGCTCAGACACAGCAAGAACAAAGACAGGAGTCAGTAACGCACAGCACAGAGCAAACCCCCAGCTCAGACACAGCAAGAACAAAGACAGGAGTCAGTAACGCACAGCACAGAGCAAACCCCCAGCTCAGACACAGCAAGAACAAAGACAGGAGTCAGTAACGCACAGCACAGAACAAACCCCCAGCTCAGACACAGCAAGAACAAAGACAGGAGTCAGTAACGCACAGCACAGAGCAAACCCCCAGCTCAGACACAGCAAGAACAAAGACAGGAGTCAGTAACGCACAGCACAGAGCAAACCCCCAGCTCAGACACAGCAAGAACAAAGACAGGAGTCAGTAACACACAGCACAGAGCAAACCCCCAGCTCAGGCACAGCAAGAACAAAGACAGGAGTCAGTAACGCACAGCACAGAGCAAACCCCCAGCTCAGGCACAGCAAGAACAAAGACAGGAGTCAGTAACACACAGCACAGAGCAAACCCCCAGCTCAGACATAGATACAGCAAAAACAAAGACAGGAGTCAGTAACGCACAGCACAGAGCAAACCCCCAGCTCAGGCACAGCAAGAACAAAGACAGGAGTCAGTAACGCACAGCACAGAGCAAACCCCCAGCTCAGACATAGATACAGCAAAAACAAAGACAGGAGTCAATAACGCACAGCACAGAGCAAACCCCCAGCTCAGACACAGCAAGAACAAAGACAGGAGTCAGTAACGCACAGCACAGAGCAAACCCCCAGCTCAGCCATAGCAAGAACAAAGACAGGAGTTAGTAACGCACAGCACAGAGCAAACCCCCAGCTCAGACACAGCAAGAACAAAGACAGGTGTCAGTAACGCACAGCACAGAGCAAACCCCCAGCTCAGACACAGCAAGAACAAAGACAGGAGTCAGTAACGCACAGCACAGAGCAAACCCCCAGCTCAGACACAGCAAGAACAAAGACAGGAGTCAGTAACACACAGCACAGAGCAAACCCCCAGCTCAGGCACAGCAAGAACAAAGACAGGAGTCAGTAACACACAGCACAGAGCAAACCCCCAGCTCAGCCATAGCAAGAACAAAGACAGGAGTTAGTAACGCACAGCACAGAGCAAACCCCCAGCTCAGACACAGCAAGAACAAAGACAGGAGTCAGTAACGCACAGCACAGAGCAAACCCCCAGCTCAGACACAGCAAGAACAAAGACAGGAGTCAGTAACGCACAGCACAGAGCAAACCCCCAGCTCAGACACAGCAAGAACAAAGACAGGAGTCAGTAACACACAGCACAGAGCAAACCCCCAGCTCAGACATAGATACAGCAAGAACAAAGACAGGAGTCAGTAACGCACAGCACAGAGCAAACCCCCAGCTCAGACACAGCAAAAACAAAGACAGGAGTCAGTAACACACAGCACAGAGCAAACCCCCAGCTCAGACATAGACACAGCAAAAACAAAGACAGGAGTCAGTAACGCACAGCACAGAGCAAACCCCCAGCTCAGACACAGCAAGAACAAAGACAGGAGTCAGTAACACACAGCACAGAGCAAACCCCCAGCTCAGTCACAGCAAGAACAAAGACAGGAGTCAGTAACACACAGCACAGAGCAAACCCCCAGCTCAGGCACAGCAAGAACAAAGACAGGAGTCAGTAACACACAGCACAGAGCAAACCCCCAGCTCAGTCACAGCAAGAACAAAGACAGGAGTCAGTAACGCACAGCACAGAGCAAACCCCCAGCTCAGGCACAGCAAGAACAAAGACAGGAGTCAGTAACACACAGCACAGAGCAAACCCCCAGCTCAGACATAGACACAGCAAGAACAAAGACAGGAGTCAGTAACACACAGCACAGAGCAAACCCCCAGCTCAGACACAGCAAGAACAAAGACAGGAGTCAGTAACGCACAGCACAGAGCAAACCCCCAGCTCAGGCACAGCAAGAACAAAGACAGGAGTCAGTAACGCACAGCACAGAGCAAACCCCCAGCTCAGGCACAGCAAGAACAAAGACAGGAGTCAGTAACGCACAGCACAGAGCAAACCCCCAGCTCAGGCACAGCAAGAACAAAGACAGGAGTCAGTAACGCACAGCACAGAGCAAACCCCCAGCTTAGGCACAGACACAGCAAGAACAAAGACAGGAGTCAGTAACGCACAGCACAGAGCAAACCCCCAGCTCAGACACAGCAAGAACAAAGACAGGAGTCAGTAACGCACAGCACAGAGCAAACCTCCAGCTCAGACACAGCAAGAACAAAGACAGGAGTCAGTAACACAGCACAGCACAGAGCAAGCCCCCAGCTCAGACACAGCAAGAACAAAGACAGGAGTCAGTAACGCACAGCACAGAGCAAACCCCCAGCTCAGACACAGCAAGAACAAAGACAGGAGTCAGTAACGCACAGCACAGAGCAAACCCCCAGCCCAGACACAGCAAGAACAAAGACAGGAGTCAGTAACGCACAGCACAGAGCAAACCCCCAGCTCAGACAGACACAGCAAGAACAAAGACAGGAGTCAGTAACGCACAGCACAGAGCAAACCCCCAGCTCAGGCACAGCAAGAACAAAGGCAGGAGTCAGTAACGCACAGCAAAGAGCAAACCCCCAGCTCAGGCACAGCAAGAACAAAGACAGGAGTCAGTAACGCACAGCACAGAGCAAACCCCCAGCTCAGACAGACACAGCAAGAACAAAGACAGGAGTCAGTAACGCACAGCACAGAGCAAACCCCCAGCTCAGGCACAGCAAGAACAAAGGCAGGAGTCAGTAACGCACAGCAAAGAGCAAACCCCCAGCTCAGGCACAGCAAGAACAAAGACAGGAGTCAGTAACGCACAGCACAGAGCAAACCCCCAGCTCAGACAGACACAGCAAGAACAAAGACAGGAGTCAGTAACGCACAGCACAGAGCAAACCCCCAGCTCAGACACAGCAAGAACAAAGACAGGAGTCAGTAACGCACAGCACAGAGCAAACCCCCAGCTCAGACACAGCAAGAACAAAGACAGCAGTCAGTAACACACAGCACAGAGCAAACCCCCAGCTCAGACATAGACACAGCAAGAACAAAGACAGGAGTCAGTAACGCACAGCACAGAGCAAACCCCCAGCTCAGACACAGCAAGAACAAAGACAGGAGTCAGTAACGCACAGCACAGAGCAAACCCCCAGCTCAGACACAGCAAGAACAAAGACAGGAGTCAGTAACACACAGCACAGAGCAAACCCCCAGCTCAGACATAGATACAGCAAGAACAAAGACAGGAGTCAGTAACGCACAGCACAGAGCAAACCCCCAGCTCAGACACAGCAAGAACAAAGACAGGAGTCAGTAACGCACAGCACAGAGCAAACCCCCAGCTCAGACACAGCAAGAACAAAGACAGGAGTCAGTAACGCACAGCACAGAGCAAACCTCCAGCTCAGACATAGACACAGCAAGAACAAAGACAGGAGTCAGTAACGCACAGCACAGAGCAAACCCCCAGCTCAGACACAGCAAGAACAAAGACAGGAGTCATTAACACACAGCACAGAGCAAACCCCCAGCTCAGACACAGCAAGAACAAAGACAGGAGTCAGTAACGCACAGCACAGAGCAAACCCCCAGCTCAGGCACTGCAAGAACAAAGACAGGAGTCAGTAACGCACAGCACAGAGCAAACCCCCAGCTCAGGCACAGCAAGAACAAAGACAGGAGTCAGTAACGCACAGCACAGAGCAAACCCCCAGCTCAGACACAGCAAGAACAAAGACAGGAGTCAGTAACGCACAGCACAGAGCAAACCCCCAGCTCAGACACAGCAAGAACAGAGACAGGAGTCAGTAACGCACAGCACAGAGCAAACCCCCAGCTCAGACATAGACACAGCAAGAACAAACACAGGAGTCAGTAACGCACAGCACAGAGCAAACCCCCAGCTCAGACACAGACACAGCAAGAACAAAGACAGGAGTCAGTAACGCACAGCACAGAGCAAACCCCCAGCTCAGACACAGACACAGCAAGAACAAAGACAGGAGTCAGTAACGCACAGCACAGAGCAAACCCCCAGCTCAGACATAGGCACAGCAAGAACAAAGACAGGAGTCAGTAACGCACAACACAGAGCAAACCCCCAGCTCAGACACAGCAAGAACAAAGACAGGAGTCAGTAACGCACAGCACAGAGCAAACCCCCAGCTCAGACACAGCAAGAACAAAGACAGGAGTCAGTAACGCACAGCACAGAGCAAACCCCCAGCTCAGACATAGGCACAGCAAGAACAAAGACAGGAGTCGGTAACGCACAGCACAGAGCAAACCCCCAGCTCAGACACAGCAAGAACAAAGACAGGAGTCAGTAACACACAGCACAGAGCAAACCCCCAGCTCAGACATAGCAAGAACAAAGACAGGAATCAGTAACGCACAGCACAGAGCAAACCCCCAGCTCAGACACAGCAAGAACAAAGAAAGGAGTCAGTAACGCACAGCACAGAGCAAACCCCCAGCTCAGACACAGCAAGAACAAAGACAGGAGTCAGTAACGCACAGCACAGAGCAAACCCCCAGCTCAGACACAGCAAGAACAAAGACAGGAGTCAGTAACGCACAGCACAGAGCAAACCCCCAGCTCAGACACAGCAAGAACAAAGAAAGGAGTCAGTAACGCACAGCACAGAGCAAACCCCCAGCTCAGACATAGCAAGAACAAAGACAGGAATCAGTAACGCACAGCACAGAGCAAACCCCCAGCTCAGACACAGCAAGAACAAAGAAAGGAGTTAGTAACGCACAGCACAGAGCAAACCCCCAGCTCAGGCATAGCCACAGCAAGAACAAAGACAGGAGTCAGTAACGCACAGCACAGAGCAAACCCCCAGCTCAGACACAGCAAGAACAAAGACAGGAGTCAGTAACGCACAGCACAGAGCAAACCCCCAGCTCAGACAGTCACAGCAAGATCAAAGACAGGAGTCAGTAACGCACAGCACAGAGCAAACCCCCAGCTCAGACATAGCAAGAACAAAGACAGGAGTCAGTAACGCACAGCACAGAGCAAACCCCCAGCTCAGACACAGCAAGAACAAAGACAGGAATCAGTAACGCACAGCACAGAGCAAACCCCCAGCTCAGACACAGCAAGAACAAAGAAAGGAGTCAGTAACGCACAGCACAGAGCAAACCCCCAGCTCAGACACAGCAAGAACAAAGACAGGAGTCAGTAACGCACAGCACAGAGCAAACCCCCAGCTCAGACACAGCAAGAACAAAGACAGGAGTCAGTAACGCACAGCACAGAGCAAACCCCCAGCTCAGACACAGCAAGAACAAAGAAAGGAGTCAGTAACGCACAGCACAGAGCAAACCCCCAGCTCAGACACAGCAAGAACAAAGACAGGAGTCAGTAACGCACAGCACAGAGCAAACCCCCAGCTCAGACACAGCAAGAACAAAGACAGGAGTCAGTAACGCACAGCACAGAGCAAACCCCCAGCTCAGACACAGCAAGAACAAAGACAGGAGTCAGTAACACACAGCACAGAGCAAACCCCCAGCTCAGACATAGCAAGAACAAAGACAGGAGTCAGTAACACACAGCACAGAGCAAACCCCCAGCTCAGACATAGCAAGAACAAAGACAGGAATCAGTAACGCACAGCACAGAGCAAACCCCCAGCTCAGACACAGCAAGAACAAAGAAAGGAGTGAGTAACGCACAGCACAGAGCAAACCCCCAGCTCAGGCACAGACACAGCAAGAACAAAGACAGGAGTCAGTAACGCACAGCACAGAGCAAACCCCCAGCTCAGACACAGCAAGAACAAAGACAGGAGTCAGTAACACACAGCACAGAGCAAACCCCCAGCTCAGACACAGCAAGAACAAAGACAGGAGTCAGTAACGCACAGCACAGAGCAAACCCCCAGCTCAGACAGACACTGCAAGAACAAAGAGAGGAGTCGGTAACACACAGCACAGAGCAAACCCCCAGCTCAGACAGACACAGCAAGAACAAAGACAGGAGTCAGTAACGCACAGCACAGAGCAAACCCCCAGCTCAGACACAGCAAGAACAAAGACAGGAGTCAGTAACACACAGCACAGAGCAAACCCCCAGCTCAGACATAGACACAGCAACAACAAAGACAGGAGTCAGTAACGCACAGCACAGAGCAAACCCCCAGCTCAGGCACAGCAAGAACAAAGAAAGGAGTCAGTAACACACAGCACAGAGCAAACCCCCAGCTCAGACATAGACACAGCAACAACAAAGACAGGAGTCAGTAACACACAGCACAGAGCAAACCCCCAGCTCAGACACAGCAAGAACAAAGACAGGAGTCAGTAACGCACAGCACAGAGCAAACCCCCAGCTCAGACAGTCACAGCAAGATCAAAGACAGGAATCAGTAACGCACAGCACAGAGCAAACCCCCAGCTCAGACACAGCAAGAACAAAGAAAGGAGTTAGTAACGCACAGCACAGAGCAAACCCCCAGCTCAGGCATAGCCACAGCAAGAACAAAGACAGGAGTCAGTAACGCACAGCACAGAGCAAACCCCCAGCTCAGACACAGCAAGAACAAAGACAGGAGTCAGTAACGCACAGCACAGAGCAAACCCCCAGCTCAGACAGTCACAGCAAGATCAAAGACAGGAGTCAGTAACGCACAGCACAGAGCAAACCCCCAGCTCAGACATAGCAAGAACAAAGACAGGAGTCAGTAACGCACAGCACAGAGCAAACCCCCAGCTCAGACACAGCAAGAACAAAGACAGGAATCAGTAACGCACAGCACAGAGCAAACCCCCAGCTCAGACACAGCAAGAACAAAGAAAGGAGTCAGTAACGCACAGCACAGAGCAAACCCCCAGCTCAGACACAGCAAGAACAAAGACAGGAGTCAGTAACGCACAGCACAGAGCAAACCCCCAGCTCAGACACAGCAAGAACAAAGACAGGAGTCAGTAACGCACAGCACAGAGCAAACCCCCAGCTCAGACACAGCAAGAACAAAGAAAGGAGTCAGTAACGCACAGCACAGAGCAAACCCCCAGCTCAGACACAGCAAGAACAAAGACAGGAGTCAGTAACGCACAGCACAGAGCAAACCCCCAGCTCAGACACAGCAAGAACAAAGACAGGAGTCAGTAACGCACAGCACAGAGCAAACCCCCAGCTCAGACACAGCAAGAACAAAGACAGGAGTCAGTAACACACAGCACAGAGCAAACCCCCAGCTCAGACATAGCAAGAACAAAGACAGGAATCAGTAACGCACAGCACAGAGCAAACCCCCAGCTCAGACACAGCAAGAACAAAGAAAGGAGTGAGTAACGCACAGCACAGAGCAAACCCCCAGCTCAGGCACAGACACAGCAAGAACAAAGACAGGAGTCAGTAACGCACAGCACAGAGCAAACCCCCAGCTCAGACACAGCAAGAACAAAGACAGGAGTCAGTAACACACAGCACAGAGCAAACCCCCAGCTCAGACACAGCAAGAACAAAGACAGGAGTCAGTAACGCACAGCACAGAGCAAACCCCCAGCTCAGACAGACACTGCAAGAACAAAGAGAGGAGTCGGTAACACACAGCACAGAGCAAACCCCCAGCTCAGACAGACACAGCAAGAACAAAGACAGGAGTCAGTAACGCACAGCACAGAGCAAACCCCCAGCTCAGACACAGCAAGAACAAAGACAGGAGTCAGTAACACACAGCACAGAGCAAACCCCCAGCTCAGACATAGACACAGCAACAACAAAGACAGGAGTCAGTAACGCACAGCACAGAGCAAACCCCCAGCTCAGGCACAGCAAGAACAAAGAAAGGAGTCAGTAACACACAGCACAGAGCAAACCCCCAGCTCAGACATAGACACAGCAACAACAAAGACAGGAGTCAGTAACACACAGCACAGAGCAAACCCCCAGCTCAGACGTAGACACAGCAAGAACAAAGACAGGAGTCAGTAACGCAGCACAGCACAGAGCAAACCCCCAGCTCAGGCATAGACACAGCAAGAACAAAGACAGGAGTCAGTAACGCACAGCACAGAGCAAACCCCCAGCTCAGACACAGCAAGAACAAAGACAGGAGTCAGTAACGCACAGCACCGAGCAAACCCCCAGCTCAGACACAGCAAGAACAAAGACAGGAGTCAGTAACGCACAGCACAGAGCAAACCCCCAGCTCTGACATAGACACAGCAAGAACAAAGACAGGAGTCAGTAACGCACAGCACAGAGCAAACCCCCAGCTCAGACGTAGACACAGCAAGAACAAAGACAGGAGTCAGTAACACACAGCACAGAGCAAACCCCCAGCTCAGGCATAGACAAGCAAGAACAAAGACAGGAGTCAGTAACGCACAGCACAGAGCAAACCCCCAGCTCAGACACAGCAAGAACAAAGACAGGAGTCAGTAACGCACAGCACAGAGCAAACCCCCAACTCAGACATAGGCACAGCAAGAACAAAGACAGGAGTCAGTAACACAGCACAGCACAGAGCAAACCCTCAGCTCAGACATAGACACAGCAAGAACAAAGACATGAGTCATTAACTCAAGGAGTTTAGCTCAGTAATAGCCAAACCATTATATTAAATATTCATGGACTCCATTTCCACAGGCTCAGTACCACAAGATTGGCGTAAAGCAGATGTGGTGCCTATATTTAAAAAGGGAGCTAGATCACAACCGGGGAATTACAGACCTGTAAGCCTGACTTCAATAGTGGGGAAACTACTTGAAGGTTTAATACGGGATAATATTCAGGAATATCTAATGGAAATCAAAATTATTAGTAATAGTCAGCATGGATTTATGAAGGATAGATCATGCCAAACTAACCTTATTTGTTTCTTTGAGGAGGTAAGTAGGAATTTAGACCAGGGTAATGCAGTTGATGTGGTCTACTTAGATTTTGCAAAGGCTTTTGATACGGTTTCACACAAGAGGTTGGTGTACAAAATAAAGAAAATTGGACTCAGTAATAATATATGCACCTGGATTGAAAACTGGTTAAAGGACAGACAACAGAGGGTTGTCATAAATGGAACTTTTTCAGGTTGGGCTAAAGTCGTTAGTGGAGTACCTCAGGGATCGGTACTGGGACCCCTGCTTTTTAACTTGTTTATTAATGACCTTGAGGTTGACATGGAGAGCAAAGTCTCCATCTTTGCTGATGATACTAAATTGTGTAAGGTAATAGAATCAGAGCAGGATGTAATTTCTCTTCAGAAGGACTTGGAGAGACTGGAAACGTGGGCAGGTAAATGGCAGATGAGGTTTAATACAGATAAATGTAAGGTTATGCATTTGGGATACAAGAATAAAAAGGCGACTTACACATTAAATGGGGATACATTGGGGGAATCCTTGATGGGATTTAGGAGTACTTGTAGACAGCAGGCTTAGCAATAGTGCCCAATGTCATGCAGTAGCTGCAAAGGCAAACAAGATCTTATCTTGCATTCAACGGGCAATGGATGGAAGGGAAGTAAACATAATTATGCCCCTTTACAAAGCATTAGTAAGACCACACCTTGAATATGGAGTTCAATTTTGGGTGCCAATCCTAAGAAAAGACATTATGGAACTAGAGAGAGTGCAGAGAAGAGCCACCAAATGAATAAAGGGGATGGAGACTGTGATGGCAGATACAATAGATTTGTTCAAAAAAAGGTTGGACATCTTTTTAGATGGGGAAGGTATACAGGGATATACCAAATAGGTATGTCATGAGAGAGACGATTTGGCCCGGGATTAAAGGGGTTACACCCCATTTGGCCACCATCTACTCTCACCTGGGAATCAAGGGGTTAACTGGAGTGGGGTCCAGTAATGTGTTTTTGCCTTGCTTCACCCATCCAACTGTTTATTCCCCTGTATAAATGTATTGTTTCTGTGCCAGTGTCTGCACCACACACACACTGGGGCTTAAGGGGTTAATGAGCTACAGTTTTGGAAAATACAAATATGTGTGGTGTCTTTTCAGAAATATCTGGGCTTCAAAAGGCTTGATTGAAGTTGGGTGTGAAAAGTACAGAGGGGGTGTAGTGTACAGTATGTTAATACCTAATTGGCAGACCAAGGGTATATTGCTGGTAGAGACAGCTAGGCCCATGTCTGGAGCATTGGGTGTGAAATCTAGCACCTGTGACAAATGTTCTCTACACACGAGTCCCTGCTTCAAAGGATTTATTGACCAGGGGTTATGGGGGCCAGGGTTGTGGTAACCCAAGGAGATATCAGAATGAGTGACCTTATTAAATATAAGAATATTATGAGATGTCCTCGGCTGAACATGCTAAAAGCTACATATGTGTATTCGTGGGACTGATTCGCACATAAGGATTACAGACACATGATGTCTAGCAGGTACTAAGAGACAGATATTAATATCTCTCTTAATTTTAATATTACATGGTAATATTTAGTCTTATTGGGAGCGTCATGCGTGCCGGAATGTATTAATATAGCTCACGTGCCAGTAAGTACTACTGAACTGAAGTTATGAAGATATTTAGATTAGAAAAGCAGTTTTTAAACGTCCTTGGGTGGGAGGAGTTTTACTCTGGGGAAACTGTCAACCTCATCACTGATTTATGAGAGGTCCTGGGTTTAGGTTGTGTTCAATGGGAAATAATGGTATAAGAACCAGGCTCAGCCTATGGCTATTGTCTTTCGTGTCTTTCGTGTCTTCTGTGATATTCAAGATTGCTGTATGAACTGCTAATCAAGATTCGTGATTATTTCATAATTCCAACTTTAAGTAAGTGCATATTTTGTCTGTTATTTGTATAATCTCGTGTGTTCACCTTTTTCAAGGAATAAATTATATTTTATCATATCTAAGCCTCCTTTAGTTCAACCCAGGTATATTTTTGGTGTTCATTATTAATAGCCTGTCACAAAGTTACCGTCACAAGGTATACATGGGAAGGATGATGATCCAGGGATTAATCCGATTGCCAATTCTTGGAGTCAGGAAGGTAATAATTTATCCCCTTAATGGGGTTTTTTATTTGCTTTCCTCTGGATCAATAAGTAAGTATAGATATAGGATAAAGTATCTGTTGTCTAAATTTAGCATAGGTTGAACTTGATGGACGTACGTCTTTCTTCAACCTCATCTACTATGTAACTATGTAACTATGTACTGCCGTGGTGCATCCCCCTCACCGACGCCGGTCACCTCACGCTGCCCTGGGGGTTCCCCGCCGCCTCCGGCGGTCCGCCTCTGCTCCGCGGCCGCCTCTCCTCATGCGGCTGCCATTTGTTCCAGGGCGTGCGCGTGAATAGCGCGCGCCGGTTGAAGATAATTTATTCACTGCTCTAGCAGTGAAACCACGCCCCCAATGACGAAAAGGCTATTTCCCCAGATCAAACTATCTCACCTGCCTGCCAATCAAGGGGACCTATCCTGGACAGCTCCATGCACTCCTGGAGGTCTGCCCCCTCTTCCCATTCGCCAGCCTCACTATATTATGCCTGTCCTACCATTCCCACATCGCTCGATATAGTCTCCACTTGTGGATCACTACGCTGGCACTTTCTCTCTTTATTCACTCAGGTTACGACTTGGCTTGGCGGACGTCAATCTCTGGCTCTCGATCCCTGCTTGGACATCGACCTTGCGGAATTCTCCAATCCCTGACCATGGCTAACGGCAACGACGACGGCACTTCTTTACCGGTACCGGCAGGTATTGCTAAAGCTAACACCACCTGGCCACGCCTAAAACACCACAATCCAGACACGCTCCTTTTGCTGCGGGTGCGTGCTCATATACGTCCCTCACCTCAGTATAAGTGACGGGTCTGGTCTGCGGACAGCACCGGCGTAACATTATGTCGAGCCCACAAGACGCAGACCAGACTGACATGGCCTCTATGATGATGGCCATGTACCAACAAATCAAGGCCTTAACGGATCAAGTGGCTCTCCTCACCCAACAGGTACAGAACCTTTCTCTTCAGGCACCACCTGTGGCTGCACCGCCGGCGCAGTCAGGTCCGGTATCCACTTCGTCCCCAGGTCCGAAGATTCCGACTCCGAAGCCCTACGCGGGGGATCCGCACGCCTGTCGTGGTTTTCTCAATCAATGCGAGATCCAGTTCGAGATGCTCGCAACAGTATTCTACTGGTCGTAAAAAGGTGGCTTACGTTTACAGCCTACTCACAGGTAATGCACTGGCATGGGCCTCCCCGAACTGCGTCCCGATATTACACGTGATTACGCAGCCTTTAGACGAGATTTTCGACAGGTCTTCGATACCCCCGCACGCCAAGAGACTGCTTCTGACTCCCTGCTACAGCTTTCAAAGGGACGTCGGCCTGTGGCCCAATACGCCTTGGAGTTCAGGACCAGAGCAGCTGAGGCGCGATAGGATCAGGAGGCTTTAGTCTCTGTCATCTGCAGAGGCTTATCGGACTTGGTGAAGGACGAACTTGCTTCTCAACCCAGGCCAGGACTTCTGGATGACCTTATCTCCCAAGCCATTCGTATGGATCAGCGACTTCAGTTACGCCGCGCTCAGTGCCAGCAACCCCGGTCTACGCATTTTCGTGCTCCTTTTTCCAGGTTCTCTACTACCTCGGGACCCACCTTCTCCCCGCTGCCCGCTCTGGAAGCTCTGGAGCCGATGCAACTCGGAGTCCAGTATCCTCGGGTACCCTTACGACAATTGCGCCCAACCGTAGAGTCGTGTTACCATTGCGGATCTTCTGAGCATCTGACCCGTGACTGTCCACCGTCTCCGGGAAACCATCAAACCCAGTGAGTACGAAGGGGCTCTCTCTGGGTGCTAAATCTTCTTGTCCCCTATCCAGGAGGGAACTTCCAAAAAAACTGACCATTCCCGTCTCCCTTTCTGGTCCTACCTTCCGCACCTCCACAGCAGCATTTATCGATTCCGGCGCAGGAGGGAACTTCATGGACCAGACCTTCTCTGAACAGAATCAGATCCCACTCTCTAAGAAGAGGTCCCCCATTGCCTTGGTCGGAATTGAAAAACGGCCACTCACTCCGGCATATATCTCCTTGGAGACCGGTCCCATCACCCTTTCTTCTCACTTCCACAAGGAAATCCTGGGCTTTGACGTGATTCATGCCCCGGGTACACCGGCCATGCTTGGCCTGCCCTGGTTGCAGAAGCACAATCCGCACATCGATTGGGTTACTCCTAATCCCATTGTCTGGAGGTCAAGGTCAGAGGAATCTTCTTTGTCTACAGAACGTCCACCTCATTTACTAGCTAACAAATCCAATCCTAAGAGGGAATTACCCTCCCCTTACGCAGAATTTTTGGATGTTTTTAGCAAAACGCAATCTGAGCTCCTACCCCCTCATCGTTCTTACGACTGTCCGATTGACCTGGTACCTGGATACACCTTGCCCAAATCTAAATCCTACCCCCTCTCATTGTCCGAGACGGAAGCCATGGATGAATATATTTGCGAGAACTTGAAGTGGGGCTTTATACGTCATTCCAACTCTCCCGCGGGGTCTGGATTCTTCTTCGTTAAGAAGAAGGATGGAACTCTCAGACCGCGTATTGATTACCGGGGCCTGAACCACATTACGGTGAAGAATCGTTATCCACTCCCACTCATCTCCGAACTCTTCGATAGACTTCAAGGGGCCAACCTCTTTATCAAACTTGACCTTCGTGGGGCATATAATCTTATCCGCATCCAGGAGGACGACGAATGGAAAACTGCCTTCAACACCTGTAGCGGGCACTACGAATATCTCGTGATGCCCTTCGGTTTATGTAATGCACCGGCGTTTTTTCAGGACTTTATCAATGATATCTTTCGGGATGTCCTTAATTGCTTTGTAATCGTCTATCTGGATGACAACCTTATTTTTTCAAAGAACCTACAGGACCATATCATCCATACGAAGTTTGTGCTCTCTCGCCTCTGAGAGAACCGGTTGTTTGCCAAATTGGAGAAATGCCTTTTTCACCAGTCTACCACTTCCTTTCTTGGGTACATTATCTCCAACAGGGGTTTGGCCACGGACCCAGAGAAACTTAAAGCCGTACTGGATTGGCCGCAACCCGATTCCCTCAAATCTATTCAGCGATTTTTAGGGTTCTCTAACTATTACCGGAAATATATTCTCAATTTTTCCACCATCATCGCTCCTATCACCGCACTGACCCAAAAAGGTGCAGATCCTTCGTCTTGGTCTCCCGAGGCAGTCACGGCTTTCAAAGCATTGAAGCAAGCTTTCGTCTCTGCTCCCATCCTCCGACATCCGAACATTCATTTTTCATTCACCCTAGAGGTTGACGCTTCGGACTGTGGGGCTGGCGCGGTTCTATCTCAGAGATTTTCTCCCCAGAACAAACTTCGGCTTCTTCTCTAAGAAGTTTTCTCCAGCGGAAAGAAACTACGATGTGGGCAATAGGGAACTTTTGGCTGTCAAATTGGCTCTTCAAGAATGGAGGCATCTTCTGGAGGGGTCAAAAGAGCCAGTCTCGATTCTCACGGACCACAAAAATCTGTTGTACATCGAGAATGCCCGCCGCTTAGGTCCTCGCCAAGCTTGCTGGTCGTTATTTTTCTCCAGGTTTAATTTTATTCTTTTGTTTGGAGATGAGGAGGAGCGCAGAAGAAAAATCGTGTTATATGTGGAAGAAATAAAACATATATAGTGCAGACTGTAATCACTGCTAATGTTCTTAAGAATCTTTAAGAATAGAACTCACAAAAATCGCCGTGTAATATCGCATGTCAGAGATCCTTCTCTCTCTGACTGGAGCCCTTTAGTCAGAATACCAGGGTAACCCTCAATAGGTAGGTATGATATGGAAATAGAAAATAAAAGAGACCACAATAGTGCATACTATTCGATCTGGATATAATGCAATATCATCACAAGTATAATGAACTCACATTTTCCCAAGTAAAATCAGGTGGGGGAGAGAACCGCAGATGTAACTGGAGGACAGGTGCAAGCAGCTTCACAGCGTCTCACTCGCTCCTTGCTTCTTCCTGGGGTTAACAGCCCAGACAGTCCCAGCAGGCTCAGCAACCATCTGTCCAGCGAGCCTAGGAGACTGTATCAACCAGCTTCACCTTTCTGAAGAGACATCTGTTTTTCCCCTTTCTCTGAGGAAATTTTTTTTATTCTGTCATACATTCCCGGCACCAAAAACATCAAGGCAGATGCCCTCTCTAGACAATACTCTTCTGAAGAGAGACCGGAAAAAACCACAGAGCCCATCCTTCCTAAACAAAGAATCCTCGCAGTCGCTGCGTTCAAGAATCTTGAAAAGATCATCAAGTCTCAAAAACACCTTCCGACTGGTCTTGAGGTTCCGAAGGACACCTTGTACGTAGAGCCCAAGTTAATTACTGAGATACTCGATTGGGGACATGCTTCCCGCTCGGCAGGACATCCTGGATTCAAGAAAACTTTGGATCTCATCCGTCGCACCTTCTGGTGGCCCAATATGGCCAAATCCATTCTTGAATTTACACGGGCCTGTCCGGTATGTGCACGCAATAAAATTCCTCGTCAGAAACCCTGTGGTCTTCTTTTACCTTTACTCATTCCGAAGCGCCCCTGGTCACACATATCCATGGACTTTATTGTTGAATTGCCGAGGTCTAATGGCATGAACACCATTCTAGTAGTGGTGGATCGGTTTTCCAAGATGGCACATTTTATTCCTCTCAAAGGATTACCCTCCTCACCCGCCCTAGCCGATATCTTCTCCAAAGAAATATTTCGGATCCATGGCATACCCACATCCATCGTGTCGGATCGTGGCTCTCAATTTGTTTCCAAATTCTGGAGGATCTTCACCAGAAAAATGGGCATTGCTTCCTCCTTTTCATTGGGATATCACCCTGACAAAGTTGAGATATTAGGGGGTCTGGCATAACAACATAACAGCATTTAGGATGAAGCCATTTTGTGTGAATATTTCAATCCACCATCTTGTCTTGTCTCTGTGAGTCTTAATTTCTGTGTTTCATTTCTGTATAAACAAATGTGTGAAGCAGAGAAGGAATGTAATCGCTCTTAGCTGAATTTATTGATCCTTCCTCATCCAATCAGCCTCAAATTGAAAGTGTAAACAGGACAAAGGTTGTGAGAACCCGTGAGATAAGCTACAGAGAAACTGGTTCTCATACAATATGCCAGGTGGCAGAATAGGCAGATCCCATTTAACCCCATAATGGTTTTTAGCTGACAGGCAGTTATCCAAAATTGTTATGTATTACAAAATGAGGTAATATTAGTGACGCACAAGCCCCCATTGAGGGAGGACACTTTTTAGTATTTAGGGTATAAATATAGGGCATACCATGTTTATTGTTTGGAGAGCTTTTGTTTTGAAGCTGTCTCCGTTGTGCACTTGACTTGAATAAATTCATGTGTTATTCTTTTTCAAAATAACCTCAGACTGTGTTTTTTATTTACGCTTTTCTCAGATGGCGCATTCCGAAATAGGGACTCAATATCATCGGAATCGAGCACCCGGATGAATCACTCCTCCATCACTGAAACCTGAGCGCTCATATGAATCAAGGTAAGGCTACCTGCATTATTTAGACAAACAGCCTGATTAAATTGTTTTGAGTGATGCTTGGAGCTGATTTTTGAACGGTGTCTTATCTGATGTGACGAGTACGAATCCCTAGCAGTTTCACGTGAATTTATTATTCTCTGTTCCTGTATTCATTTTAAAGTGTAATAGTTGTTAAGAGTTGTTAGGGGCTAAGGTAAGAGTCCCGTTAAAACTTTTGGTGTTTTGGTGATGAAGGTGAGTGTTTGTATGCTTAAAGGGATTGTTTTCAGACCGTCCGGGGTTGTGATAAGTATTTTTGTTGTCTGAGCAGGACGGGTCCCTGATTGTACATTGCTCTGTTTTGTCATTAACATACCAAGTGAGTTCACGGATATCTGGTTAGAAAGTCTTATCTGTATCCATGTTATAAAAGTACAACGTTTATCAGGACTGGGTTGGACCCGCTGAAGTGATTCAAGTTGGTATAGTTATGGTGATAAAATGTGATTGGGGAACAGTCTCGTGACAGGTCCTTATTTGCATATTTACACTATTCAGAACAATAACATGCCAAAAGAGTTGTACGTAATCAGCTTGCACTGATTATTGTAACGCTAAATTGTACAGGTCAATTAACAGTTGATTGCTGTAGCCGAAGTATTGTACATTGTCAATTAACATTGATTATTGTAGCCAAAGAAGTATTGTACAGGTCAATTAAATTTAATTTCTGTAGCCGAAGAAGTATTGTACAGGTCAATTAAATTTGATTTCTGTCACAGGGGAATAATGGGAAACCAAAAATTCTCAAAGGATTGTGTGTCTGCAGACAAAGATAATAAATAATGGATACAGAGAACAAAAAGAGACAATATAAATATATTTTGTTGGCCAGTGAATAGCACTGTTTAAACTATTATCAACTAATTGCGCAGATGTTTAAATGAAAGAGGGGTCTTTTTCTGTGGGATTGAGAAGCTCAGGGAGCGTCATCTTGTGTGTTTTTGAATCCCACAGGGAAACATACCTTACGTTAATATGGGTCAAAAGAATTCTGTTGAGGGACAGAAGGGTCCCACTGCATTTATTTGTACCATTGCCAGGACAGAAGTTAATATAATAACAAGTGAAATAGAAAGTGACTAGGAAAGAAATAGCAAGTGAATTTGCCGATAGATAATCAAGGCATACGATGGTGTTGAGGAAGTAGATATTGAGGGTTATTTTTATGAAAGATTTATATGCAGAAATTGGGATACAATTAGAGACTGTGTGTATATTGTTTGGAAGGGACAGAAAGTGTTTGGAAGGGACAGAAAGTGTTTGGAAGGGACAGAAAATGTTATAAGTGTAAAAAGGTAGGACATGTTGCCAGTAATTGCAGAGCAGCCCTAAGAGAGAGAAGAGAACAGAAAAGAATGGAATTTAAAAGGTTTGTTCGTACTGGCCACACGAATAGATCTTTTAAACCAGAAAATATTATTTTTCCTTCTGTTCTAATGGCAACTAGAAAGAGAATCAGAATAACAGCAGCACAGACCGCGCCAATCCCCCCTTTTTCTCCAAAGGAATGTGCAAAAGATACGATAAGTTAACACAAAAGCTCCGGAGCATAAAAAAAAAAAAAATTGTTTTAAAAGCAGGTTATTTATGAGAAGTTGATTCGCTGTGTAGGAGAGAAGTTTGTGTATATGTTCTTTGTGTGTCTGTATTGTGGTTTCTGTATTGTGTGTAAACCAGTAAAAACACATCAATTGCATTTCTATAGGATTAGGATATGTTGGAAATATTTTAAGCTCACACGTATTGTTTAAATTATATATGGTATGTGCAGTTGTATAATTGACATATTTTTATTTTTAAGAGGCCACATTTTTATTTTTAAGAGGCCATATTTTTATTTTTGAGAGGCCATATGTTTATTTTTAAGAGGCCATATTTTTATTTTTAGAGAGGCCATACATTTTTTCATTTTTATTGCTGTGGAGAGAGCTCCATTTTTAACTTTGAGCTGAAGTTTCAATCCAGTAATTAATATTTAGAAGACGGAGAAGCTGTTTTGTTATCTGCTCGGCACTCTCAAGGTCTTTTTGGCGAAACGCCCGGGTTGGCAAATTGCCCAAGATAAACAAGCTCTGAAATTTTTCTCTGAGTGTCTTTAAAACAATAACGCTGTCAGTGTGTTTGGCACTGTGCAAAGAGATTATATTACAAGAAATTTAGTATGAAGTCCTATATAAAAGCATTTGACTATTATCTGAATATGTGATGTATTTTATAACTTTTAACCATTTATTTTTTCCATAGGTGTCCTATTTTATTATAAGCAGTAGTTACTGTTAAAATCACTGTATAATATATCATTCTAATTCTGCTGATTAAGCAAACAACATCCTAGTTGCTAATTTATTATTTATTTGTAGAATGTTTGCCAGGAAGTGGTGCATTGGGAGTCACCTCTCGTTTTTGGGTGTGTCCTGGTTATAGAGTTAAAGGACAGGTGATACATGGTTGCAAATACAGTTACATAAGTGAGCAGGGTATACATTATATGCAAGGCATTTCACATTTTTAGCAGAATAGTTACAATGGAGTGTTTGGGGTGGAGGCCTGACTGGAATTGGCTAGGGGCATTTGTCTTAGTATAGTAATTGTTTAATTGGGAGTAAACACATTTTTTCCATGACTTCGGATAGTATTGTAGTGTATGACTTTATTTATATATAGCATCAAAAATGTACTCAGCACTTCACAAAGAATATAGTAGAGGGGATTATAATAGAAGTGCAGCAAAATCAGACAATAGGAAAGGAAATCCCTGCCTTTAAGAGCTTACAAATAAGGTTTAAGGGAAATTTACAGAGATAGCAGGTGAGGGAATAAGTGCTGTAGATGGCAGTGCTTGGCCACAATGGGTGTGGTAGGAGGGACTGTGTGTGGAATAATAGCCACGAGTGCAGGCTATTGGGATGTTTAATTTGTGGGGCAAGTTTTAAGGTTAGTTAGTATTTTTTTTTTTTTATAACTTTCATTTTATTAGGTGAGGCAATACAGACATGTTAACACAAACCATTGGCTTACAATGCGTCACCTTGTTTCCATACTTCTCCTCCAATCAACATAGAAAACATGACATGACATACCGGACGAACAAAGGAACCAGGGATAGGGGAGGGGGGGAGGAAGGGAGTGGGGGGGTGGTGAGCGACACTGGCGGTTTGTGGACTATGCTAATTTAGGCTTTCCTAGTTAGGGCCGGGACCGCAGCTCTTTACGTGGCTATATGCCTACTTGCCTTTATTAGTTCGTAATATCCTGTAGTGAATTCTCCCTTTTGACGTCGCTTACCCCAGTACCTAATGTCAAGGATCCATTTCGCCACCGGAGAACGCCTTTGCTAAAAATCATTGCAAAATGTTGGTAAGATCAACCCCCGGGATGTCTGTCTGTGTCAGCCAAGGTGACCAAACTTTTAGAAAATTTGTGCCGGTGTCGTTGACCAGGCTTGTCAACTGTTCCATCCGGCAGACGAACCAAATTCGATTTCTGATTTTGGGTATAATTGGAATTTGTGGTTGCTTCCACAGTGCTGCGATCTCGCATCTGGTGGCAGTGGCAAAATGCGCCACTAGTCTGTGTGTTGCGTTCGAGAACCCCTTAACCCGCCGGCCTAACAGGAACAGCCACGGGTCCAAGGGGACCTCGATCTCCAGTAGCCGCTGTAGCCACATCTGTACTTTTTCCCAAATCGGGGCCACTTTTGCGCACGACCACAGCATGTGTAGCAAGTCTGCTCTCTCTCCGCACTGTTTGGGGCAGAGCGGGGAGTAGCCACTGACAAATTTCGAGAGTTTTGTTGGGGTGTGGTACCAACGCATGAGGACCTTATAGGCGTTCTCCTTTAGCGTGGTACAGATAGAGCTCTTCGCTGCTGCCTGTAGGATCCTATCCCAGTCGTCGTCTTCTAGTGTGTCCCCTAAGTCAGCTTCCCATTGCCTCATATAATTAAGTCTAGGTGTGTCAGCCGTCTCCGGACAAATCACTTCCCTGTACATTCGAGAGGTTAGTCCCCGTGTGTCCGTTTGTCTGGCACACAACTGCTCAAAATTTGTTCTCCGTGGCCGAATTGGGGTCTTGGTATAGAAGGCCCTGACCTGTAAGTATCTAAATAATTCAGTATTCGGAATGTTTTTTTCCTCTTTTACATGAGCGAAGGATTTAATTACACCCTTGCTGCCGAGATCATAGAATCGGAGATAGCCTGCTTGGATCCACTTTGTGAACTGAGCGCTGTCTAGGCCAGGAGCGAAATCTGGGTTGCCCCATATGGGGGTCATCAATGACCGCTGTGATGTAAGAGAACATCTGAATTTAGTGGCCCCCCATACTTTCAGGGAATTTTTCATGGCCTGCAGTGGTGTAGACATCCGTACATGACTACTCTTAGGTAGCCATATCAGGTTCTTCAGATCTACCGGGGCGCAGCACTCCCTCTCCAGTGCCACCCATCTCCTAAGGGTTGGGTCTGTGTGCCACTGCAGAATCTACGTTAATTGAGCTGCTTCGTAGTAAGCAAACAAGCACGGCACGCCCAGCCCCCCTCTTGAGGTTGGCCTCCTCAAGATATCTTGTCTAATTCTGGTTTTTTTTTTATTCCAAATGAATTTTGTTATCGCGGACTGTAAAGAGAGGATCTCTTCTCTTGGCAGGGGAATCGGGAGGGTCTGAAAGAGATACAGCACTCGTGGGAGAAGATTCACTTTTACGCTTTGTATCCTGCCTATCCACGAGATGCTATACTCTGCCCATCTCCGTAGGTCCTCCTTTAGTGTCCTAAATAACTGTGGGTAATTTGCCTTGTATAAGGTTTTATAATCTTTGGTGAGGTTAACCCCTAAATATTTGATCGTAGAGGGCTGCCATTTAAAATTGAAATTGAGTCCAATTAGTTTTTCGGTTGGTTTAGGCAGATTTAGATTGAGAGCTTCTGATTTGGCCTGATTAATTTTGAAACCCGAAATTTGATTGAATCTCCCTAGGATTGAGAACACATTGGGTAGAGAGGTAAGAGGCTGTGATAATGTCAGGATCACATCATCTGCGTACAGGGCAACCTTATGTGATTGCTCTTTAAAAGTTATGCCCTTGACATCCGGGCTGTTCCTAATATGTGCCGCCAAGGGTTCTATACATAGGGCGAACAGCAAGGGGGACAACGGGCAACCCTGCCTCGTGCCACTTTGAATCTGAAAAAGCTCTGAAGGGAAGCCCTGATGCCTCACCCTAGCTGCCGGCCCCTCGTACAGTGCCATAATGGCCTCCAATAAGCTTCCTCCGAAGCCAAACGCCCCCAGCGTCTCTTTCAGGTACGGCCAATCAATCCGATCAAACGCTTTTTCAGCGTCCAGACTGAGCACCATCGAAGGAATATTTTGCTTTTGGGCCAGATCAATAACGTCAATTATTTGTCTGGTGTTGTCTGCCGCCTGTCGACCACTAATGAACCCCACCTGATCTGGATGAATCAGCTTGGGAAGGACGATACCCACTCTATTAGCTATGAGTTTTGAGAAAATTTTAATGTCTGTATTGATTAAAGAGATGGGCCGGTAGCTCTTACAGTCTGCCGGGTCCTTTCCAGCTTTGTAGATCAGTGAAATGGACGCCTGGAGCATCTGCACCGGGAAGGAAGCTCCCTGCAGTACCGAATTAAAGAGTTTCAATAGGTATGGGGCTAGAAGTTTTATGTATTTTTTGTAATAGAGGTTGGAGTAACCATCTGGACCTGGCGCCTTGGCTGGCTTAAGAGACTTTACGACATCTGTCAACTCTTGTAAAGAGAAGTCTACCTGTAGTGCCTCTCTTTCCGCTCTACTCAATTTGGGCAAATTTGCCTCTTTCAGGAATTCTCGGAGATTTTTATTTGTTTTTTGGTTGTGGATAACCTTACCCCCATCGTACAGCGACTCGTAGTAGTGCTTAAATTCCTCTACGATTCGCGTAGGGTTGGAGGTAAGTTCCCCTCCCTGCGTGCGAATTGATTGTATTTGGTAATTTGGTTGTTTATTTCGAAGTTTAGTCGCTAGAAGTGTGTCTGGCTTGTTCGCTTTCTCGAAGAATCAGCATTTCGTCCAGCTCATTTCTTTTTCAGCGTGAGATGTCAGTTTTAGATTTAGTTGCTTTTTGGTATCTTGGATTTGGGTCAAGATTGCCTCGTTTTTTGAGGTTTTATGTATTGCTGTCAGGGAGGTCAATTTCCCCTTCAGTTCCTTAATCTGACTCTCTTGTTCTCTCTTGCGTCTAGCAGCTAGGCACATGAGAGAACCGCGGAGGGTAGCCTTATGGGCCTCCCACAAAGTGGCAGGTGAGGATACACTTCCCTCGTTCTCTTCAAAGTATTCTCTGATTTTGTCTGCAATTTCGAAATCAAATTTAGGTATTTTTAGCAGTAGTTCATTTATTCTCCAGTACGCTCTCGGTCTATCTCGCAGCTGTAGTTCGCACCGCAGCTCTATAGGTGCATGGTCTGACCACGAAATGTCGTGTATGCCCGTGTGGGAGACCATTGGGACCAGTCTGTTGGATACAAGGAAGTAATCTATCCGGCTATATCGGTCATGGGGGTGGGAGTAAAAAGTAAAGTCCTTGGTCCGTGGATGTTGTTCCCTCCATATGTCTACTAGCTGACAGTCCCGAAGTCCGTGGGAGATTGTTAGTATGTCTCGTTTATTGGACTGGTTAGGGGCCGTACATCTATCTAGTTTAGGGTTTAACGCTCTGTTCAGGTCTCCTGCTAATATGATTTGGCCCTTTGCTTCCCTCTGTAAGCGCCTGAAAAAAAGAGCGAAAAACTCTGTTGCTTGTTCGCACGGGGCGTATAGCGAGACTAATGTGATAGCTTGACCTTGGATGGTACCTATTAGTATAATGTATCTGCCCTCAGGATCTATAATTTTCTTTTCTAGCTCGAACAGTAGGTTCTTGTGGAATACAATGGCCACCCCTCTCTTTTTCATTGAGGCGGAGGCTAGATATATTGTGGGATACTCCTTATCTATATATTTGGGGTAGCTTTTTTTGGAGAAGTGGGTCTCTTGAAGGAAGAGAATGTCAGCACTGTATCTCTTATAATCTTTAAAGGCTAACTTACGTTTAGCTGGATGATTCAGTCCCTTTACATTATGGGAAAGGCAACATATCTCTCTACCCATTTGGATCGGTGTCTGATGGCTGCTTTACGGTGGCTGTCAACCTCTGGTTGGGATCCTTCTGCAAAGTCCTCCTCCTTTTCCGGTCTGGTAGGGCTTTGTCTTCCGCTTCATTGATGACCTCAGTCGCTGGGATGGGAGGTGGGGGGGGGAGGAGGGTAAGACACGAGAGGGTAGGTACAGACATAACATAACAAAAAAAACACTGTTTAAATGAACACATCCAAACAGTATGGGCTCCCCATCAAGACTCCCCAGTCCTGATATAGAGTCCAGCGCCTTCGGGGAGTGTGGCCCCATTCCCTTAGGGCCCCTGCCCTCATTCCCTCCCCATAGGACTTTGACAAGATACTGGGAGACCCTCCATCCCAAATCCTGTCTAAGGCACATGCCTACCTCGGGGTATAGAGCTCCCTCATACCCTCCGGCCCGCGCTCTTTTGCTAACTACCATCTGAAGGTCTATCTAGACAAGAACTTTAACTCCTGTGTAACTGTAAGTAACTGTAACATTTACTTGCTCGTAGACCTGAATTAATATATAGGGTCGTATGTGTTTTTGGAGCTTAACCTAGAACTGTAACTCGTGTTGTGCCTTTTTCTCTCCTCTGGCATATTTTGCAACCCCTGAGTGTTCTTTTTACTTTTCTCATATTTGTTTCTCTAACTCTCCCTTAGTGTCCTGCTCTCTATATCTCTCTTATGGGCAATGCTGCGGGCGGCATCCCTGAAGAGACTATCTGCTACCTATTGGGGGCCCTCTCCTTCCGCTCTCCCCTGTAGCGTTATTAGTATAGCGCCCGTGTCCCCCTGCCTCTGCGCCGTGTTCAGTGTCTCTGCTCGGGACTTATCCGGACTTTGACTCGCGTCATGGATATGAGTCAGTGACTCTGAGGTGTCTTCTTCTGCCTGCAGGGGCTTTCGCGGCTTGTGGTCGTGCTGGGCAACTCTGCCACCTCCAAGATGGCGTGGGTGTTACTTCCTCTGTTTGGAGACATCCGCTTCCGGTTTCCGGTGGCGGCCATTTTGGATCTTTGGAGAGTTCGAGTAGGATGTGCTATTCGCTGCTCCCGCGTTCCGGCCATTTCCTCGCCTTGCGCTTCACGGTGGGGTGCAAGAAGCTGCAGCATGCCAGCCATCTTCTTCTGCCCGCATGGCGGACGCCAAAAAGTGAGTCTCTGAAGATCTTTCACTAGAACTTAGCTCTTTCTTGGGCGGACATAGCGAGAAGACTTAGTTTCTTTTCCAGGGATTTGTTGCAGGTATTCCGCATGGGGCTGCGATCTCTGTGTGGGTGTAGTACTCTTTCCTGGCAGTTCCCACCTTGGCACAACGTGGTTTTTTTTTAACGATAAACTTGAGAAAACTCAGAACAACATGTTTTAGATAACAAACAATTATGTTTTATTACTGGCATCATTTTGTGCGCTTTGGTTTTGGAGTGGATGGTCCGCCGGACCATTCCGGTTCCAGGGCCGTTTCTTCCTCTGCCGCTCCCATCGGGGGGCTGTGTAGGCCAAGTGCTTTCAAAAATCCTGGGCCCTCTCCGATAGTTTTCAGCATAAGGGATTTTCCGTTTTGTGTGACTTGGAGTCCGAACGGAAACAGCCAGCGATAACGTATGTTTGAATCCCGGAGCACTTTGGTTACCGGGAACAGGGTGCGACGCCTCGCTAAGGTAAGGGGAGACAGATCTTGAAAGATTTGTAATTTATTGGCCTCAAACTCCACTACTGGCATTCCTCTTGTTAACCGTAGTATTGCTTCTCGGGTGGAATAGTAATAATCTAATAGTCTGAGAATTATATCTCTCGGCTGCTCGTTCTGTGTCGGACGTGATCGTAGGGCCCGGTGGCAGCGGTCCATTAGAAGTTTTTCTTTTGGGCTGTCCGGCATGATGGACTCCAGCCATCTTTCAGTAAAGGCCTCGCAGTCTCCGATCTCTTCTGAAACTCCGCGGATCCTAATGTTATTCCTCCGATCGCGGTTTTCCGCGTCTTCTTGTCTTTCTTTAAGGTCGTCTATCTGTACTTGTAAGTCAGCCATTTTTTTATCCGTTTTTCTCCCTGCTTTAATTGTAAGATCCACCTTAGTTTCTAGGTCGTCTGTGCGCGTCCCCAGTTTTGTATGTTCACGTTTGAGCTCTTTAATGTCAGCTTGAAGCAGTTTTTTCAGATCCCTATATAATCGCTCGAAGTCACAGCGTCTGACTGGGAGTTGGGATTGACTATTTATATCCTCATCATCTCCTTCCATTTCAGTGTCTGTGTCGGCCATTTCTCTGGCCGGGGCACTTTCTGCTGCTCCACCGAAATATGTCCTGACATCTGCCAGCTTTTGTTTTTTTTGCCCTCCCGATTTCTTTGGCGCCATCCTGGTATGTTGATAGTGCTCCGGTTAGAAGTTTGAAACCCCGAATTTATTTTTTAGGTAGTGTTAATCTTTATTTTGTGATCGCGCGGGACGGAGCTAGTATTTTATGCTACCATACTCTGTTCCTTCGCGCATGCGCCTCCGGTTAGTTAGTATTTTATGAAAAGGTTGATACCATTTGCATCGGAGGAAATGACAGTGAGGCATCAATGAGAGCAAGTGTGTATGGGGAGAAGAGAGATATTGGTCTGTAGTTTGAGACAGTGTTTTTGTCCCCACTTTTGAAGATTGGGACAGCTCTGGTAGTTTTCCAGGTCTTAGGGATATGGCCTGCAGAAAGGATAGAGTTGATTATGGAAGCAATTGGTTTGACAATGACTGAGGCCCAAAGTCTTAGGAATTTAGATTGTAGTACAGTCAAGTCCACATTAGCGGCTTAGTTTTAAATATGAGGAGCATTAATAGGAGATACCTCTGTCTATATGCAGATGTTAAGACAGTAGTAAACACATTGATATAAGAATGTATTCCTAGGTATAAATTATCTCCATATGAGACACTTATGGGATGACTTATGACTATCAGTAGTTCAAAGGAACAAATTAAGGACCATCTATTGGTAATAAACCAATTAATAAGTATTGTATGCCACTAATACATTTTTTGAGTCTCTCTAGACAAAGTTGAAAGTGCACCTACTCGAGAAGGGGTTAATAGTTAAATATTTCCTACGCAAGCATGCTCTTCATCCCAGATGAAAAGGCCCATACTAACCACCAATTCCACAATTAAAGTGTCAGAGATTCCTGGATCCACGTGGCTCACATAAAACTCATTCCAGCTCCACCAAAGACCAAAGTCATCTAAAGCACAGCCGCATCAAGTTAACGTTTTGACGAGACATAAACTTTGACCGTTAACCAACGAGGAAAATAAGATACCAGGCAGAGGCCTTATCTTATCAGGAACATTTCATTTTTTCAAAGACTCAGAACATTTCATTTTTTCAAAGACTCAATATTTTTATTCTTTTATAGTGTGTATAAGTTAGAATTTTAAGATGTATGCACCATTGGGTCTGCGAAGGTATAACCCACAGAGAGATGACAAGATTGTCATGATGATGCTCTGCGGAGCTTTGTCAACAATACTCATTTGTCTGTGTTCCTTATACATCGCAGATATCTATCACCATGGTCAAGGTAACACTACACAAAGCATCTCACCCACAAACATCACAAACTTCATTGGTTCCCTGGAAGTGAAGCTTGTGAATGCTCTTGTATGTGTTTTGGCAGTACTCATCACTCACTATGTATGTGTCATGTGCAGCAAAACTTTGATCCAGAAGTGTGTTGCACCCCCACCGAGAGGAGGGGGTCACCCAGGGGCATGTGTCAGCCACAAGGAAAGGATCACAAGTCAGCCATTTTTGACCATCGCAGACATTTTTTGTTCTGTTTTTCTGAGTGAATGATGTATATGATGAGTGCAAGAGTGATGATCATGCATTTCACTTCCACAGATACCAACCCCCTCAATTCTCAGTAATAGAATGTTGTGCTAATTCTCAAAATATATGATGGTAGAGATAGATGCAATTTTTCTTTAGCTAGCAGAAGAAAGGTCACTTGCCTAAAATAATTTTTTTGCATTTTTTGTATCCATTTTTACACACTAGAAACACCAATCATTTATGGTTCAAGTGCCTCCAACAACCAGAAACAAGAGAAAAACACCAAATATTTCAGGGCTGAAAAGTAGTTTATGGAAAGAACAATTTTGGGTTAGTTTAGTTCTAAATGTAGGAGGTGGGTTACTATATGACAGGCTTAATACATTATAATTATAATTAATTAATTAATTATTAATTAATTAATAATTAATTATAATTATACAAAATAGAATGGCTTTAGATTACATTTTAGATATCAAAAGGAGGTGTATGTGCCCTAATTAAAGAACAATGTTGTGTTTTCATCCAAGATTAGAGTGGCAAGGTACAGCATGAGTGTGACGGGAGCTTTGTGACAGGCTATGAATAATATACCACCAAAGATATAACTGGGTTGAACTGGACGAGACTTAGATATGATCAAATATAATTTATTCCTTGAAAAAGGTGAACACACGAGATATACAAATAACAGACAAAATATGGACACTTACTTAACGGTTAGGACAAGAAAAGCCATCAGGATACAGGATGGGCCATTTCTTCCATAATTCAGTTTCAGATGAAGACATCACAGCAATACATGAAGATCATGAAGACACATGAAGACACATGAAGACATTTGAGTAAGGGTTGACTCTGGTTTAAATACCATTTCAAACCCATCTCTTAATCCTAGATGCCGAGTTGGCTAGAAAAAATCTCTTTGAAGCAGATTTTGGCTTCCATTGTAAGTGTGAAGCATCACACTTAAAAACACTCAGTTCCTTGATTCCTGCCCCCAGTATAAACAATTAGGGCAGTTACCTTTTGATCACTGGCCTATGCTAATTCTTGCAGGATGCCCTGCCTGCCTTATTTTACATAGCAGTTGGAGTCTGCATTTTTCAGAGCAGATCCAAAATTCCCATATACACTGTAAATAACTTCTTAACTTCAGTTTAGGAGTACTTACTGGCACGTGAGCCATATTAATACATTCTGTCACGCATGACGCTCCCAGAGAGACTAAATATTACCGTGTAATACTAAAATTAAGAGAGATATTAATATCTGTCTCTTAGGACCGGCTAAACATCAGGTGTCTGTAATCCTTATGCGAATCAGTCCCACGAATACACATATGTAGCTTTTAGCACGTTCAGCCGAGGACATCTCATAATATTCTTATATTTAATAAGGTCACTCATTCTGTAGCCCCACTCCTAAATCAGGGGTGTTGGGCAGGATACTATGGTTTGTAAGTGTGAGTTTTAACACTCACAAACCACTCCAGCTTCCTAAACATTTGGTCGCATTCCTTAGTAGGCAGGCATCTTTGAGGGTAACTTAAACAAAGGGCTAGAATCACTATTCAACTATTAACCCTTGCCCTCCCGGATGGATCCCAGTGTTTGTGTGGTGCAGTCACTGGAACAGAAACAATACATTTTTACAGGGGAATAAACAGTTGGATGGCTGAAGCAAGGCAAAACCACATTACTGGACCCCAGTCCAGTTAACACCTTGCTTCCCAGGTGAGAGTAGAGGGTGGCCAAATGGGGTGTAACCCCTTTAATCCCAGGCCAAATCCCCTCTCTCTTGACAAAATTTCTCAAAAAATACCAAAAATTCTCAAAAAAACAATGTTTGAAAGAATCAGAGGAGGGACTGAAAAAGTTGAGATATTAGGGGGTCTGGCATAACAACATAACAGCATTTAGGATGAAGCCATTTTGTGTGAATATTTCAATCCGCCATCTTGTCTTGTCTCTGTGAGTCTTAATTTCTGTGTTTCATTTCTGTATAAACAAATGTGTGAAGCAGGAAGGAATGTTATCGCTCTTAGCTGAATTTATTGATCCTTCCTCATCCAATCAGCCTCAAATTGAAAGTGTAAACAGGACAAAGGTTGTGAGAAACCGTGAGATAAGCTACAGAGAAACTGGTTCTCATACAATATGCCAGGTGGCAGAATAGGCACATCCCATTTAACCCCATAATGGTTTCTAGCTGACAGGCAGTTATCCAAAATTGTTATGTATTACAAAATGAGGTAATATTAGTGACGCACAAGCCCCCATTGAGGGAGGACACTTTTTAGTATTTAGGGTATAAATATAGGGCATACCATGTTTATTGTTTGGAGAGCTTTTGTTTTGAAGCTGTCTCCGTTGTGCACTTGACTTGAATAACTTCACGTGTTATTCTGTTTCAAAATAACCTCAGACTGTGTTTTTTATTTACACTTTTCTCATCCGTCGCACCTTCTGGTGGCCCAATATGGCCAAATCCATTCTTGAATTTACACGGGCCTGTCCGGTATGTGCACGCAATAAAATTCCTCGTCAGAAACCCCGTGGTCTTCTTTTACCTTTACTCATTCCGGAGCGCCCCTGGTCACACATATCCATGGACTTTATTGTTGAATTGCCGAGGTCTAATGGCATGAACACCATTCTAGTAGTGGTGGATCGGTTTTCCAAGATGGCACATTTTATTCCTCTCAAAGGATTACCCTCCTCACCCGCCCTAGCCGATATCTTCTCCAAAGAAATATTTTGGATCCATGGCAAACCCACATCCATCGTGTCGGATCGTTGCTCTCAATTTGTTTCCAAATTCTGGAGGATCTTCACCAGAAGAATGGGCATTGCTTCCTCCTTTTCTTCGGGATATCACCCCCAATCTAATGGACAGACCGAGAGGGTTAATCAATCTCTCGAGAAGTATTTAAGGTGCTTTGTCTCTGACTTCCAGGATGACTGGGCGGAATTACTTTCCTGGGCTGAGTATGCCTTTAATTCCTCCAGGAACAAGTCCACTCGTGAGACGCCTTTCTTTATCAATTTCGGATTCCACCCGGCTCGCCTACCTATTTCTAATATCTCCTCTGAAGTACCAGCCGTGGACGAACACATCTCCCTCCTACAGGACTCTTGGTCTAGAAATCAATCGGCACTTCAAAAGGCCTCTCTGACGTCTTAAACCCAGGCTGATTGTCATTGCCGACCTGCACCCAACTACAAACCCGGGGACGGTTTGTAGGTTTGGCTATCTACCAAGAATATCCATCTCAAAACCCCTTCCCCCAAATTGGCACCTAGGTTTCTGGGTCCTTTTCCTATCATTGAGCAGGTAAACCCGGTGTCCTTCCGACTTCAATTACCTCAAAGCATGAGAATCCCGAATGTCTTTCACACTTCGCTTCTCAAGCCGTTCATCTCCAGTGCCCTCTTTCCGGACCACACTCTTAAACCAGACCCAGTGATCATACATGGCAATGAAGAGTACGAGGTCCAAGCTTTACTAGATTCTCATCTTTCGAGAGGTAAGGTCCACTTCTTGGTCCATTGGAAGGGTTTTGGACCCGAAGAAAGGTCGTGGGTACCTCTTAAAGACATTCACGCACCCGGACTTCTCAAACGTTTCCGAAATAAGTTTCCGTCTAAACCTTTTGAGGATTGTCCTGAGGCTGACCCTGAGGGGGGGGGGGTACTGTGAGGATTCGGGGATCGCGGCGCTCACAGCGCGACCCCTCCTCACCTTCTTTACCTGCTACTGCCGTGGTGCGTCCCCATCGCCGACGCCGGTCACCGTACGCTGCCCTGGGGGTTCCCCGCCGGCTCCGGCGGTCCGCCTCTGCTCCGCAGCCGCTTTTCCCTCATGCGGCTGCCATTTGTCCCGGGCGCGCATGTGAACAGCGCGCGCCAGGTGAAGATAATTTATTCACTGCTCTAGCAGTGAAACCACGCCCCCAACTGACGAAAAGGCTATTTCCCCAGACCAAACTATCTCACCTGCCTGCCAATCAAGGGGACCTATCCTGGACAGCTCCATGCACTCCTGGAGGTCTGCCCCATCTTCCCATTCGCCAGCCTCACTATATTATGCTTGTCCTACCATTCCCAAATCGCTCGATATAGTCTCCACTTGTGGATCACTACGCTGGCACTTTCTCTCTTTATTCACTCAGGTTACGACTTGGCTTGGCGGACGTCAATCTCTGGCTCTCGATCCCTGCTTGGACATCGACCTTCCGGAATTCTCCAATCCCTGACCTTGGCTAACGGCAACGACGACGGCACTTCTTTACTGGTACCAGCAAGTATTGCTAAAGCTAACACCACCTGGCCTGGCAACGCCTAAAACACCACACTCCGGACACGCTCCTTTTGCTGCGGGTGCGTGCTCATATACGTCCCTCACCTCAGTATAAGGGACGGGTCTGGTCTGCGGGCAGCACCGGCGTATCATATACCAAATAAGTATACATGGGAAGGATGTTGATCCAGGAAGTAATCCGATTGCCAATTCTTGTAGTCAGGAAGGAATTTATTTCCCTCCTTATGAGATGATATGACTCTGGGGTTTTTTTCGTTTGCCTTCCTCTGGATCAATAAGTATAGATATAGGATAAAGTATCTGTTGTCTAAATTTAGCATAGTTTGAACTTGATGGACGGAAGTCTTTTATCAACCTCATCTACTATGTAACTATATGACACAGCAAGAACAAAGACAGACTCAACCCCAACCACTGGCTCAACAATAAAGACTAATGTCCCCAAAACAACCCACCACAATGCACACATGCAGAGCACCAGGGAGCACAGCAGCTGGAACAGGCACCAGGCAGAACTACACCGGCATAATAATTGTCACTGGGGCCAATTTTGTAACTTCGATAACTTTTCTGCCATCTCGAATGGTGTGGCATGTTTCCACCGAATGGTTTGTTATTTGTGTTATCACTGTAGAGGGAGAAAGGGGGTGGCCCGGTATTAAAGGGGTTGCACCCCATTTGGCCACCCCTGACCGCACCAGGGAGACAAGGGGTTAACTGGACTGAGGTCCAGAAATGTGATTTAACCCTTGTTATTACCTGTAAATGTATTCTCCCCTGTTCCCCTGTTCCATTGTAATGTCTGTGTTAATCAGTGTCTGCATCACACACACACTAGAATCCATCCAGGAGCACAAGGGTTAATAGTTCTTTAATGATTATGGCTCTTTGTGTAGTTTTCCCGCCTTTTCAGGCACCATTTTGCAGGTCCCCATTGGCCGCCATTAGGGCTCAATGCATTCCAATGGCAGAATGTGCTGTGAAGTCCGGTTCCTGAGAAGACCAGCAGATGGCGTCCGAGAGGGAGAGCGGCGTTTTCCCATTAAAAGTCTATGGGCTCATTGACTTCAATGGAGAAACCCTCGAAAGAGCTTTTCAGGAATGAGTTGGCTGCCTTCCAAACCGCTTAACCGCAAAGCGGATACAATGTCCTTTAAAAGAGTTAAAATCACTTGAGTCAAGTTCAACGTCAATTAGCGTGGGAATAAACTGTTCTGGGGGCCCTAGAAATAAAATTCTTTTTGCCCCTAGTTCCTAGGCTTCCCCCCACTCGACCACAACTGGGTCCCCGAATCCTGGACACCCGATAAGGGTCGAACCAGATAGAGCGGTTCGCGCCATAGGCTTTGCCGGCGGCGGCAGAAACGGCTCAGAAAAATGACTAAGTGTGAAATGCTGAATTTTAGGAATCCATATCTCTGGTTCCGAAGGGACCAGAGGATCAAGGTTTGGGGTATCTGTAGTCACTGCTCCGGCATCACTGCAGAACCATCCTTGACCCTCTTGGACCAACCCGACGGAGTATGGACCCCCTTGAAAGTTCGGGGCTTTTACCATTGATTCCAATGGGAGAAAAACCGCATGGTGAAAAAAATGACTAAGTGTAAAATGTTGAAATGTGTAAGTCCATATCTCCGGTTCTGGAATGCCCAGAGGGATGGGATTTGGGTGACATGTAGCCAAGGTTCCGGCTTTAATGCATGCCCATTTACAGCCCCCTCAGACCAACCAGACGGAGTATGGACGACTGTAAAGATTTGTGGATTTTCTCATAGACTTCAATGGCGGCGGTTCCCCATTGAAAGTCTATGGTAGGGAACCCCATTGACTAAAACGGCGGAGTTGCTCCATTGAAACCCATGGCGGCGGACCCCGTTGTTTTCAATGGGGATTTAGTGAAAAGCTGAGATTTCTTTTTCAGTGGAGATTTTTGTATTAAAATGATTTAATGTGCATTTGTGTAACTCCGGCTCCATAGGTCGCAGCAAGTCGCTTTTTGGATCATATGGTGTCCCAGTTCTGGCAATGCGAACTGGGAAGGTTGGACCTGCTAGACCCAACAGAACCGGATATTTTAATACGTTTATGTTTTATGCTTTATATTGTATTTTAAGGTATGGATAAGTTCCAGAGGAAATTCTTTTGGCCATAAGGTAGCAGATGGCCCTAGGAGACGCCCAAATGTCTAGGACGTAAGTATTGTTCAAAGGATCTTGTCACCCCCCCTGTTTACCTAAGGGCGGAGGAGGCTCAAGCCAGAGCAGTCTTTAAGTGTCCCACTTCACACCTTTCAACAAAGGTTTTCCTGCCAGAACTCCAAATGGATAGACTGGTTGGCATTCCTGATGCAAATGTGGGGCTTCAGAAATGAGACCCCAGAGTTCTACTGCGCATATGCCAACTAGCAGGGGGGCATGGGTCAGAATGCTTTCCCACGTTAGTGAGTGGCTGGAGGTAATTGAAAACCAATCCCCTGTACTTAAGGTTATGGATAGGGCCACAAAAGGTATATAATCTGTGGTCAAGCCCTTATCCATTGTTCTTCATCTTGTTCATGTTTTGCAACTTCTTCAAGTGTTCAGTCTGTTCTATACCATCTTGATTGCTGAGAGAAACGCTATGCACTGTCTTCCTGCCAGAGGTCTTTCATGTCTTTGGTGTCTTGATGACTATGAAGATTGCTGTATGAACTGCCAGTCCAGATATGACTGCTTCATCCTTTCCATTTTAAGTAAGTGTCTATATTTGGCCTGTTATTTGTACATTATTGTGTGTTCACCTTTATCAAGGAATAAAATCACTTTATTATATCTTAAGTCTCGTCCCAGTTCAAACCCAGGTATATATATATATTTATATATAGTTTTGGTGTAAATTACAACCTGTCACAAGCTACCGTGACAATCACGGTGTAACATGGCTGCTCCAGATTGCCTCTCTGCCTCCTGTCACGTAAGTCCTTTGTAGCTACAGGCTGCGACAGGCCACCCTGTGGGCATTTGACCCCCCTCATGCTACGCTCTGAGTGACGGAAGTGGTGGTGACTCAGGGTCTGTGTACAGCCTATCAGGGTACAGACCTTGAGTTCTCCCCTTTTGGAGCTCAGGGAGGAAGTGCCAGATTAGTAGGAGTTCTCGTCCAACCCTCCTCGGGAGTGGAGGTGTGTGGTCGGTCTCCTACCGGCTGGGAGAGGTACAGGCCTGTCAGTACCCCATGGGCTGGCTGGCCAGGAAAGATCAAGAGACCTCAATTTACAGAGAGCCAGCACCACCCAGAGCCCTAGGATCCTCTGACAATTATGCACCTGCTGTGTAAGACCATCTGCAGTGACTGCAACACAACAACCCCCTTTGCTTGTATACCCCTGCCTGAGTGTTCAGTCCATTGGACAAGGGGGGAAAGAACTTTGCTTTGGTGGGGGCTTACTCTGGACATCCTGGAGCCCACTGAAGCTGGAGGCGCTGACACCCTAAGGGACATCATGATCATCAAAAGCCTGTCCTTGTTTCCCCAGCATTTCCACAGTCACAACCCGTGAGGCAGGAAAATGCCAAAACCGCTCGGGACCGCAGCGATGAGATCTCAGCCTCTCTCAAAGTTCTCCCCCGTGCGATCTGCCCGCAGTCTGTAAGAGCGGCACAGAGAGCGCTGCACAGAGAGAGAGACGCACAGAGAGTGTGGCACTGAGAGAGCGCTGCACAGAGAGAGACGCACAGAGAGTGTGGCACTGAGAAAGCGCTGCACAGAGAGAGACGCACAGAGAATGTGACACTGAGAGAGCGCTGCACAGAGAGTGCTCCACAGAGAGAGACTCACAGAGTGTGGCACTGAGAGAGCGCTGCACAGAGAGCGCCGCACAGAGAGCGCCGCACAGAGAGCGAGACGCACAGAGAGCGAGACGCACAGAGAGCGAGACGCACAGAGAGCGCTGCACAGAGAGTGCTGCCCAGAGAGAGTGGCACTGAGAAAGTGGCACAGAGAGCGATGCACAGAGAGCGCTGCACAGAAAACGTGGCACAGAGAGCGCGGCACAGAGAGAGCTGCACAAGAGCGTGGCACAGAGAGCTCGGCGCAGAGAGAGCGGCACAGAGAGTGCGGCACAGAGAGAGCGGCACAGAGAGTGCGGCACAGAGAGAGCAGCACAGAGAGTGAGGCACAGAGAGAGCGGCACAGAGAGTGCGGCACAGAGAGAGCTGCATCTCCCGGCACAGCTCTTAGGCTACGTCTATACTCACACAGACGGCGCGGAACGAAGGGGAGGCCACGCTGCGATACTCTTGCTAAAGCCTGAGCGTTTTCATGGCTTTGCAGGGTATGCAGCGGGCACCATTTTGGGGGCGTGTCAATAGGCGTGGCTATGACATTCCGGCGCAAACCTCACTTCCACTACTGTACCTCACATCCCGATCCAGCGGCATCTGAAGACTTGTGGTATTTCCCCCCGGTCTGGAAAGTAACTAACTTTCATTTTTTGCGTGTGTTGTGTGTTTGTGTTGTGTGTGTTGTGTTGTGTGTTTGTGTTGTGTGTTGTGTTGTGTGTGTGTGTGTGTGTGTGTGTTGTGTTGTGTTATGTGTGTGTGTGTGTGTGTTGTGTTGTGTTGTGTGTTTGTGTTGTGTTGTGTGTGTGTTTTGTGTTGTGTGTTTGTGTTGTGTGTTTGTGTTGTGTGTGTGTGTGTTGTGTTGTGTGTTTGTGTTGTGTGTGCTTACCACCGGCATCCAAAAAAGAAAAATGGCGTCACTTTGAAAATGTAACTTTACTTTGATTGGAGAAGACAGGTCATGTGATCATGGCGTCGCACAATAAATCACTGGGCTCTGTCTTCTTCAATTCCGCGCCGTTGTGAGCTCTGTCTGATGTGCGCTCTGGCGCCATCTATAGACAGTCTCAAAGAGGACAATACATGTGATCGCGCAGCGTGGGTGCCGCCCTCCGTTCCGCTCCGTCTTAGTAAGTATAGACGCAGCTCTTACAGGCGATCTCCCTGCACAGAGAGAGCTGCATCTCCCTGCACAGCTCTTACAGGCGATCTCCCTGCACAGAGAGAGCTGCATCTCCCTGCACAGCTCTTACAGGCGATCTCCCTGCACAGAGAGCTGCATCTCCCTGCACACCTCTTACAGGCGATCTCCCTGCACAGAGAGAGCTGCGTCTCCCTGCACAGCTCTTACAGGCGATCTCCCTGCACAGAGAGAGCTGCATCTCCCTGCACAGCTCTTACAGGCGCTCTCCCTGCACAGAGAGAGCTGCATCTCCCTGCACACCTCTTACAGGCGCTCTCCCTGCACAGAGAGAGCTGCATCTCCCGGCACACCTCTTACAGGCAATCTCCCTGCACAGAGAGAGCTGCATCTCCCTGCACAGCTCTTACAGGCGATCTCCCTGCACAGAGAGAGCTGCATCTCCCTGCACACCTCTTACAGGCGCTCTCCCTGCACAGAGAGAGCTGCATCTCCCTGCACAGCTCTCACAGGCGATCTCCCTGCACAGAGAGAGCCGCCTCTCCCTGCACAGCTCTCACAGGCGTTCTCCCTGCACAGAGAGAGCTGCCTCTCCCTGCACAGCTCTTACAGGCGATCTCCCTGCACAGAGAGCTGCATCTCCCTGCACAGCTCTTACAGGCGATCTCCCTGCACAGAGAGAGCTGCATCTCCCTGCACAGCTCTTACAGGCGATCTCCCTGCACAGAGAGAGCTGCATCTCCCTGCACAGCTCTTACAGGCGATCTCCCTGCATAGAGAGAGCTGCATCTCCCTGCGCAGCCCTTACAGGCGCTCTCCCTGCACAGAGAGCTGCATCTCCCTGCACAGCTCTTACAGGTGATCTCCCTGCACAGAGAGAGCTGCATCTCCCTGCACAGCTCTCACAGGCGATCTCCCTGCACAGAGAGAGCCGCCTCTCCCTGCACAGCTCTCACAGGCGTTCTCCCTGCACAGAGAGAGCTGCCTCTCCCTGCACAGCTCTTACAGGCGATCTCCCTGCACAGAGAGAGCTGCATCTCCCTGCACAGCTCTTACAGGCGCTCTCCCTGCACAGAGAGAGCCGCATCTCCCTGCACAGCTCTTACAGGAGATCTCCCTGCACAGAGAGCCGCCTCTCCCTGCACAGCTCTTACAGGCCATCTCCCTGCACAGAGAGAGCTGCATCTCCCTGCACAGCTCTTACAGCGAACTCCCTGCACAGAGAGACGCTGCGTCTCCCTGCACAGCTCTTACAGGCGATCTCCCTGCACAGAGAGAGAGCTGCATCTCCCTGCACAGAGAGAGCTGCATCTCCCTGCACAGAGAGAGCTGCATCTCCCTGCACAGCTCTTACAGGCAATCTCCCTGCACAGAGAGAAGCTGGATCTCCCTGCACAACTCTTACAGGCGATCTCCCTGCACAGAGAGAGTTGCAATCTCCCTGCACATCTCTTACAGGCGATCTCCCTGCACAGAGAGAGAGAGACCTGCATCTCTCTGCACAGCACATACTGGCGATCTCCCTGCACAGAGAGAGAGAGAGAGCTGCATCTCCCTGCACAGCTCTTACAGGTGATCTCCCTGCACAGAGAGAGCTGCATCTCCCTGCACAGCTCTTACAGGCGATCTCCCTGCACAGAGAGAGCTGCATCTCCCTGCACAGCTCTTACAGGCGCTCTCCCTGCACAGAGAGCTGCACCTCCCTGCACAGCTCTTACAGGCGATCTCCCTGCACAGAGAGAGCTGCAGCTCCCTGCACACCTCTTACAGGCACTCTCCCTGCACAGAGAGAGCTGCATCTCCCTGCGCAGCCCTTACAGGCGCTCTCCCTGCACAGAGAGCTGCATCTCCCTGCACACCTCTTACAGGTGATCTCCCTGCACAGAGAGAGCTGCATCTCCCTGCACAGCTCTTACAGCGAACTCCCTGCACAGAGAGACGCTGCGTCTCCCTGCACAGCTCTTACAGGCGATCTCCCTGCACAGAGAGAGAGCTGCATCTCCCTGCACAGAGAGAGCTGCATCTCCCTGCACAGAGAGAGCTGCATCTCCCTGCACAACTCTTACAGGCGATCTCCCTGCACAGAGAGAGTTGCAATCTCCCTGCACATCTCTTACAGGCGATCTCCCTGCACAGAGAGAGCTGCGTCTCCCTGCACAGCTCTTACAGGCGATCTCCCTGCACAGAGGGAGCTGCATCTCCCTGCACAGCTCTTACAGGTGATCTCCCTGCACAGAGAGAGCTGCATCTCCCAGCACAGCTCTTACAGGCGATCTCCCTGCACAGAGAGAGCTGCATCTCCCTGCACACCTCTTACAGGCTATCTCCCTGCACAGAGAGAGCTGCATCTCCCTGCACAGCTCTTACAGGTGATCTCCCTGCACAGAGAGAGTTGCAATCTCCCTGCACATCTCTTACAGGCGATCTCCCTGCACAGAGAGAGCTGCATCTCCCTGCACAGCTCTTACAGGTGATCTCCCTGCACAGAGAGAGCTGCATCTCCCTGCACAGAGAGAGCTGCATCTCCCTGCACAGCTCTTACAGGCGATCTCCCTGCACAGAGAGAGTTGCAATCTCCCTGCACATCTCTTACAGGCGATCTCCCTGCACAGAGAGAGCTGCATCTCCCTGCACAGCTCTTACAGGCGATCTCCCTGCACAGAGAGAGCTTCATCTCCCTGCACAGAAAGAGCTGCATCTCCCTGCACAGAGAGAGAGCTGCATCTCCCTGCACAGCTCTCACAGGCGATCTCCATGCACAGAGAGAAGCTGCATCTCCCTGCACAGCTCTCACAGGCGATCTCCCTGCACAGAGAGAGCTGCATCTCCCTGCACAGCTCTTACAGGTGTTCTCACTGCACAGAGAGAGCTGCATCTCCCTGCACAGCTCTTACAGGCGTTCTCCATGCACAGAGAGAGCTGCATCTCCCTGCACAGCTCTTACAGGCGATCTCCCTGCACAGAGAGCTGCACCTCCCTGCACAGCTCTTACAGGCGATCTCCCTGCACAGAGAGAGAGAGCTGCATCTCCCTGCACGTCTCTTACAGGCGATCTCCCTGCACAGAGAGAGCTGCATCTCCCTGCACAGCTCTTACAGGCGATCTCCCTGCACAGAGAGATCTTCATCTCCCTGCACAGAAAGAGCTGCATCTCCCTGCACAGAGAGAGAGCTGCATCTCCCTGCACAGCTCTCACAGGCGATCTCCCTGCACAGAGAGAAGCTGCATCTCCCTGCACAGCTCTTACAGGCGTTCTCCCTGCACAGAGAGAGCTGCATCTCCCTGCACAGCTCTTACAGGCGTTCTCCCTGCACATAGAGAGCTGCATCTCCCTGCACAGCTCTTACAGGCGATCTCCCTGCACAGAAAGCTGCATCTCCCTGCACAGCTCTTACAGGCGATCTCCCTGCACAGAGAGCTGCATCTCCCTGCACAGCTCTTACAGGCGATCTCCCGGCACAGAGAGCTGCATCTCCCTGCACAACTCTTACAGGCGATCTCCCTGCACAGAGAGAACTGCATCTCCCTGCACAGCTCTCACAGGCGAACTCCCTGCACAGAGAGAAGCTGCATCTCCCTGCACACCTCTTACAGGCACTCTCCCTGCACAGAGAGAGCTGCATCTCCCTGCACAGCTCTCACAGGCGATCTCCCTGCACAGAGAGAAGCTGCATCTCCCTGCACACCTCTTACAGGCACTCTCCCTGCACAGAGAGAGCTGCATCTCCCTGCACAGCTCTTACAGGCGATCTCCCTGCACAGAGAGAGAGAGAGAGAGCTGCATCTCCCTGCACCTGAGCACCTGGCTTGTTGGGGATAAGGAAGGGGGGGGGGGTGTGAAGGGAGTATTTTCCCCAGGGTTGGTGATTAGGCCGGGAAGGTTGCGGGAGGAGTTAACCCCTTCACTACATTAGCGGTAGGAACCGCTATAGTAATGAAGGGGTCAACCACTCCCGCAAACCACCAAGAGGCCTAACCACCCAGCCTTGCGGCAACCACCCCCTTCACTCAATCCCTCTACCCCCAACAAACATTAAAAAACACAATAACCCTACTACCCACCTCCTCTACCCCCAACAACCCCCCTCAACACTTACAGCACAATAATGGGCAACATTACTATTCTCCAGATATGGATAATAGCTCATTTGCCCTTAAATATAAAACATTATTGTGATGGTACTGATAGCCAGCCTAATAATAAATGTGAGGCCCAGCTGGCTGCCCCGATATCGTGTGTAATGGCCGCCCCGATACCGCGTGTAATGGCCGCTCCGATACCGCGTGTAATGGCCGCCCCGATACGTGTGTAATGGCCGCCCCGATACCGTGTGTAATGGCCGCCCCGATACCGTGTGTAATGGCCGCCCCGATACCGTGTGTAATGGCCGCCCCGATACCGTGTGTAACGGCCGCCCCGATACCGTGTGTAATGGCCGCCCCGATACCGTGTGTAATGGCCGCCTCGATACCATGTGTAATGGCCGCCCCAATACCGCGTGTAATGGCCGCCCCGATACCGTGTGTAATGGCTGCCCCGATATCGTGTGTAATGGCCGCCCCGATACCGCGTGTAATGGCCGCTCCGATACCGTGTGCAATGGCCGCCCCGATACCGTGTGTAATGGCTGCCCCGATATCGTGTGTAATGGCCGCCCCGATACCGTGTGTAATGGCTGCCCCGATACCGTGTGTAATGGCCGCCCCGATACCGTGTGTAACGGCCGCCCCGATACCGTGTAAACGGCCGCCCAGATACCGTGTGTAATGGCCGCCCCGATACCGTGTGTAATGGCCGCCCCGATACCGTGTGTAACGGCCGCCCCGATACCGTGTGTAATGGCCGCCCCGATACCGTGTGTAATGGCCGCCCCGATACCGTGTGTAATGGCCGCCCCGATACCGTGTGTAATGGCCGCCCCGATACCGCGTGTAATGGCCGCCCCGATACCGTGTGTAATGGCCGCCCCGATACCGTGTGTAATGGCTGCCCCGATACCGTGTGTAATGGCTGCCCCGATACCGTGTGTAATGGCTGCCCCGATACTGTGTGTAACGGCCGCCCCGATACCGTGTGTAATGGCCGCTCCGATACCGTGTGTAACGGCTGCCCCGATACGTGTGTAATGGCCGCCCCGATACCGCGTGTAATGGCCGCCCCGATACTGTGTGTAATGGCTGCCCCGATACGTGTGTAATGGCCGCCCCGATACCGTGTGTAATGGCCGCCCCGATACCGTGTGTAATGGCCGCCCCGATACCGTGTGTAATGGCCGCCCCGATACCGTGTGTAATGGCCGCCCCGATACCGTGTGTAATGGCCGCCCCGATACCGTGTGTAATGGCCGCCCCGATACCGTGTGTAATGGCCGCCCCGATACCGTGTGTAATGGCCGCTCCGATACCGTGTGTAACGGCCGCCCCGATACCGTGTGTAATGGCCGCTCCGATACCGTGTGTAACGGCTGCCCCGATACCGTGTGTAATGGCCGCCCCGATACCGTGTGCAATGGCCGCCCCGATACCATGTGTAATGGCCGCCCTGATACCGTGTGTAATGGCCGCCCCGATACCGTGTGTAACGGCCGCCCCGATACCGTGTGTAATGGCCGCCCCGATACCGTGTGTAACGTCCGCCCCGATACCGTGTGTAATGGCCGCTCCGATACCGTGTGTAACGGCCGCCCCGATACCGTGTGTAACGGCCGCCCCGATACCGTGTGTAATGGCCGCCCCGATACCGTGTGTAATGGCCGCCCCGATACCGTGTGTAATGGCCGCCCCGATACCGTGTGTAATGGCCGCCCCGATACCGTGTGTAATGGCCGCCCCGATACCGTGTTTAACGGCCGCCCCGATACCGTGTGTAATGGCCGCCCCGATACCGTGTGTAATGGCCGCCCCGATACTATGTGTAATGTCCGCTCCGATACCGTGTGTAATGGCCGCCCCGATACCGTGTGTAATGGCCGCCCCGATACCGTGTGTAATGGCCGCCCCGATACCGTGTTTAACGGCCGCCCCGATACCGTGTGTAATAGCCGCCCCGATACCGTGTGTAATGGCCGCCCCGATACGTGTGTAATGGCCGCCCCGATACCGTGTGTAATGGCCGCCCCGATACCGTGTGTAATGGCCGCCCCGATACCGTGTGTAATGGCCGCCCCGATACCGTGTGTAATGGCCACCCCGATATCATGTGTAATGGCCGCCCCGATACCGTGTGTAATGGCCGCCCCGATACCGTGTGTAATGGCCACCCCGATACCGTGTGTAATGGCCGCCCCGATACCGTGTGTAATGGCCGCCCCGATACCGTGTTCCCTTTACCCCAGACTCATGGAACTTGCTGCGTGTGAGATTTAGGCGGGATATTTGGGTAAGAATGCCATTCTTTGGTTTGCAGGTGTTTGGGGACCGGAGCTGCCGGTATTTCCTTAATTCTACCGGCGAGCAGGCATGATTTGCCGGTACGCGAGTAGAATTACACCGGGGCTGCCCCGTGTCCCCCAGACTCCTGGTTTTCGAGATATCTGCGTCCTATGTCCCTTACAGTCATGAGTATCCTCAATGTTCCCCATGTACTAAAGTATGTTTTATATATTTGATACATTTCTTATAAGGCCCTATGTAGCTTGCCAGGGCATCCAGTTAAGGTGCCAGCAAGTCTACATAGGGTCCGTAGTTCAAAGGGGAGAGGATGTCCAGAGGTTTGAAAACGTTTGGTGGGTGAGGGAAGGGCGAATGGCCAGGTCCAGACTACAGAGGGCACCCTGCAGGGACACCTTTTGTAGTTTCCAGACTTGGTGGAGCCAGCCCCACAGGTGGCAATGAGTTAGCCAGGAAGGATGCTGCCATAGAGTCTGCTCTCCTTTTGGCTAAAATCATATTTCCCGCGCACCCGGCTTTTCGAGCCTGCTGGGCACGCCTACTCCTCTGACGTCAGCCGGGGGCGAGCTCCTCTTTCTATTGGCTGATGTGGAGGAAATCCCATTCTTCGATTGGCTGCTCCTTCCCCCTCCGTTCTGGGGATAGCCCAGCGGAGTGTATGTAAGGTGCTGACCAAGAGAGGGAGAAAGTCCATCCAAGCCAACCAATGAGGTGAGTCGATGAAGCTCGGCGGGCTTTTCAAAGTTGCTCTGTTCAAAATAATAGAGCGACCGGCTTCGTTTGCCTCGCAGAGACCAAGTCCCGCCTTTTGCGCCCAAGTTCTCAAAATCGAATGGAGCGGTCGCGGCTAGGAATTGAAGCCGAAAAGAGGACCAGGAGAACCGGGGGTACACCCCAGTCAGGGTAAGCTCATCCACGCGGGCACCCTGCACCACGGAAAGCCGAAACGTTCCCCCCAGATCCCCAGTAAGTGCGTTTGTAACTGTTTCTTGTGTAATTCTTCCTGTTGTACGTGGGGTTTACCAAAATAAACGTAATCTGTTCTTGCTATCTTGTTCTGCCTAATGATCCCGCTGATATATAAAGGGTGTTAAAAGTTCCTGGTCTCCCGGGACAAATACAGACCCCGAATTCATTACGTTGTGTTGTTGATAATCACAAAAATTATCTCATTCAAGTCAACAGGACTCAACGCTGTTTGTAGCAGAGCTTGCCGACACCCTCCCACTGCACCTCTTTTGAAGGTACGTGGTGTTTTGTGGTCCTAGAAGTCCGGCCGTACCTGTTTAACAGAACGTTGTGTGTGTGGGGTGAGCGGCAATGATTAGGGACAGCCACGGGATTGCTTGGAAACTCCCTGTGTGTTCTGTGGTTGAAGGTTGCCCTCTAGTGTCTGATGTGGGATTAACAGCTTAGTCTCCTGCATCTGTTTATAAACAGGAGCAGCACATGGATAATAATTTAAATGGGCCCCATGCTCTCACCTAGCGCCCTCACTTACTGTTGTCATTAAGGACATCACTAGTACTGTTACCTGGTTCTACATTACAAGGGCAGTCACAGCCAGTGTAGGGCTTTGAACTCTGATGGGAGATGACGCTGAGCTCAGAGCCCCCGATGTATTACAGGGAGGAGAGGGCTGTGTCTATATAGACAGCTCAATAATTCATATAACAACTAGTATTGAGTGAAGGTACAATGAAAGAAGAAAGAACTATCTCTCCCTGGTAAACCGAAAATGGGAGAAGGGAAAGCAGGAAGGGTGTCGTGGAGAGGAGGCAGCAGGAAGGGTGTCGTGGAGAGGAGGCAGCAGGAAGGATGTCGTGGAGAGGAGGCAGCAGGAAGGGTGTCATGGAGAGGAGGCAGCAGGAAGGATGTCGTGGAGAGGAGGCAGCAGGAAGAATGTCGTGGAGAGGAGGCAGCAGGAAGGATGTCGTGGAGAGGAGGCAGCAGGAAGGATGTCGTGGAGAGGAGGCAGCAGGAAGGGTGTCATGGAGAGGAGGCAGCAGGAAGGGTGTCGTGGAGAGGAGGCAGCAGGAAGGGTGTCGTGGAGAGGAGGCAGCAGGAAGGATGTCATGGAGAGGAGGCAGCAGGAAGGGTGTCGTGGAGAAAAGGCAGCAGGAAGGATGTCATGGAGAGGAGGCAGCAGGAAGGATGTCGTGGAGAGGAGGCAGCAGGAAGGATGTCGTGGAGAGGAGGCAGCAGGAAGGATGTCGTGGAGAGGAGGCAGCAGGAAGGGTGTCGTGGAGAGGAGGCAGCAGGAAGGGTGTCGTGGAGAGGAGGCAGCAGGAAGGATGTCGTGGAGAGGAGGCAGCAGGAAGGATGTCGTGGAGAGGAGGCAGCAGGAAGGGTGTCGTGGACAGGAGGCAGCAGGAAGGGTGTCGTGGAGAGGAGGCAGCAGGAAGGGTGTCATAGAGAGGAGGCAGCAGGAAGGGTGTCAGAGAGGAGGCAGCAGGAAGGGTGTCGTGGAGAGGAGGCAGCAGGAAGGATGTCGTGGAGAGGAGGCAGCAGGAAGGATGTCATGGAGAGTAGGCAGCAGGAAGGGTGTCATGGAGATGAGGCAGCAGGAAGGGTGTCGTGGAGAGGAGGCAGCAGGAAGGGTATCGTGGAGAGGAGGCAGCAGGAAGGATGTCGTGGAGAGTAGGCAGCAGGAAGGATGTCGTGGAGAGGAGGCAGCAGGAAGGGTGTCGTGGAGAGGAGGCAGCAGGAAGGGTGTCGTGGAGAGGAGGCAGCAGGAAGGATGTCGTGGAGAGGAGGCAGCAGGAAGGATGTCGTGGAGAGGAGGCAGCAGGAAGGGTGTCGTGGAGAGGAGGCAGCAGGAAGGGTGTCGTAGAGAGGAGGCAGCAGGAAGGGTGTCATGGAGAGGAGTCAGCAGGAAGGGTGTCATGGAGAGGAGGCAGCAGGAAGGGTGTCATGGAGAGGAGGCAGCAGGAAGGATGTCGTGGAGAGGAGGCAGCAGGAAGGGTGTCGTGGAGAGGAGGCAGCAGGAAGGGTGTCGTGGAGAGGAGGCAGCAGGAAGGGTGTCGTGGAGAGGAGGCAGCAGGAAGGATGTCGTGGAGAGGAGGCAGCAGGAAGGATGTCGTGGAGAGGAGGCAGCAGGAAGGGTGTCGTGGACAGGAGGCAGCAGGAAGGGTGTCGTGGAGAGGAGGCAGCAGGAAGGGTGTCATAGAGAGGAGGCAGCAGGAAGGGTGTCAGAGAGGAGGCAGCAGGAAGGGTGTCGTGGAGAGGAGGCAGCAGGAAGGATGTCGTGGAGAGGAGGCAGCAGGAAGGGTGTCGTGGAGAGGAGGCAGCAGGAAGGGTATCGTGGAGAGGAGGCAGCAGGAAGGATGTCGTGGAGAGGAGGCAGCAGGAAGGATGTCGTGGAGAGGAGGCAGCAGGAAGGATGTCATGGAGAGGAGGCAGCAGGAAGGGTGTCGTGGAGAGGAGGCAGCAGGAAGGGTGTCATGGAGAGGAGGCAGCAGGAAGGATGTCGTGGAGAGGAGGCAGCAGGAAGGATGTCGTGGAGAGGAGGCAGCAGGAAGGGTGTCGTGGAGAGGAGGCAGCAGGAAGGGTGTCGTAGAGAGGAGGCAGCAGGAAGGGTGTCATAGAGAGGAGGCAGCAGGAAGGGTGTCAGAGAGGAGGCAGCAGGAAGGGTGTCGTGGAGAGGAGGCAGCAGGAAGGATGTCGTGGAGAGGAGGCAGCAGGAAGGGTGTCGTGGAGAGGAGGCAGCAGGAAGGGTATCGTGGAGAGGAGGCAGCAGGAAGGATGTCGTGGAGAGGAGGCAGCAGGAAGGATGTCGTGGAGAGGAGGCAGCAGGAAGGATGTCATGGAGAGGAGGCAGCAGGAAGGGTGGCGTGGAGAGGAGGCAGCAGGAAGGGTGTCATGGAGAGGAGGCAGCAGGAAGGATGTCGTGGAGAGGAGGCAGCAGGAAGGATGTCGTGGAGAGGAGGCAGCAGGAAGGATGTCGTGGAGAGGAGGCAGCAGGAAGGATGTCGTGGAGAGGAGGCAGCAGGAAGGGTGTCGTGGAGAGGAGGCAGCAGGAAGGGTGTCGTGGAGAGGAGGCAGCAGGAAGGATGTCGTGGAGAGGAGGCAGCAGGAAGGATGTCGTGGAGAGGAGGCAGCAGGAAGGGTGTCGTGGACAGGAGGCAGCAGGAAGGGTGTCGTGGAGAGGAGGCAGCAGGAAGGGTGTCATAGAGAGGAGGCAGCAGGAAGGGTGTCAGAGAGGAGGCAGCAGGAAGGGTGTCGTGGAGAGGAGGCAGCAGGAAGGATGTCGTGGAGAGGAGGCAGCAGGAAGGATGTCATGGAGAGTAGGCAGCAGGAAGGGTGTCATGGAGATGAGGCAGCAGGAAGGGTGTCGTGGAGAGGAGGCAGCAGGAAGGGTATCGTGGAGAGGAGGCAGCAGGAAGGATGTCGTGGAGAGGAGGCAGCAGGAAGGATGTCGTGGAGAGGAGGCAGCAGGAAGGATGTCGTGGAGAGGAGGCAGCAGGAAGGGTGTCGTGGAGAGGAGGCAGCAGGAAGGGTGTCGTGGAGAGGAGGCAGCAGGAAGGATGTCGTGGAGAGGAGGCAGCAGGAAGGATGTCGTGGAGAGGAGGCAGCAGGAAGGGTGTCGTGGAGAGGAGGCAGCAGGAAGGGTGTCGTAGAGAGGAGGCAGCAGGAAGGGTGTCATGGAGAGGAGTCAGCAGGAAGGGTGTCATGGAGAGGAGTCAGCAGGAAGGGTGTCATGGAGAGGAGGCAGCAGGAAGGGTGTCATGGAGAGGAGGCAGCAGGAAGGATGTCGTGGAGAGGAGGCAGCAGGAAGGGTGTCGTGGAGAGGAGGCAGCAGGAAGGGTGTCGTGGAGAGGAGGCAGCAGGAAGGATGTCGTGGAGAGGAGGCAGCAGGAAGGATGTCGTGGAGAGGAGGCAGCAGGAAGGGTGTCGTGGACAGGAGGCAGCAGGAAGGGTGTCGTGGAGAGGAGGCAGCAGGAAGGGTGTCATAGAGAGGAGGCAGCAGGAAGGGTGTCAGAGAGGAGGCAGCAGGAAGGGTGTCGTAGAGAGGAGGCAGCAGGAAGGGTGTCGTGGAGAGGAGTCAGCAGGAAGGGTGTCATGGAGAGGAGGCAGCAGGAAGGATGTCGTGGAGAGGAGGCAGCAGGAAGGATGTCGTGGAGAGTAGGCAGCAGGAAGGATGTCGTGGAGAGGAGGCAGCAGGAAGGGTGTCGTGGAGAGGAGTCAGCAGGAAGGGTGTCGTGGAGAGGAGGCAGCAGGAAGGATGTCGTGGAGAGGAGGCAGCAAGAAGGGTGTCGTGGAGAGGAGGCAGCAGGAAGGATGTCGTGGAGAGGAGGCAGCAGGAAGGATGTCGTGGAGAGGAGGCAGCAGGAAGGGTGTCGTGGAAAGGAGGCAGCAGGAAGGATGTCGTGGAGAGGATGCAGCAGGAAGGGTGTCGTGGAGAGGATGCAGCAGGAAGGGTGTCGTGGAGAGGAGGCAGCAGGAAGGATGTCATGGAGAGGAGGCAGCAGGAAGGATGTCGTGGAGAGGAGGCAGCAGGAAGGATGTCATCGAGAGGAGGCAGCAGGAAGGATGTCGTGGAGAGGAGGCAGCAGGAAGGATGTCGTGGAGAGGAGGCAGCAGGAAGGATGTCGTGGAGAGGAAGCAGCAGGAAGGGTGTCGTGGAGAGGAGGCAGCAGGAAGGGTGTCATGGAGAGTAGGCAGCAGGAAGGGTGTCGTGGAGAGGAGGCAGTAGGAAGGGTGTCGTGGAGAGGAGGCAGCAGGAAGGGTGTCGTGGAGAGGAGGCAGCAGGAAGGGTGTCGTGGAGAGGAGGCAGCAGGAAGGATGTCGTGGAGAGGAGGCAGCAGGAAGGGTGTCGTGGAGAGGAGGCAGCAGGAAGGGTATCGTAGAGAGGAGGCAGCAGGAAGGGTGTCGTGGAGAGGAGGCAGCAGGAAGGGTGTCGTGGAGAGGAGTCAGCAGGAAGGATGTCGTGGAGAGGAGGCAGCAGGAAGGATGTTGTGGAGAGGAGGCAGCAGGAAGGATGTCATGGAGAGGAGGCAGCAGGAAGGATGTCGTGGAGAGGAAGCAACAGGAAGGGTGTCGTGGAGAGGAGGCAGCAGGAAGAGTGTCGTGGAGAGTAGGCAGCAGGAAGGGTGTCGTAGAGAGGAGGCAGCAGGAAGGGTGTCATGGAGAGGAGGCAGCAGGAAGGGTGTCGTGGAAAGGAGGCAGCAGGAAGGATGTCGTGGAGAGGATGCAGCAGGAAGGGTGTCGTGGAGAGGATGCAGCAGGAAGGGTGTCGTGGAGAGGAGGCAGCAGGAAGGATGTCATGGAGAGGAGGCAGCAGGAAGGATGTCGTGGAGAGGAGGCAGCAGGAAGGATGTCATCGAGAGGAGGCAGCAGGAAGGATGTCGTGGAGAGGAGGCAGCAGGAAGGATGTCGTGGAGAGGAGGCAGCAGGAAGGATGTCGTGGAGAGGAAGCAGCAGGAAGGGTGTCGTGGAGAGGAGGCAGCAGGAAGGGTGTCATGGAGAGTAGGCAGCAGGAAGGGTGTCGTGGAGAGGAGGCAGTAGGAAGGGTGTCGTGGAGAGGAGGCAGCAGGAAGGGTGTCGTGGAGAGGAGGCAGCAGGAAGGGTGTCGTGGAGAGGAGGCAGCAGGAAGGATGTCGTGGAGAGGAGGCAGCAGGAAGGGTGTCGTGGAGAGGAGGCAGCAGGAAGGGTATCGTAGAGAGGAGGCAGCAGGAAGGGTGTCGTGGAGAGGAGGCAGCAGGAAGGGTGTCGTGGAGAGGAGTCAGCAGGAAGGATGTCGTGGAGAGGAGGCAGCAGGAAGGATGTTGTGGAGAGGAGGCAGCAGGAAGGATGTCATGGAGAGGAGGCAGCAGGAAGGATGTCGTGGAGAGGAAGCAACAGGAAGGGTGTCGTGGAGAGGAGGCAGCAGGAAGAGTGTCGTGGAGAGTAGGCAGCAGGAAGGGTGTCGTAGAGAGGAGGCAGCAGGAAGGGTGTCATGGAGAGGAGGCAGCAGGAAGAGTGTCGTGGAGAGGAGGCAGCAGGAAGAGTGTCGTGGAGAGTAGGCAGCAGGAAGGGTGTCGTAGAGAGGAGGCAGCAGGAAGGGTGTCATGGAGAGGAGGCAGCAGGAAGAGTGTCGTGGAGAGTAGGCAGCAGGAAGGGTGTCGTAGAGAGGAGGCAGAAGGAAGAGTGTCGTGGAGAGGAGGCAGCAGGAAGGATGTCATGGAGAGGAGGCAGCAGGAAGGGTGTCGTGGAGAGGAGGCAGCAGGAAGGGTGTCGTGGAGAGGAGGCAGCAGGAAGGGTGTCGTGGAGAGGAGGCAGCAGGAAGGGTGTCGTGGAGAGGAGGCAGCAGGAAGGATGTCGTGGAGAGGAGGCAGCAGGAAGGGTGTCATGGAGAGGAGGCAGCAGGAAGAGTGTCGTGGAGAGGAGGCAGCAGGAAGATGTCATGGAGAGGAGGCAGCAGGAAGGGTGTCGTGGAGAGGAGGCAGCAGGAAGGGTGTCGTGGAGAGGAGGCAGCAGGAAGGGTGTCGTGGAGAGGAGGCAGCAGGAAGGGTGTCGTGGAGAGGAGGCAGCAGGAAGGGTGTCGTGGAGAGGAGGCAGCAGGAAGGATGTCGTGGAGAGGAGGCAGCAGGAAGGGTGTCATGGAGAGGAGGCAGCAGGAAGGGTGTCGTGGAGAGGAGGCAGCAGGAAGGGTGTCATGGATAGGAGGCAGCAGGAAGGGTGTCGTGGAGAGGAGGCAGCAGGAAGGATGTCGTGGAGAGGAGGCAGCAGGAAGGGTGTCGTGGAGAGGAGGCAGCAGGAAGGGTGTCGTGGAGAGGAGGCAGCAGGAAGAGTGTCGTGGAGAGGAGGCAGCAGGAAGGATGTCGTGGAGAGGAGGCAGCAGGAAGGGTGTCGTGGAGAGGAGGCAGCAGGAAGGGTGTCGTGGAGAGGAGGCAGCAGGAAGGATGTCGTGGAGAGGAGGCAGCAGGAAGGGTGTCGTGGAGAGGAGGCAGCAGGAAGGGTGTCGTGGAGAGGAGGCAGCAGGAAGAGTGTCGTGGAGAGGAGGCAGCAGGAAGGATGTCGTGGAGAGGAGGCAGCAGGAAGGGTGTCGTGGAGAGTAGGCAGCAGGAAGGGTGTCGTGGAGAGGAGGCAGCAGGAAGGATGTCATGGAGAGGAGGCAGCAGGAAGGGTGTCGTGGAGAGGAGGCAGCAGGAAGGATGTCATGGAGAGGAGGCAGCAGGAAGGGTGTCGTGGAGAGGAGGCAGCAGGAAGGATGTCATGGAGAGGAGGCAGCAGGAAGGGTGTCGTGGAGAGGAGGTAGCTGGAAGGATGTCGTGGAGAGGAGGCAGAAGGAAGGATGTCGTGGAGAGGAGGCAGCAGGAAGGGTGTCGTGGAGAGGAGGCAGCAGGAAGGGTGTCGTGGAGAGGAGGCAGCAGGAAGGATGTCGTGGAGAGGAGGCAGCAGGAGGGATGTCGTGGAGAGGAGGCAGCAGGAAGGATGTCATGGAGAGGAGGCAGCAGGAAGGGTGTCGTGGAGAGGAGGCAGCAGGAAGGATGTCATGGAGAGGAGGCAGCAGGAAGGATGTCTTGGAGAGGAGGCAGCAGGAAGGATGTCGTGGAGAGGAGGCAGCAGGAAGGATGTCGTGGAGAGGAGGCAGCAGGAAGGGTGTCGTGGAGAGGAGGCAGCAGGAAGGGTGTCGTGGAGAGGAGGCAGCAGGAAGGATGTCGTGGAGAGGAGGCAGCAGGAAGGATGTCGTGGAGAGGAGGCAGCAGGAAGGATGTCGTGGAGAGGAGGCAGCAGGAAGGGTGTCGTGGAGAGGAGGCAGCAGGAAGGGTGTCGTGGAGAGGAGGCAGCAGGAAGGATGTCGTGGAGAGGAGGCAGCAGGAAGGGTGTCGTGGAGAGGAGGCAGCAGGAAGGGTGTCGTGGAGAGGAGGCAGCAGGAAGGATGTCGTGGAGAGGAGGCAGCAGGAAGGGTGTCATGGAGAGGAGGCAGCAGGAAGAGTGTCGTGGAGAGGAGGCAGCAGGAAGATGTCATGGAGAGGAGGCAGCAGGAAGGGTGTCGTGGAGAGGAGGCAGCAGGAAGGGTGTCGTGGAGAGGAGGCAGCAGGAAGGGTGTCGTGGAGAGGAGGCAGCAGGAAGGGTGTCGTGGAGAGGAGGCAGCAGGAAGGGTGTCGTGGAGAGGAGGCAGCAGGAAGGGTGTCGTGGAGAGGAGGCAGCAGGAAGGGTGTCATGGAGAGGAGGCAGCAGGAAGGGTGTCGTGGAGAGGAGGCAGCAGGAAGGGTGTCATGGATAGGAGGCAGCAGGAAGGGTGTCGTGGAGAGGAGGCAGCAGGAAGGATGTCGTGGAGAGGAGGCAGCAGGAAGGGTGTCGTGGAGAGGAGGCAGCAGGAAGGGTGTCGTGGAGAGGAGGCAGCAGGAAGAGTGTCGTGGAGAGGAGGCAGCAGGAAGGATGTCGTGGAGAGGAGGCAGCAGGAAGGGTGTCGTGGAGAGGAGGCAGCAGGAAGGGTGTCGTGGAGAGGAGGCAGCAGGAAGGATGTCGTGGAGAGGAGGCAGCAGGAAGGGTGTCGTGGAGAGGAGGCAGCAGGAAGGGTGTCGTGGAGAGGAGGCAGCAGGAAGAGTGTCGTGGAGAGGAGGCAGCAGGAAGGATGTCGTGGAGAGGAGGCAGCAGGAAGGGTGTCGTGGAGAGTAGGCAGCAGGAAGGGTGTCGTGGAGAGGAGGCAGCAGGAAGGATGTCATGGAGAGGAGGCAGCAGGAAGGGTGTCGTGGAGAGGAGGCAGCAGGAAGGATGTCATGGAGAGGAGGCAGCAGGAAGGATGTCGTGGAGAGGAGGCAGCAGGAAGGATGTCGTGGAGAGGAGGCAGCAGGAAGGATGTCGTGGAGAGGAGGCAGCAGGAAGGGTGTCGTGGAGAGGAGGCAGCAGGAAGGGTGTCGTGTTGAGGAGGCAGCAGGAAGGATGTCGTGGAGAGGAGGCAGCAGGAAGGGTGTCATGGAGAGGAGGCAGCAGGAAGGATGTCATGGAGAGGAGGCAGCAGGAAGGGTGTCGTGGAGAGGAGGCAGCAGGAAGGATGTCATGGAGAGGAGGCAGCAGGAAGGATGTCGTGGAGAGGAGGCAGCAGGAAGGATGTCGTGGAGAGGAGGCAGCAGGAAGGATGTCGTGGAGAGGAGGCAGCAGGAAGGGTGTCGTGGAGAGGAGGCAGCAGGAAGGGTGTCGTGGAGAGGAGGCAGCAGGAAGGATGTCGTGGAGAGGAGGCAGCAGGAAGGATGTCGTGGAGAGGAGGCAGCAGGAAGGATGTCGTGGAGAGGAGGCAGCAGGAAGGGTGTCGTGGAGAGGAGGCAGCAGGAAGGGTGTCGTGGAGAGGAGGCAGCAGGAAGGATGTCGTGGAGAGGAGGCAGCAGGAAGGGTGTCGTGGAGAGGAGGCAGCAGGAAGGGTGTCGTGGAGAGGAGGCAGCAGGAAGGGTATCGTGGAGAGGAGGCAGCAGGAAGGGTATCGTGGAGAGGAGGCAGCAGGAAGAATGTCGTGGAGAGGAGGCAGTAGGAAGGATGTCGTAGAGAGGAGGCAGCAGGAAGGGTGTCGTGGAGAGGAGACAGAAGGAAGGGTGTCGTGGAGAGGAGGCAGCAGGAAGGGTGTCGTGGAGAGGAGGCAGCAGGAAGGATGTCGTGGAGAGGAGGCAGCAGGAAGGATGTCGTGGAGAGGAGGCAGCAGGAAGGGTGTCGTGGACAGGAGGCAGCAGGAAGGGTGTCGTGGAGAGGAGGCAGCAGGAAGGATGTCGTGGAGAGGAGGCAGCAGGAAGGATGTAGTGGAGAGGAGGCAGCAGGAAGGATGTCGTGGAGAGGAGGCAGCAGGAAGGGTGTCGTGGAGAGGAGGCAGCAGGAAGGGTGTCGTGGAGAGGAGGCAGCAGGAAGGATGTCATGGAGAGGAGGCAGCAGGAAGGGTGTCGTGGAGAGGAGGCAGCAGGAAGGATGTCATGGAGAGGAGGCAGCAGGAAGGGTGTCGTGGAGAGGAGGTAGCTGGAAGGATGTCGTGGAGAGGAGGCAGAAGGAAGGATGTCGTGGAGAGGAGGCAGCAGGAAGGGTGTCGTGGAGAGGAGGCAGCAGGAAGGGTGTCGTGGAGAGGAGGCAGCAGGAAGGATGTCGTGGAGAGGAGGCAGCAGGAGGGATGTCGTGGAGAGGAGGCAGCAGGAAGGATGTCATGGAGAGGAGGCAGCAGGAAGGGTGTCGTGGAGAGGAGGCAGCAGGAAGGATGTCATGGAGAGGAGGCAGCAGGAAGGATGTCTTGGAGAGGAGGCAGCAGGAAGGATGTCGTGGAGAGGAGGCAGCAGGAAGGATGTCGTGGAGAGGAGGCAGCAGGAAGGGTGTCGTGGAGAGGAGGCAGCAGGAAGGGTGTCGTGGAGAGGAGGCAGCAGGAAGGATGTCGTGGAGAGGAGGCAGCAGGAAGGATGTCGTGGAGAGGAGGCAGCAGGAAGGATGTCGTGGAGAGGAGGCAGCAGGAAGGGTGTCGTGGAGAGGAGGCAGCAGGAAGGGTGTCGTGGAGAGGAGGCAGCAGGAAGGATGTCGTGGAGAGGAGGCAGCAGGAAGGGTGTCGTGGAGAGGAGGCAGCAGGAAGGGTGTCGTGGAGAGGAGGCAGCAGGAAGGGTATCGTGGAGAGGAGGCAGCAGGAAGGGTATCGTGGAGAGGAGGCAGCAGGAAGAATGTCGTGGAGAGGAGGCAGTAGGAAGGATGTCATAGAGAGGAGGCAGCAGGAAGGGTGTCGTGGAGAGGAGGCAGAAGGAAGGGTGTCGTGGAGAGGAGGCAGCAGGAAGGGTGTCGTGGAGAGGAGGCAGCAGGAAGGATGTCGTGGAGAGGAGGCAGCAGGAAGGATGTCGTGGAGAGGAGGCAGCAGGAAGGGTGTCGTGGACAGGAGGCAGCAGGAAGGGTGTCGTGGAGAGGAGGCAGCAGGAAGGATGTCGTGGAGAGGAGGCAGCAGGAAGGATGTCGTGGAGAGGAGGCAGCAGGAAGGATGTCGTGGTGAGGAGGCAGCAGGAAGGGTGTCGTGGAGAGGAGGCAGCAGGAAGGGTGTCGTGGAGAGGAGGCAGCAGGAAGGATGTCATGGAGAGGAGGCAGCAGGAAGGGTGTCGTGGAGAGGAGTCAGCAGGAAGGATGTCGTGGAGAGGAGGCAGCAGGAAGGATGTTGTGGAGAGGAGGCAGCAGGAAGGATGTCATGGAGAGGAGGCAGCAGGAAGGATGTCGTGGAGAGGAAGCAACAGGAAGGGTGTCGTGGAGAGGAGGCAGCAGGAAGAGTGTCGTGGAGAGTAGGCAGCAGGAAGGGTGTCGTAGAGAGGAGGCAGCAGGAAGGGTGTCATGGAGAGGAGGCAGCAGGAAGAGTGTCGTGGAGAGGAGGCAGCAGGAAGAGTGTCGTGGAGAGTAGGCAGCAGGAAGGGTGTCGTAGAGAGGAGGCAGCAGGAAGGGTGTCATGGAGAGGAGGCAGCAGGAAGAGTGTCGTGGAGAGTAGGCAGCAGGAAGGGTGTCGTAGAGAGGAGGCAGAAGGAAGAGTGTCGTGGAGAGGAGGCAGCAGGAAGGATGTCATGGAGAGGAGGCAGCAGGAAGGGTGTCGTGGAGAGGAGGCAGCAGGAAGGGTGTCGTGGAGAGGAGGCAGCAGGAAGGGTGTCGTGGAGAGGAGGCAGCAGGAAGGGTGTCGTGGAGAGGAGGCAGCAGGAAGGATGTCGTGGAGAGGAGGCAGCAGGAAGGGTGTCATGGAGAGGAGGCAGCAGGAAGAGTGTCGTGGAGAGGAGGCAGCAGGAAGATGTCATGGAGAGGAGGCAGCAGGAAGGGTGTCGTGGAGAGGAGGCAGCAGGAAGGGTGTCGTGGAGAGGAGGCAGCAGGAAGGGTGTCGTGGAGAGGAGGCAGCAGGAAGGGTGTCGTGGAGAGGAGGCAGCAGGAAGGGTGTCGTGGAGAGGAGGCAGCAGGAAGGGTGTCGTGGAGAGGAGGCAGCAGGAAGGGTGTCATGGAGAGGAGGCAGCAGGAAGGGTGTCGTGGAGAGGAGGCAGCAGGAAGGGTGTCATGGATAGGAGGCAGCAGGAAGGGTGTCGTGGAGAGGAGGCAGCAGGAAGGATGTCGTGGAGAGGAGGCAGCAGGAAGGGTGTCGTGGAGAGGAGGCAGCAGGAAGGGTGTCGTGGAGAGGAGGCAGCAGGAAGAGTGTCGTGGAGAGGAGGCAGCAGGAAGGATGTCGTGGAGAGGAGGCAGCAGGAAGGGTGTCGTGGAGAGGAGGCAGCAGGAAGGGTGTCGTGGAGAGGAGGCAGCAGGAAGGATGTCGTGGAGAGGAGGCAGCAGGAAGGGTGTCGTGGAGAGGAGGCAGCAGGAAGGGTGTCGTGGAGAGGAGGCAGCAGGAAGAGTGTCGTGGAGAGGAGGCAGCAGGAAGGATGTCGTGGAGAGGAGGCAGCAGGAAGGGTGTCGTGGAGAGTAGGCAGCAGGAAGGGTGTCGTGGAGAGGAGGCAGCAGGAAGGATGTCATGGAGAGGAGGCAGCAGGAAGGGTGTCGTGGAGAGGAGGCAGCAGGAAGGATGTCATGGAGAGGAGGCAGCAGGAAGGATGTCGTGGAGAGGAGGCAGCAGGAAGGATGTCGTGGAGAGGAGGCAGCAGGAAGGATGTCGTGGAGAGGAGGCAGCAGGAAGGGTGTCGTGGAGAGGAGGCAGCAGGAAGGGTGTCGTGTTGAGGAGGCAGCAGGAAGGATGTCGTGGAGAGGAGGCAGCAGGAAGGGTGTCATGGAGAGGAGGCAGCAGGAAGGATGTCATGGAGAGGAGGCAGCAGGAAGGGTGTCGTGGAGAGGAGGCAGCAGGAAGGATGTCATGGAGAGGAGGCAGCAGGAAGGATGTCGTGGAGAGGAGGCAGCAGGAAGGATGTCGTGGAGAGGAGGCAGCAGGAAGGATGTCGTGGAGAGGAGGCAGCAGGAAGGGTGTCGTGGAGAGGAGGCAGCAGGAAGGGTGTCGTGGAGAGGAGGCAGCAGGAAGGATGTCGTGGAGAGGAGGCAGCAGGAAGGATGTCGTGGAGAGGAGGCAGCAGGAAGGATGTCGTGGAGAGGAGGCAGCAGGAAGGGTGTCGTGGAGAGGAGGCAGCAGGAAGGGTGTCGTGGAGAGGAGGCAGCAGGAAGGATGTCGTGGAGAGGAGGCAGCAGGAAGGGTGTCGTGGAGAGGAGGCAGCAGGAAGGGTGTCGTGGAGAGGAGGCAGCAGGAAGGGTATCGTGGAGAGGAGGCAGCAGGAAGGGTATCGTGGAGAGGAGGCAGCAGGAAGAATGTCGTGGAGAGGAGGCAGTAGGAAGGATGTCGTAGAGAGGAGGCAGCAGGAAGGGTGTCGTGGAGAGGAGACAGAAGGAAGGGTGTCGTGGAGAGGAGGCAGCAGGAAGGGTGTCGTGGAGAGGAGGCAGCAGGAAGGATGTCGTGGAGAGGAGGCAGCAGGAAGGATGTCGTGGAGAGGAGGCAGCAGGAAGGGTGTCGTGGACAGGAGGCAGCAGGAAGGGTGTCGTGGAGAGGAGGCAGCAGGAAGGATGTCGTGGAGAGGAGGCAGCAGGAAGGATGTAGTGGAGAGGAGGCAGCAGGAAGGATGTCGTGGAGAGGAGGCAGCAGGAAGGGTGTCGTGGAGAGGAGGCAGCAGGAAGGGTGTCGTGGAGAGGAGGCAGCAGGAAGGATGTCATGGAGAGGAGGCAGCAGGAAGGGTGTCGTGGAGAGGAGGCAGCAGGAAGGATGTCATGGAGAGGAGGCAGCAGGAAGGGTGTCGTGGAGAGGAGGTAGCTGGAAGGATGTCGTGGAGAGGAGGCAGAAGGAAGGATGTCGTGGAGAGGAGGCAGCAGGAAGGGTGTCGTGGAGAGGAGGCAGCAGGAAGGGTGTCGTGGAGAGGAGGCAGCAGGAAGGATGTCGTGGAGAGGAGGCAGCAGGAGGGATGTCGTGGAGAGGAGGCAGCAGGAAGGATGTCATGGAGAGGAGGCAGCAGGAAGGGTGTCGTGGAGAGGAGGCAGCAGGAAGGATGTCATGGAGAGGAGGCAGCAGGAAGGATGTCTTGGAGAGGAGGCAGCAGGAAGGATGTCGTGGAGAGGAGGCAGCAGGAAGGATGTCGTGGAGAGGAGGCAGCAGGAAGGGTGTCGTGGAGAGGAGGCAGCAGGAAGGGTGTCGTGGAGAGGAGGCAGCAGGAAGGATGTCGTGGAGAGGAGGCAGCAGGAAGGATGTCGTGGAGAGGAGGCAGCAGGAAGGATGTCGTGGAGAGGAGGCAGCAGGAAGGGTGTCGTGGAGAGGAGGCAGCAGGAAGGGTGTCGTGGAGAGGAGGCAGCAGGAAGGATGTCGTGGAGAGGAGGCAGCAGGAAGGGTGTCGTGGAGAGGAGGCAGCAGGAAGGGTGTCGTGGAGAGGAGGCAGCAGGAAGGGTATCGTGGAGAGGAGGCAGCAGGAAGGGTATCGTGGAGAGGAGGCAGCAGGAAGAATGTCGTGGAGAGGAGGCAGTAGGAAGGATGTCATAGAGAGGAGGCAGCAGGAAGGGTGTCGTGGAGAGGAGGCAGAAGGAAGGGTGTCGTGGAGAGGAGGCAGCAGGAAGGGTGTCGTGGAGAGGAGGCAGCAGGAAGGATGTCGTGGAGAGGAGGCAGCAGGAAGGATGTCGTGGAGAGGAGGCAGCAGGAAGGGTGTCGTGGACAGGAGGCAGCAGGAAGGGTGTCGTGGAGAGGAGGCAGCAGGAAGGATGTCGTGGAGAGGAGGCAGCAGGAAGGATGTAGTGGAGAGGAGGCAGCAGGAAGGATGTCGTGGTGAGGAGGCAGCAGGAAGGGTGTCGTGGAGAGGAGGCAGCAGGAAGGGTGTCGTGGAGAGGAGGCAGCAGGAAGGATGTCATGGAGAGGAGGCAGCAGGAAGGGTGTCGTGGAGAGGAGGCAGCAGGAAGGATGTCATGGAGAGGAGGCAGCAGGAAGGGTGTCGTGGAGAGGAGGTAGCTGGAAGGATGTCGTTGAGAGGAGGCAGAAGGAAGGATGTCGTGGAGAGGAGGCAGCAGGAAGGGTGTCGTGGAGAGGAGGCAGCAGGAAGGGTGTCGTGGAGAGGAGGCAGCAGGAAGGATGTCGTGGAGAGGAGGCAGCAGGAGGGATGTCGTGGAGAGGAGGCAGCAGGAAGGATGTCGTGGAGAGGAGGCAGCAGGAAGGATGTCGTGGAGAGGAGGCAGCAGGAAGGGTGTCGTGGAGAGGAGGCAGCAGGAAGGGTGTCGTGGAGAGGAGGCAGCAGGAAGGGTATCGTGGAGAGGAGGCAGCAGGAAGGGTATCGTGGAGAGGAGGCAGCAGGAAGAATGTCGTGGAGAGGAGGCAGTAGGAAGGATGTCGTAGAGAGGAGGCAGCAGGAAGGGTGTCGTGGAGAGGAGGCAGAAGGAAGGGTGTCGTGGAGAGGAGGCAGCAGGAAGGGTGTCGTGGAGAGGAGGCAGCAGGAAGGATGTCGTGGAGAGGAGGCAGCAGGAAGGATGTCGTGGAGAGGAGGCAGCAGGAAGGGTGTCGTGGACAGGAGGCAGCAGGAAGGGTGTCGTGGAGAGGAGGCAGCAGGAAGGGTGTCATAGAGAGGAGGCAGCAGGAAGGGTGTCAAAGAGGAGGCAGCAGGAAGGGTGTCGTGGAGAGGAGGCAGCAGGAAGGATGTCGTGGAGAGGAGGCAGCAGGAAGGATGTCATGGAGAGTAGGCAGCAGGAAGGGTGTCATGGAGATGAGGCAGCAGGAAGGGTGTCGTGGAGAGGAGGCAGCAGGAAGGGTATCGTGGAGAGGAGGCAGCAGGAAGGGTATCGTGGAGAGGAGGCAGCAGGAAGGGTGTCATAGAGAGGAGGCAGCAGGAAGGGTGTCGTGGAGAGGAGTCAGCAGGAAGGGTGTCATGGAGAGGAGGCAGCAGGAAGGATGTCGTGGAGAGGAGGCAGCAGGAAGGGTGTCGTGGACAGGAGGCAGCAGGAAGGGTGTCGTGGAGAGTAGGCAGCAGGAAGGATGTCGTGGAGAGGAGGCAGCAGGAAGGGTGTCGTGGAGAGGAGCCAGCAGGAAGGGTGTCGTGGAGAGGAGGCAGCAGGAAGGATGTCGTGGAGAGGAGGCAGCAGGAAGAGTGTCGTGGAGAGGAGGCAGCAGGAAGGATGTCGTGGAGAGGAGGCAGCAGGAAGGATGTCGTGGAGAGGAGGCAGCAGGAAGGGTGTCGTGGAAAGGAGGCAGCAGGAAGGATGTCGTGGAGAGGATGCAGCAGGAAGGGTGTCGTGGAGAGGAGGCAGCAGGAAGGATGTCATGGAGAGGAGGCAGCAGGAAGGATGTCGTGGAGAGGAGGCAGCAGGAAGGATGTCATCGAGAGGAGGCAGCAGGAAGGATGTCGTGGAGAGGAGGCAGCAGGAAGGATGTCGTGGAGAGGAGGCAGCAGGAAGGATGTCGTGGAGAGGAAGCAGCAGGAAGGGTGTCGTGGAGAGGAGGCAGCAGGAAGGGTGTCATGGAGAGTAGGCAGCAGGAAGGGTGTCGTGGAGAGGAGGCAGTAGGAAGGGTGTCGTGGAGAGGAGGCAGCAGGAAGGGTGTCGTGGAGAGGAGGCAGCAGGAAGGGTGTCGTGGAGAGGAGGCAGCAGGAAGGATGTCGTGGAGAGGAGGCAGCAGGAAGGGTGTCGTGGAGAGGAGGCAGCAGGAAGGGTATCGTAGAGAGGAGGCAGCAGGAAGGGTGTCGTGGAGAGGAGGCAGCAGGAAGGGTGTCGTGGAGAGGAGTCAGCAGGAAGGATGTCGTGGAGAGGAGGCAGCAGGAAGGATGTTGTGGAGAGGAGGCAGCAGGAAGGGTGTCGTGGAGAGGAGGCAGCAGGAAGGATGTCATGGAGAGGAGGCAGCAGGAAGGATGTCGTGGAGAGGAAGCAACAGGAAGGGTGTCGTGGAGAGGAGGCAGCAGGAAGGGTGTCGTGGAGAGGAGGCAGCAGGAAGGGTGTCGTGGAGAGGAGGCAGCTGGAAGGGTGTTGTGCAGAGGAGGCAGCAGGAAGGGTGTCGTGGAGAGGAGGCAGCAGGAAGGGTGTCGTGGAGAGGAGGCAGCAGGAAGGATGTCGTGGAGAGGAAGCAGCAGGAAGGGTGTCATGGAGAGGAGGCAGCAGGAAGGATGTCGTGGAGAGGAAGCAGCAGGAAGGGTGTAGTGGAGAGGAAGCAGCAGGAAGGGTGTCATGGAGAGGAGGCAGCAGGAAGGGTGTCGTGGAGAGGAGGCAGCAGGAAGGGTATCGTGGAGAGGAGGCAGCAGGAAGGGTGTCGTGGAGAGGAGGCAGCAGGAAGGGTGTCGTGGAGAGGAGTCAGCAGGAAGGATGTCGTCGAGAGGAAGCAGCAGGAAGGGTGTCGTGGAGAGGAAGCAGCAGGAAGGGTGTCATGGAGAGGAGGCAGCAGGAAGGGTGTCATGGAGAGGAGGCAGCAGGAAGGGTGTCGTGGAGAGGTGGCAGCAGGAAGTATGTCGTTGTCACGGGGGACCAGTTATTTAAACCTTTATACCGGGATAATTCACTGAGCAAAACAAGTTAGTAAAATAAATTGTCATTTATTCCATAGAAACAGACGTACACACAGTGGGTTACAAAATACAGAAGAAAAACACACTTACTTGGGGTCTGGGCTACAAACCTAGACTTTCCTAGGTGAAATATGAAGTAAAACAAAGTCCTTAGGTTGACCGGGACTTGTCCCGAAATGTCCTGGAACTTAAATCGGCATGAAGCTCCACACGCCACCGCTGTACGAGCTCCGGAGCCTTGAAATAACTTGACCGCAAGTAAGTCCTAAACGTCCTGGAAGTAAAATCGGCTTCCATCCCCAGACGCAACCACTACGGTCAATTCTCAGAACTTGGCCGCAAAAGTCGGGACTTAGAAAATATTTTAACCTGAGATTTCTGAAGCCGGTCGCTGCTATTTCTCCAAGAGCTTCTTTTGGTGATTTCAAATTTGCCTCTGCTGTCTTGGTGTTTAGAATCTCGTGACTGGATTGGCTGAGGGATTCTTATGGTATTTCAGAGTTCATACTCCAGCCAATCCGAGCGTGGGAAAAATCCTACCAGCCAATCAGAGCGTTGCCAGTCTATCCAAGCCGGGCAAGCTCGGATTCTGACAAGGGCATGCGCCAACCTGGCACCTCTGCCACTTGTCAGTCAGAAGCCACCGCGGAGTTAGGCTCCTAAAAGTCTGGACTGGGCATATGCTGGTCCGATGACTCCCATTCATCCCAGTATGTGAGTACTTGAGGCTAACTGTGCTACCCAAATGGCTTTCACACCTGGCAACCTCTGAGGCTTTCATGTCCTGGAACTGAGCAGACTTGGTGGCACCAAGCTTGGTAGCCACATGGTCTCTCGGAACCATGGACCTGGTAATACTCATAATACTGTGAACAAGCATATGTACAATTAAAACACCATGAAATAAAATTAAAAAGCACGAATCAAAGCAACAATCTTGCAAAGACCCAGGGAAAGTGGCGGGCTAGCGGTAACTTGCTTGCTATCATATTATAGAGCGGTCCAATTAAGCCAAATTGTTCAATGGCATAGAGACCCGGAAATGCGAAGATGGGTTGCACTAGAGAGCGAACTATGCACCCCTTTAGAGATTCGCAACCTAATTTGGTATTCTAAATCTAGGTTAAAAGTATTAAATAAACCGCTGTCCTCAATGCTCAATTCACTCGCAGATTGGGAGTTCACCAAATCTAGATGTTCTTTGACTTCGAGGCATACCCTGATGACCCCACAGTATGGTAATCCAGATTTTGCTCCTGGGCTAGAGGAGAGGGAATTTAAAATGTGGAACCAGGGAGGGATTAAGAGGCTGAAGGATCTGGAGGGTAGAAGCACCATCAGATAAAGACATTCCTAACACCGAATTCTTTAGATACCTCCAGATCCGGGCATATTTCACCAAACACACAATACGTCCTCCCCTGACGAATTTTGAAATGCTCTGCATGCGGGAAACGGACACGCAGGGACTAACCTCTAGACTATACAGAAAAGTGATCAGTTCTGGTAGAGACCACACGCAGAAGCTAAGCTTCATGACCCAGTGGGAAACAGACTTAGGCAAGACGTTAGAAGACGAAGACTGGACAAAGATATTTGAGGCAGCGGCTAAAAGCTCCATATGTACGACATTAATGGAGAACTCATATAAGGTATTAATGAGGTGGTACCTCACCCCAGCTAAACTATCTAAATTCGTACCCGGTTACTCCCCCTTGTGCCCAAGACAATGCGGAGAGCCGGGGGACTTGTTGCATATGCTGTGGTCCTGTCCCCGACTGGCCCCAATCTGGGAACAAATTCGGAATTGGCTGGAGAGGATATTGGGCCTCGAGATTCAGCTAGACCCCTGGTTGTTCTTGTTAAACAGACCACTGCAAGGGAAAACCAGAGCAAGGAATAAATTAATTGCGCATTTTGCGACTGCTATGAGGTGCGAGACCGCAGCATTATGGAACCAGAACACAATTCCATCTATTGAAAAGATTCGGAATAGAATTTGATTCGTCTGCCAGATGGAAAAGTTGACGAGTTTGGTTAACGACTCTGGCCCAAATTTCCAAAAGGTCTGGCTGCCTTGGTTGGCACAGACTGACATCCCAGGCGTGAGCAATGCCACCGTCTGGCTATGATAGATGAAATTAGTTATTCTCTGATGATCAGTATTCAAAAAGAGACAGAGATGGACAGGACAGGTAGGGGCTACCCGCGGGGAAGAATAAGGGAAGTGCACACAAAGACGGGCTTAGTCACAGAGGCAGAGATTGACAGGACACGTAGTGGCTACCCGGGGGGGAGAATAAGGGAAGTGCACATAAAGACGGGCTTAGTCACAGAGGCAGAGATGGACAGGACAGGTAGGGGCTACCTGGGGGGGAGAATAAGGGAAGTGCACACAAAGATGGGCTTAGTCACAGAGGCAGAGATGGACAGGACAGGTAGGAGCTACCCGGGGGGGAGAATAAGGGAAGTGCACACAAAGACGGGCTTAGTCACAGAGGCAGAGATGGACAGGACAGGTAGGGGCTACCCGGGGGGAAGAATAAGGGAAGTGCACACAAAGACGGGCTTAGTCACAGAGGCAGATATGGACAGGACAGGTAGGGGCTACCCGGGGGGAAGAATAAGGGGAGTGCACACAAAGACGGGCTTAGTCACAGAGGCAGAGATGGACAGGACAGGTAGGGGCTACCCAGGGGGGAAGAATAAGGGAAGTGCACACAAAGACGGGCTTAGTCACAGAGGCAGAGATGGAGAGGACAGGTAGTGGCTACCCGGGGGGGAGAATAAGGGAAGTGCACATAAAGACGGGCTTAGTCACAGAGGCAGAGATGGACAGGACAGGTAGGGGCGACCCGGGGGGGAGAATAAGGGAAGTGCACACAAAGACGGGCTTAGTCACAGAGGCAGAGATGGACAGGACAGGTAGGGGCTACCCGGGGGGGGGGAGAATAAGGGAAGTGCACACAAAGACGGGCTTAGTCACAGAGGCAGAGATGGACAGGACAGGTAGGGGCTACCCGGGGGGGAGAATAAGGGAAGTGCGCACAAAGACGGGCTTAGTCACAGAGGCAGAGATGGACAGGACAGGTAGGGGCTACCTGGGGGGGAGAATAAGGGAAGTGCACACAAAGACGGGCTTAGTCACAGAGGCAGAGATGGACAGGACAGGTAGGGGCTACCCGGGGGGGAGAATAAGGGAAGTGCAAATAAAGACGGGCTTAGTCACAGAGGCAGAGATGGACAGGACAGGTAGGGGCTACCCGGGGGGGAGAATAAGGGAAGTGCACACAAAGACGGGCTTAGTCACAGAGGCAGAGATGGACAGGACAGGTAGGGGCTACCCGGGGGGGGGGGGGGGGAGAATAAGGGAAGTGCACACAAAGACGGGCTTAGTCACAGAGGCAGAGATGGACAGGACAGGTAGGGGCTACCCGGGGGGGGGGAGAATAAGGGAAGTGCACACAAAGACGGGCTTAGTCACAGAGGCAGAGATGGACAGGACAGGTAGGGGCTACCCGGGGGGAAGAATAAGGGAAGTGCACATAAAGACGGGCTTAGTCACAGAGGCAGAGATGGACAGGACAGGTAGGGGCTACCCGGGGGGGAGAATAAGGGAAGTGCGCACAAAGACGGGCTTAGTCACAGAGGCAGAGATGGACAGGACAGGTAGGGGCTACCTGGGGGGAAGAATAAGGGAAGTGCACACAAAGACGGGCTTAGTCACAGAGGCAGAGATGGACAGGACAGGTAGGGGCTACCCGGGGGGAAGAATAAGGGAAGTGCACACAAAGACGGGCTTAGTCACAGAGGCAGAGATGGACAGGACAGGTAGGGGCTACCCGGGGGGGAGAATAAGGGAAGTGCACACAAAGACGGGCTTAGTCACAGAGGCAGAAGGCGCCTCTGGGCATCCATTAAATGGAAGGAAGCAAAACGCCGCGCTCATCACAGAAACAGTTGGAAAAATTCAGCGACCCTCTTCCTCTGCCCCCCCCCCCTTGTTTCCCTTACCCCCAATAGTGTCTTATATGTTTGTATGTCCGTCGGTGCGGCTGGGGCAGTTAAGAAAGATAATGCGGGTCATACAATGTATTGTATTGTAATGCCTTTTTGGAGAAAAATGAATGGAGAAAAAAAAAACACCATGTAATGAAATATACTTTTCACATAGTTTTTCTAAGTCCTTTGGGTAGAATGAGAAACCGCGCAGCTTCATTCTCACGGCTGGGATCCAGTATCATACGTGCTGCCCGTCCTGTCTCACCTCCCCGCGCTGCCCGTCCTGTCTCACCTCCCCGCGCTGCCCCGTCCTGTCTCACCTCCCCGCGCTGCCCGTCCTGTCTCACCTCCCCGCGCTGCCCGTCCTGTCTCACCTCCCCGCGCTGCCCGTCCTGTCTCACCTCCCCGCGCTGCCCGTCCTGTCTCACCTCCCCGCGCTGCCCGTCCTGTCTCACCTCCCCGCGCTGCCCGTCCTGTCTCACCTCCCCGCGCTGCCCGTCCTGTCTCACCTCCCCGCGCTGCCCCGTCCGCGCAGGTTCATTCTCACGGCTGTTTTCTCTATACACTGAAAACCGGACTTAGGTTTCTTAAAAACCCTCGCAACCTCATATATGGTTGGAGTACCCCAAGAACCTCTATACTGGTTCTGGGTAACCGGGCATTGAACTGGGGATCCCTCTGTTACTGGGGGTACCCCGGTACCGTTATGGGGATACTTGACACCCCAATGCCCCACTTACCTTTCTGTTCTGTGCTGAAGCAGGGAGTCCTAGCGGTGAGTCGCTAAAGCGTTTCCAGAGCAGGATTTTGACCGGAGCCTTGCGCCTCCATGTATCCGGGCTGCCTGTCCTAATTCCCGGGTACATTATTGGGGCGCCCAGCAACTCTTGACCCCGACTATCTAGGCACAATCTGATAAGACGTTCTCTGCAAAATCCCCCCTGAAACTCATTGCCCGCCCATCTCTGCTTGCTGGCACCCCTGGAAAGGCAAAACAAATATAAATTCTTTATTGTCGCACAATCTCATACATGTCATGTACAACCAATGGGTCCAAGAGCTGACACTCTAAACCCCAAAATATGGCTCAGAGGTAACCAGCCGGGCATAATACCTTTATTGATGGCCTGGTTACCCCCTCACTGTCACAGATACCCAGAGTCACAGGGACTGCAAGAGGCAGCAGGCAGGGTGTCATAGAGAGGAGGCAGCAGGAAGGGTGTCTTGGAGAGGAGGCAGCAGGAAGGGTGTCGTGGAGAGGAGGCAGCAGGAAGGGTGTCGTGGAGAGGAGGCAGCAGGAAGGGTGTCGTGGAGAGGAGGCAGCAGGAAGGATGTCGTGGAGAGGAGGCAGCAGGAAGGGTGTCGTGGAGAGGAGGCAGCAGGAAGGGTGTCGTGGAGAGGAGGCAGCAGGAAGGATGTCGTGGAGAGGAGGCAGCAGGAAGGGTGTCGTGGAGAGGAGGCAGCAGGAAGGGTGTCGTGGAGAGGAGGCAGCAGGAAGGGTGTCGTGGGAAGGAGGAGGCAGCAGGAAGGATGTCGTGGAGAGGAGGCAGCAGGAAGGGTGTCGTGGGAAGGAGGAGGCAGCAGGAAGGATGTCGTGGAGAGGAGGCAGCAGGAAGGGTGTCGTGGAGAGGAGGCAGCAGGAAGGGTGTCGTGGAGAGGAGGCAGCAGGAAGGGTGTCGTGGAGAGGAGGCAGCAGGAAGGGTGTCGTGGAGAGGAGGCAGCAGGAAGGATGTCGTGGAGAGGAGGCAGCAGGAAGGGTGTCATGGAGAGGAGGCAGCAGGAATGGTGTCGTGGAGAGGAGGCAGCAGGAAGGGTGTCGTGGAGAGGAGGCAGCAGGAAGGATGTCGTGGAGAGGAGGCAGCAGGAAGGGTGTCGTGGAGAGGAGGCAGCAGGAAGGGTGTCGTAGAGAGGAGGCAGCAGGAAGGGTGTCGTGGACAGGAGGCAGCAGGAAGGATGTCGTGGAGAGGAGGCAGCAGAAAGGGTGTCGTGGAGAGGAGGCAGCAGGAAGGATGTCGTGGAGAGGAGGCAGCAGGAAGGGTGTCGTGGAGAGGAGGCAGCAGGAAGGATGTCGTGGAGAGGAGGCAGCAGGAAGGGTGTCGTGGAGAGGAGGCAGCAGGAAGGGTGTCGTGGAAAGGAGGCAGCAGGAAGGGTGTCGTGGAGAGGAGGCAGCAGGAAGGGTGTCGTGGAGAAGAGGCAGCAGGAAGGATGTCATGGAGAGGAGGCAGCAGGAAGGGTGTCGTGGAGAGGAGGCAGCAGGAAAGGTGTCGTGGAGAGGAGGCAGCAGGAAGGGTGTCGTGGAGAAGAGGCAGCAGGAAGGGTGTCATGGAGAGGAGGAAGCAGGAAGGGTGTCGTGGAGAAGAGGCAGCAGGAAGGATGTCGTGGAGAGGAGGCAGCAGGAAGGGTGTCGTGGAGAGGAGGCAGAAGGAAGGGTGTTGTGGAGAGGAGGCAGAAGGAAGGGTGTCGTGGAGTGGAGGCAGCAGGAAGGGTGTCGTGGACAGGAGGCAGCAGGAATGGTGTCGTGGAGAGGAGGCAGCAGGAAGGGTGTCGTGGAGAGGAGGCAGCAGGAAGGATGTCGTGGAGAGGAGGCAGCAGGAAGGGTGTTGTGGAGAGGAGGCAGCAGGAAGGGTGTCGTAGAGAGGAGGCAGCAGGAAGGGTGTCGTGGACAGGAGGCAGCAGGAAGGATGTCGTGGAGAGGAGGCAGCAGGAAGGGTGTCGTGGAGAGGAGGTAGCAGGAAGGGTGTCGTGGAGAGGAGGCAGCAGGAAGGGTGTCGTGGAGAGGAGGCAGCAGGAAGGGTGTCGTGGAGAGAAGGCAGCAGGAAGGGTGTCTTGGAGAGGAGGCAGCAGGAAGGGTGTCGTGGAGAGGAGGCAGCAGGAAGGGTGTCGTGGAGAGGAGGCAGCAGGAAGGGTGTCGTGGAGAAGAGGCAGCAGGAAGGATGTCGTGGAGAGGAGGCAGCAGGAAGGATGTCGTGGAGAGGAGGCAGCAGGAAGGGTGTCGTGGAAAGGAGGCGGAAGGAAAGGTGTCGTGGAGAGAAGGCATCAGGAAGGGTGTCGTGGAGAGGAGGCAGCAGGAAGGGTGTCGTGGAGACGAGGCATCAGGAAGGGTGTCGTGGAGAGGAGGCAGCAGGAAGGGTGTCGTGGAGAGGAGGCAGCAGGAAGGGTGTCGTGGAGAGGAGGCATCAGGAAGGGTGTCGTGGAGAGGAGGCAGCAGGAAGGGTGTCGTGGAGAGGAGGCAGCAGGAAGGGTGTCGTGGAGAGGAAGCAGCAGGAAGGGTGTCGTGGAGAGGAGGCAGCAGGAAGGATGTCGTGGAGAGGAGGCAGCAGGAAGGGTGTCATGGAGAGGAGGCAGCAGGAAGGGTGTCGTGGAGAGGAGGCAGCAGAAAGGGTGTCGTGGAGAGGAGGCAGCAGGAAGGGTGTCGTGGAGAGGAGGCAGCAGAAAGGGTGTCGTGGAGAGGAGGCAGCAGGAAGGGTGTCGTGGAGAGGAGGCAGCAGGAAGGATGTCGTGGAGAGGAGGCAGCAGGAAGGATGTCGTGGAGAGGAGGCAGCAGGAAGGGTGTCGTGGAGAGGAGGCAGCAGGAAGGATGTCGTGGAGAGGAGGCAGCAGGAAGGGTGTCGTGGAGAGGAGGCAGCAGAAAGGGTGTCGTGGAGAGGAGGCAGCAGGAAGGATGTCATGGAGAGGAGGCAGCAGGAAGGATGTCATGGAGAGGAGGCAGCAGGAAGGGTGTCGCGGAGAGGAGGCAGCAGGAAGGGTGTCGCGGAGAGGAGGCAGCAGGAAGGGTGTTGTGTAGAGGAGGCAGCAGGAAGGGTGTCGTGGAGAGGAGGCAGCAGGAAGGGTGTCGTAGAGAGGAGGAATCAGGAAGGGTGTCGTGGAGAGGAGGCAGCAGGAAGGGTGTCGTGGAGAGGAGGCAGCAGGAAGGGTGTCGTGGAGAGGAGGCAGCAGGAAGGGTGTCGTGGAGAGGAGGCAGCAGGAAGGATGTCGTGGAGAGGAGGCAGCAGGAAGGATGTCGTGGAGAGGAGGCAGCAGGAAGGGTGTCGTGGAGAGGAGGCAGCAGGAAGGATGTCGTGGAGAGGAGGCAGCAGGAAGGATGTCGTGGAGAGGAGGCAGCAGGAAGGGTGTCGTGGAGAGGAGGCAGCAGGAAGGATGTCGTGGAGAGGAGGCAGCAGGAAGGATGTCGTGGAGAGGAGGCAGCAGGAAGGGTGTCGTGGAGAGGAGGCAGCAGGAAGGGTGTCGTGGAGAAGAGGCAGCAGGAAGGATGTCGTGGAGAGGAGGCAGCAGGAAGGGTGTCGTGGAGAGTAGGCAGCAGGAAGGGTGTCGTGGAGAGGAGGCAGCAGGAAGGGTGTCGTGGAGAAGAGGCAGCAGGAAGGGTGTCGCGGAGAGGAGGCAGTAGGAAGGGTGTCGCGGAGAGGAGGCAGCAGGAAGGGTGTCGTGGAGAGGAGGCAGCAGGAAGGGTGTCGTGGAGAGGAGGCAGCAGGAAGGGTGTCGTAGAGAGGAGGAATCAGGAAGGGTGTCGTGGAGAGGAGGCAGCAGGAAGGGTGTCGTGGAGAGGAGGCAGCAGGAAGGGTGTCGTGGAGAGGAGGCAGCAGGAAGGGTGTCGTGGAGAGGAGGCAGCAGGAAGGGTGTCGTGGAGAAGAGGCAGCAGGAAGGATGTCGTGGAGAGGAGGCAGCAGGAAGGGTGTCGTTGAGAGGAGGCAGCAGGAAGGGTGTCGTGGAGAGGAGGAAGCAGGAAGGGTGTCGTGGAGAGGAAGCAGCAGGAAGGGTGTCATGGAGAGGAGGCAGCAGGAAGGGTGTCGTGGAGAGGAGGCAGCAGGAAGGATGTCGTGGAGAGGAGGCAGCAGGAAGGGTCTCGTGGAGAGGAGGCAGCAGGAAGGATGTCGTGGAGAGGAGGCAGCAGGAAGGGTGTCGTGGAGAGGAGGCAGCAGGAAGGGTGTCGTGGAAAGGAGGCAGCAGGAAGGGTGTCGTGGTGAGGAGGCAGCAGGAAGGGTGTCGTGGAGAAGAGGCAGCAGGAAGGGTGTCGTGGAGAGGAGGAAGCAGGAAGGGTGTCGTGGAGAGGAGGCAGCAGGAAGGGTGTCGTGGAGAGGAGGCAGCAGGAAGGGTGTCGTGGAGAGGAGGCAGCAGGAAGGGTGTCGTGGAGAGGAGGCAGCAGGAAGGATGTCGTGGAGAGGAGGCAGCAGGAAGGGTGTCGTGGAGAGGAGGCAGCAGGAATGGTGTCGTGGAGAGGAGGCAGCAGGAAGGGTGTTGTGGAGAGGAGGCAGCAGGAAGGATGTCGTGGAGAGGAGGCAGCAGGAAGGATGTCGTGGAGAGGAGGAAGCAGGAAGGGTGTCGTGGAGAGGAGGCAGCAGGAAGGATGTCGTGGAGAGGAGGCAGCAGGAAGGGTGTCGTGGAGAGGAGGCAGCAGGAAGGGTGTCGTGGAAAGGAGGCAGCAGGAAGGGTGTCGTGGAGAGGAGGCAGCAGGAAGGGTGTCGTGGAGAAGAGGCAGCAGGAAGGATGTCGTGGAGAGGAGGCAGCAGGAAGGGTGTCGTGGAGAGGAGGCTGCAGGAAGGGTGTCGTGGAGAGGAGGCAGCAGGAAGGGTGTCGTGGAGAAGAGGCAGCAGGAAGGGTGTCATGGAGAGGAGGAAGCAGGAAGGGTGTCGTGTAGAAGAGGCAGCAGGAAGGATGTCGTGGAGAGGAGGCAGCAGGAAGGGTGTCGTGGAGAGGAGGCAGAAGGAAGGGTGTTGTGGAGAGGAGGCAGAAGGAAGGGTGTCATGGAGTGGAGGCAGCAGGAAGGGTGTCGTGGAGAGGAGGCAGCAGGAAGGATGTCATGGAGAGGAGGCAGCAGGAAGGGTGTCGTGGAGAGGAGGCAGCAGGAAGGGTGTCGTGGAGAGGAGGCAGCAGGAAGGGTGTCGTGGAGAGGAGGCAGCAGGAAGGGTGTCGTGGAGAGGAGGCAGCAGGAAGGGTGTCGTGGAGAAGAGGCAGCAGGAAGGGTGTCGTGGAGAGGAGGCAGCAGGAAGGGTGTCGTGGAGAGTAGGCAGCAGGAAGGGTGTCGTGGAGAGGAGGCAGCAGGAAGGGTGTCGTGGAGAAGAGGCAGCAGGAAGGGTGTCGCGGAGAGGAGGCAGTAGGAAGGGTGTCGCGGAGAGGAGGCAGCAGGAAGGGTGTCGTGGAGAGGAGGCAGCAGGAAGGGTGTCGTGGAGAGGAGGCAGCAGGAAGGGTGTCGTAGAGAGGAGGAATCAGGAAGGGTGTCGTGGAGAGGAGGCAGCAGGAAGGGTGTCGTGGAGAGGAGGCAGCAGGAAGGGTGTCGTGGAGAGGAGGCAGCAGGAAGGGTGTCGTGGAGAGGAGGCAGCAGGAAGGGTGTCGTGGAGAAGAGGCAGCAGGAAGGATGTCGTGGAGAGGAGGCAGCAGGAAGGGTGTCGTTGAGAGGAGGCAGCAGGAAGGGTGTCGTGGAGAGGAGGAAGCAGGAAGGGTGTCGTGGAGAGGAAGCAGCAGGAAGGGTGTCATGGAGAGGAGGCAGCAGGAAGGGTGTCGTGGAGAGGAGGCAGCAGGAAGGATGTCGTGGAGAGGAGGCAGCAGGAAGGGTCTCGTGGAGAGGAGGCAGCAGGAAGGATGTCGTGGAGAGGAGGCAGCAGGAAGGGTGTCGTGGAGAGGAGGCAGCAGGAAGGGTGTCGTGGAAAGGAGGCAGCAGGAAGGGTGTCGTGGTGAGGAGGCAGCAGGAAGGGTGTCGTGGAGAAGAGGCAGCAGGAAGGGTGTCGTGGAGAGGAGGAAGCAGGAAGGGTGTCGTGGAGAGGAGGCAGCAGGAAGGGTGTCGTGGAGAGGAGGCAGCAGGAAGGGTGTCGTGGAGAGGAGGCAGCAGGAAGGGTGTCGTGGAGAGGAGGCAGCAGGAAGGATGTCGTGGAGAGGAGGCAGCAGGAAGGGTGTCGTGGAGAGGAGGCAGCAGGAATGGTGTCGTGGAGAGGAGGCAGCAGGAAGGGTGTTGTGGAGAGGAGGCAGCAGGAAGGATGTCGTGGAGAGGAGGCAGCAGGAAGGATGTCGTGGAGAGGAGGAAGCAGGAAGGGTGTCGTGGAGAGGAGGCAGCAGGAAGGATGTCGTGGAGAGGAGGCAGCAGGAAGGGTGTCGTGGAGAGGAGGCAGCAGGAAGGGTGTCGTGGAAAGGAGGCAGCAGGAAGGGTGTCGTGGAGAGGAGGCAGCAGGAAGGGTGTCGTGGAGAAGAGGCAGCAGGAAGGATGTCGTGGAGAGGAGGCAGCAGGAAGGGTGTCGTGGAGAGGAGGCTGCAGGAAGGGTGTCGTGGAGAGGAGGCAGCAGGAAGGGTGTCGTGGAGAAGAGGCAGCAGGAAGGGTGTCATGGAGAGGAGGAAGCAGGAAGGGTGTCGTGTAGAAGAGGCAGCAGGAAGGATGTCGTGGAGAGGAGGCAGCAGGAAGGGTGTCGTGGAGAGGAGGCAGAAGGAAGGGTGTTGTGGAGAGGAGGCAGAAGGAAGGGTGTCATGGAGTGGAGGCAGCAGGAAGGGTGTCGTGGAGAGGAGGCAGCAGGAAGGATGTCATGGAGAGGAGGCAGCAGGAAGGGTGTCGTGGAGAGGAGGCAGCAGGAAGGGTGTCGTGGAGAGGAGGCAGCAGGAAGGGTGTCGTGGAGAGGAGGCAGCAGGAAGGGTGTCGTGGAGAGGAGGCAGCAGGAAGGGTGTCGTGGAGAAGAGGCAGCAGGAAGGGTGTCGTGGAGAGGAGGCAGCAGGAAGGGTGTCGTGGAGAGGAGGCAGCAGGAAGGGTGTCGTGGAGAGTAGGCAGCAGGAAGGGTGTCGTGGAGAAGAGGCAGCAGGAAGGATGTCGTGGAGAGGAGGCAGCAGGAAGGATGTCGTGGAGAGGAGGCAGCAGGAAGGGTGTCGTGGAGAGGAGGCGGAAGGAAAGGTGTCGTGGAGAGGAGGCATCAGGAAGGGTGTCGTGGAGAGGAGGCAGCAGTCGTGGAGAGGAGGCAGCAGGAAGGGTGTCGTGGAGAGGAGGCAGCAGGAAGGGTCTCGTGGAGAGGAAGCAGCAGGAAGGGTGTCGTGGAGAGGAGGCAGCAGGAAGGGTGTCGTGGAGAAGAGGCAGCAGGAAGGGTGTCGTGGAGAGGAGGCAGCAGGAAGGGTGTCGTGGAGAGGAGGTAGCAGGAAGGGTGTCGTGGAGAGGAGGCAGCAGGAAGGGTGTCGTGGAGAGGAGGCAGCAGGAAGGGTGTCGTGGAGAGGAGGCAGCAGGAAGGGTGTCGTGGAGAGAAGGCAGCAGGAAGGGTGTCTTGGAGAGGAGGCAGCAGGAAGGGTGTCGTGGAGAGGAGGCAGCAGGAAGGGTGTCGTGGAGAGGAGGCAGCAGGAAGGGTGTCGTGGAGAGGAGGCAGCAGGAAGGATGTCTTGGAGAGGAGGCAGCAGGAAGGATGTTGTGGAGAGGAGGCAGCAGGAAGGGTGTCGTGGAGAGGAGGCAGCAGGAAGGGTGTCGTGGAGAAGAGGCAGCAGGAAGGATGTCGTGGAGAGGAGGCAGCAGGAAGGATGTCGTGGAGAGGAGGCAGCAGGAAGGGTGTCGTGGAAAGGAGGCGGAAGGAAAGGTGTCGTGGAGAGAAGGCATCAGGAAGGGTGTCGTGGAGAGGAGGCAGCAGGAAGGGTGTCGTGGAGAGGAGGCAGCAGGAAGGGTGTCGTGGAGAGGAGGCAGCAGGAAGGGTGTCGTAGAGAGGAGGAATCAGGAAGGGTGTCGTGGAGAGGAGGCAGCAGGAAGGGTGTCGTGGAGAGGAGGCAGCAGGAAGGGTGTCGTGGAGAGGAGGCAGCAGGAAGGGTGTCGTGGAGAGGAGGCAGCAGGAAGGGTGTCGTGGAGAAGAGGCAGCAGGAAGGATGTCGTGGAGAGGAGGCAGCAGGAAGGGTGTCGTTGAGAGGAGGCAGCAGGAAGGGTGTCGTGGAGAGGAGGAAGCAGGAAGGGTGTCGTGGAGAGGAAGCAGCAGGAAGGGTGTCATGGAGAGGAGGCAGCAGGAAGGGTGTCGTGGAGAGGAGGCAGCAGGAAGGATGTCGTGGAGAGGAGGCAGCAGGAAGGGTCTCGTGGAGAGGAGGCAGCAGGAAGGATGTCGTGGAGAGGAGGCAGCAGGAAGGGTGTCGTGGAGAGGAGGCAGCAGGAAGGGTGTCGTGGAAAGGAGGCAGCAGGAAGGGTGTCGTGGAGAGGAGGCAGCAGGAAGGGTGTCGTGGAGAAGAGGCAGCAGGAAGGGTGTCGTGGAGAGGAGGAAGCAGGAAGGGTGTCGTGGAGAGGAGGCAGCAGGAAGGGTGTCGTGGAGAGGAGGCAGCAGGAAGGGTGTCGTGGAGAGGAGGCAGCAGGAAGGGTGTCGTGGAGAGGAGGCAGCAGGAAGGATGTCGTGGAGAGGAGGCAGCAGGAAGGGTGTCATGGAGAGGAGGCAGCAGGAATGGTGTCGTGGAGAGGAGGCAGCAGGAAGTGTGTTGTGGAGAGGAGGCAGCAGGAAGGATGTCGTGGAGAGGAGGCAGCAGGAAGGATGTCGTGGAGAGGAGGAAGCAGGAAGGGTGTCGTGGAGAGGAGGCAGCAGGAAGGATGTCGTGGAGAGGAGGCAGCAGGAAGGGTGTCGTGGAGAGGAGGCAGCAGGAAGGGTGTCGTGGAAAGGAGGCAGCAGGAAGGGTGTCGTGGAGAGGAGGCAGCAGGAAGGGTGTCGTGGAGAAGAGGCAGCAGGAAGGATGTCGTGGAGAGGAGGCAGCAGGAAGGGTGTCGTGGAGAGGAGGCTGCAGGAAGGGTGTCGTGGAGAGGAGGCAGCAGGAAGGGTGTCGTGGAGAAGAGGCAGCAGGAAGGGTGTCATGGAGAGGAGGAAGCAGGAAGGGTGTCGTGTAGAAGAGGCAGCAGGAAGGATGTCGTGGAGAGGAGGCAGCAGGAAGGGTGTCATGGAGAGGAGGCAGAAGGAAGGGTGTTGTGGAGAGGAGGCAGAAGGAAGGGTGTCATGGAGTGGAGGCAGCAGGAAGGGTGTCGTGGAGAGGAGGCAGCAGGAAGGATGTCATGGAGAGGAGGCAGCAGGAAGGGTGTCGTGGAGAGGAGGCAGCAGGAAGGGTGTCGTGGAGAGGAGGCAGCAGGAAGGGTGTCGTGGAGAGGAGGCAGCAGGAAGGGTGTCGTGGAGAGGAGGCAGCAGGAAGGATGTCGTGGAGAGGAGGCAGCAGGAAGGATGTCGTGGAGAGGAGGCAGCAGGAAGGGTGTCGTGGAGAGGAGGCGGAAGGAAAGGTGTCGTGGAGAGGAGGCATCAGGAAGGGTGTCGTGGAGAGGAGGCAGCAGTCGTGGAGAGGAGGCAGCAGGAAGGGTGTCGTGGAGAGGAGGCATCAGGAAGGATGTCATGGAGAGGAGGCAGCAGGAAGGGTGTCGTGGACAGGAGGCAGCAGGAAGGGTGTCGTGGAGAAGAGGCAGCAGGAAGGGTGTCGTGGAGAGGAGGCAGCAGGAAGGGAGTCGTGGAGAGAAGGCAGCAGGAAGGGTGTCTTGGAGAGGAGGCAGCAGGAAGTGTGTCGTGGAGAGGAGGCAGCAGGAAGGGTGTCGTGGAGAGGAGGCAGCAGGAAGGATGTCGTGGAGAGGAGGCAGCAGGAAGGATGTCATGGAGAGGAGGCAGCAGGAAGGATGTTGTGGAGAGGAGGCAGCAGGAAGGGTGTCGTGGAGAGGAGGCAGCAGGAAGGGTGTCGTGGAGAAGAGGCAGCAGGAAGGGTGTCGTGGAGAGGAGGCAGCAGGAAGGGTGTCATGGAGAGGAGGCAGCAGGAAGGGTGTCGTGGAGAGGAGGCAGCAGGAAGGGTGTCGTGGAGAGGAGGCAGCAGGAAAGGTGTCGTGGAGAGAAGGCAGCAGGAAGGGTGTCTTGGAGAGGAGGCAGCAGGAAGGGTGTCGTGGAGAGAAGGCAGCAGGAAGGGTGTCGTGGAGAGGAGGCAGCAGGAAGGGTGTCGTGGAGAGGAGGCAGCAGGAAGGGTGTCGTGGAGAGGAGGCAGCAGGATGGATGTCGTGGAGAGGAGGCAGCAGGAAAGATGTGATGGAGAGGAGGCAGCAGGAAGGATGTTGTGGAGAGGAGGCAGCAGGAAGGGTGTCGTGGAGAGGAGGCAGCAGGAAGGGTGTCGTGGAGAGTAGGCAGCAGGAAGGGTGTCGTGGAGAGGAGGCAGCAGGAAGGGTGTCGTGGAGAGGAGGCAGCAGGAAGGGTGTCGTGAAGAGGAGGCAGCAGGAAGGGTGTCGTGGAGAAGAGGCAGCAGGAAGGGTGTCGTGGAGAGGAGGCAGCAGGAAGGGTGTCGTGGAGAGGAGGCAGCAGGAAGGGTGTCGTGGAGAGGAGGCAGCAGGAAGGGTGTCGTGGAGAAGAGGCAGCAGGAAGGATGTCGTGGAGAGGAGGCAGCAGGAAGGGTGTCGTTGAGAGGAGGCAGCAGGAAGGGTGTCGTGGAGAGGAGGAAGCAGGAAGGGTGTCGTGGAGAGGAAGCAGCAGGAAGGGTGTCATGGAGAGGAGGCAGCAGGAAGGGTGTCGTGGAGAGGAGGCAGCAGGAAGGATGTCGTGGAGAGGAGGCAGCAGGAAGGGTGTCGTGGAGAGGAGGCAGCAGGAAGGGTGTCGTGGAGAAGAGGCAGCAGGAAGGATGTCGTGGAGAGGAGGCAGCAGGAAGGGTGTCGTGGAGAGTAGGCAGCAGGAAGGGTGTCGTGGAGAGGAGGCAGCAGGAAGGGTGTCGTGGAGAAGAGGCAGCAGGAAGGGTGTCGTGGAGAGGAGGAAGCAGGAAGGGTGTCGTGGAGAGGAGGCAGCAGGAAGGGTGTCGTGGAGAGGAGGCAGCAGGAAGGGTGTCGTGGAGAGGAGGCAGCAGGAAGGGTGTCGTGGAGAGGAGGCAGCAGGAAGGATGTCGTGGAGAGGAGGCAGCAGGAAGGGTGTCATGGAGAGGAGGCAGCAGGAATGGTGTCGTGGAGAGGAGGCAGCAGGAAGGGTGTTGTGGAGAGGAGGCAGCAGGAAGTATGTCGTGGAGAGGAGGCAGCAGGAAGGATGTCGTGGAGAGGAGGAAGCAGGAAGGGTGTCGTGGAGAGGAGGCAGCAGGAAGGATGTCGTGGAGAGGAGGCAGCAGGAAGGGTGTCGTGGAGAGGAGGCAGCAGGAAGGGTGTCGTGGAAAGGAGGCAGCAGGAAGGGTGTCGTGGAGAGGAGGCAGCAGGAAGGGTGTCGTGGAGAAGAGGCAGCAGGAAGGATGTCGTGGAGAGGAGGCAGCAGGAAGGGTGTCGTGGAGAGGAGGCTGCAGGAAGGGTGTCGTGGAGAGGAAGCAGCAGGAAGGGTGTCGTGGAGAAGAGGCAGCAGGAAGGGTGTCATGGAGAGGAGGAAGCAGGAAGGGTGTCGTGGAGAAGAGGCAGCAGGAAGGATGTCGTGGAGAGGAGGCAGCAGGAAGGGTGTCATGGAGAGGAGGCAGAAGGAAGGGTGTTGTGGAGAGGAGGCAGAAGGAAGGGTGTCATGGAGTGGAGGCAGCAGGAAGGGTGTCGTGGAGAGGAGGCAGCAGGAAGGATGTCATGGAGAGGAGGCAGCAGGAAGGGTGTCGTGGAGAGGAGGCAGCAGGAAGGGTGTCGTGGAGAGGAGGCAGCAGGAAGGGTGTCGTGGAGAGGAGGCAGCAGGAAGGGTGTCGTGGAGAGGAGGCAGCAGGAAGGGTGTCGTGGAGAAGAGGCAGCAGGAAGGGTGTCGTGGAGAGGAGGCAGCAGGAAGGGTGTCGTGGAGAGGAGGCAGCAGGAAGGGTGTCGTGGAGAGTAGGCAGCAGGAAGGGTGTCGTGGAGAAGAGGCAGCAGGAAGGATGTCGTGGAGAGGAGGCAGCAGGAAGGATGTCGTGGAGAGGAGGCAGCAGGAAGGGTGTCGTGGAGAGGAGGCGGAAGGAAAGGTGTCGTGGAGAGGAGGCATCAGGAAGGGTGTCGTGGAGAGGAGGCAGCAGTCGTGGAGAGGAGGCAGCAGGAAGGGTGTCGTGGAGAGGAGGCATCAGGAAGGATGTCATGGAGAGGAGGCAGCAGGAAGGGTGTCGTGGACAGGAGGCAGCAGGAAGGGTGTCGTGGAGAAGAGGCAGCAGGAAGGGTGTCGTGGAGAGGAGGCAGCAGGAAGGGTGTCGTGGAGAGAAGGCAGCAGGAAGGGTGTCTTGGAGAGGAGGCAGCAGGAAGTGTGTCGTGGAGAGGAGGCAGCAGGAAGGGTGTCGTGGAGAGGAGGCAGCAGGAAGGATGTCGTGGAGAGGAGGCAGCAGGAAGGATGTCATGGAGAGGAGGCAGCAGGAAGGATGTTGTGGAGAGGAGGCAGCAGGAAGGGTGTCGTGGAGAGGAGGCAGCAGGAAGGGTGTCGTGGAGAAGAGGCAGCAGGAAGGGTGTCGTGGAGAGGAGGCAGCAGGAAGGGTGTCATGGAGAGGAGGCAGCAGGAAGGGTGTCGTGGAGAGGAGGCAGCAGGAAGGGTGTCGTGGAGAGGAGGCAGCAGGAAGGGTGTCGTGGAGAGAAGGCAGCAGGAAGGGTGTCTTGGAGAGGAGGCAGCAGGAAGGGTGTCGTGGAGAGAAGGCAGCAGGAAGGGTGTCGTGGAGAGGAGGCAGCAGGAAGGGTGTCGTGGAGAGGAGGCAGCAGGAAGGGTGTCGTGGAGAGGAGGCAGCAGGAAGGATGTCGTGGAGAGGAGGCAGCAGGAAGGATGTCATGGAGAGGAGGCAGCAGGAAGGATGTTGTGGAGAGGAGGCAGCAGGAAGGGTGTCGTGGAGAGGAGGCAGCAGGAAGGGTGTCGTGGAGAGTAGGCAGCAGGAAGGGTGTCGTGGAGAGGAGGCAGCAGGAAGGGTGTCGTGGAGAGGAGGCAGCAGGAAGGGTGTCGTGAAGAGGAGGCAGCAGGAAGGGTGTCGTGGAGAAGAGGCAGCAGGAAGGGTGTCGTGGAGAAGAGGCAGCAGGAAGGGTGTCGTGGAGAGGAGGCAGCAGGAAGGGTGTCGTGGAGAGGAGGCAGCAGGAAGGGTGTCGTGGAGAGGAGGCAGCAGGAAGGATGTTGTGGAGAGGAGGCAGCAGGAAGGGTGTCGTGGAGAGGAGGCAGCAGGAAGGGTGTCGTGGAGAGTAGGCAGCAGGAAGGGTGTCGTGGAGAAGAGGCAGCAGGAAGGATGTCGTGGAGAGGAGGCAGCAGGAAGGATGTCGTGGAGAGGAGGCAGCAGGATGGGTGTCGTGGAGAGGAGGCGGAAGGAAAGGTGTCGTGGAGAGGAGGCATCAGGAAGGGTGTCGTGGAGAGGAGGCAGCAGGAAGGGTGTCGTGGAGAGGAGGCAGCAGGAAGGATGTCGTGGAGAGGAGGCAGCAGGAAGGGTGTCGTGGAGAGGAGGCAGCAGGAAGGATGTCGTGGAGAGGAGGCAGCAGGAAGGGTGTCGTGGAGAGGAGGCAGCAGGAAGGGTGTCGTGGAGAGGAGGCAGCAGGAAGGGTGTCGTGGAGAGGAGGCAGCAGGAAAAGTGTCGTGGAGAGGAGGCAGCAGGAAGGGTGTCGTGGAGAGGAGGCAGCAGGAAGGGTGTTGTGGAGAGGAGGCAGCAGGAATGGTGTCGTGGAGAGGAGGCAGCAAGAAGGGTGTCGTAGAGAGGAGGCATCAGGAAGGGTGTCGTGGAGAGGAGGCAGCAGGAAGGGTGTCGTGGAGAGGAGGCAGCAGGAAGGGTGTCGTGGAGAGAAGGCAGCAGGAAGGGTGTCGTGGAGAGGAGGCAGCAGGAAGGGTGTTGTGGAGAGGAGGCAGCAGGAAGGGTGTCGTGGAGAGGAGGCAGCAGGAAGGGTGTCGTGGAGAGGAGGCAGCAGGAAGGATGTCATGGAGAGGAGGCAGCAGGAAGGATGTTGTGGAGAGGAGGCAGCAGGAAGGGTGTCGTGGAGAGGAGGCAGCAGGAAGGGTGTAAGGGATCAGGGGACACGTGCCTCTCAGCGGGTCCCCGTCACCCCGGCCCCCAGTGCGGCTGCTCGTCCCAGACCCCCTTCCCGTCGGCTCCTTACCTCCTCTGGTCAGACGCCATCCCGCTCCTCTGCGGCGCACGCCGCATCCTCCCACATGCGGCCGGGGCGTGCGCACGGAACCTTACAGGGCGCACGCGCACCCGATCCTCTTTGCCGTCTTCCTGCACCGCTGGCTCTGCCTCCCATCAGCTACAGGCAATCTCCACCACTCACCTGGCTGACTCCCACTCTGCGCACCTGAACCTATCCCTGGGCTTGCTCATACAGGCCTCCGCTCCACCTATTGCTACCATTGGTCCTGCCACATATATAACCCCAATCTGCTCTCTCTTTCCTCGCTCTGCATAGTTGTTCTGTGGCTTCGGTTGTTCGGTCGTCTATTCCTGGCTCTCTTCTGTATTACAGCTCTAGTTCCAGTTCCTGCCCCTGTTGGATACCTATGGATTTGATCTTGGCTTTCGTTGACTTTATGTATTTCGTTACTTCCTGGACTCTGCTTTGGACCTCACTATGCTGCTCTCTCCTGCCCCTGACCTACGGCTCTCGGATCTCAACCCTCGGACTTCTGGCACCCCGGACACAGCAAGTATCAGGCTAACCCTTTCTCACCAGGCCCGGCTACGCATCATACCACACTCCGGGCACGCCCTCACTGCTGTGTGTGCGTGTTATACCCTTACCCACCTCAGTATTGGGGACTGGCCAGGTCTGCGGGCATTCAGGCATTACAGAAGGATGTCGTGGAGAGGAGGCAGCAGGAAGGGTGTCGTGCCATTATGTCACTTGATAAAGACCATTAAGATCGAAACATTGTGTTGGCTCAATAAATGAGTATGGATATTCTAAATCCATTGTGCCCTGTGTTCCTTCTATAATCTAACCAGGACTGATTACAGGCTTTCGTACAAGCACTGGAGCACCGGTAACTGTATCCATTTTTTGTTCATATTTTGAGGTGTGCAGCATTTCTCTTGTGTGTCTACACTTTGTATAAAACATATTCCAATTCTGTGTGTGACACAAAAGGGAGGACAGCGCGTGAGGAGGGAGGGATGGTGAGAGGGAGAGAGGAGGGGATGAGAGGGAGAGAGGAGGGAGTGATGGTGAGAGGGAGAGAGGAGGGAGTGATGGTGATAGGGAGAGAGGAGGAAGTGTTGGTGAGAGGGAGAGAGGAGGGGGTGAGAGGGAGAGGGAGAGTGGAGGGGGTGATGGTGAAAGGGAAATAGGAGGGAGTGATGGTAAGAGGGAGAGAGGAGGGAGTGATGGTGAGTTGGAGAGAGGAGGGAGGGATGGTGAGATGGAGAGAGGAGGGGATGAGAGGGAGAGAGGAGGGAGTGATGTTGAGAGGGAGAGAGGAGGGGGTGATGGTGAGAGGGAGAGAGGAGGGATTGATGGTGAGAGGGAGAGAGGAGTGAGTGATGGTGAGAGGGAGAGAGGAGGGAGTGATGGTGAGAGAGAGAGAGGAGTGAGTGATGGTGAAAGGGAGAGAGGAGGGAGTGATGGTGAGAGGAGTGAGTGATGGTGAGAGGGAGAGAGGAGGCAGTGATGGTCAAAGGGATAGGGGAGGGAGTGATAGTGAGTGTGACCCTAACCCTAACGCTGATAGGACGGAGTCGACCAAAGCAAAAAGGCGAAAAAAGAAGAAAAAAGGGTCTTCAATTACCGTGTAAGGAACAGACACGTCTGCAGATCCCGCAGAGAAAAGGGGGTCCTTGATGCCCTGCAGCCTAGATAAAATGGATAATTTGTCCCGCAGATGACCGAATATCCAGAGGGCCCAAGGCAGAAGTCGTGTACCCCAAAGAAGTGTCTGTCCGGTGCTAATAGTGAGAAACCCTAAAACCAGATAATGTAAAAACCAAGTCTACCATAGTGGTCCATTGTGATTTGACCTTGAAGACGTTATCAAATTTAGGCGCTTCATAATGAAAACTTATAAAACTCAAAGCTATGTGCTTTTTGTCTATATTCCTACAGTATCCCTGCACAATTGCTGACTGGACATAATGTGCACACCGCAGACATATAAAAAACCTGACTGTAGTTATGCATTTTTAATATGTTCTGCAATTAATGCTACAGCAGATAACATGGCGACTGTAGCCGAAATACGTTCATGGTTGGAAGCGTTCGATAAGAAAAACCTTAAGTAGCGATCAGTGTATTTTTTGCATTGCTCCTCCTGCCGGAGATACAAGCGGGTATTGGGGTGTTGTCCCTGATTTTTACAGTATGTTTGATTATGGCAATTTCAAAAGAAGAAAGGTCGGGTTTAATCCATATAAAATTCGTCAATCCCAATCCAGCAATGTAACAGCACCGGCAACACCGCCAGTACCAGCACCGGTTTACAATAACGGTCCAGCCGTCAGTGAAAACCTGGTAAACAGTAATCCATGCTACCTGTCCGCGCCAGAAAACCTACAAAATTGCCAGCCTGAGCCTGATTTCACGTACAGGTATGAGCAAGCTTGCATGTACCAAAAAGATTTCCAGCTTCATCAGCTGTCAACTACAGGTGTAGCAGGCCCGCTGTCACCTGTCAACTACTGAAGACTACAGGAGTGACAGTGGCTCATCACCACCCGTTTGGCAAAGTCTATAATGAAGGTAAATATAATGTACTGCAGTATACTGTATTACACGATACAGTACAGTATTAAATTTAAAGCTGCAGTTCAAGCTGCCGTATTTAAATGTATTTTTTATTTTTTTTTAAACAATACTGTACTGTACCGTATGTGCATTATGCACACAGACAAGTGATTAATTACAGTAAGCTGCAGATCGGTCCGTTCACCTCTAATCAATCGCTTTGCGCAAGGTTATTTCATTTACTTCAATTCAATTCTTGCACAATTATTGAAAATGTAGTCCTGTAATATGATTGTAAATACAATTGGTGGTCAGCTTGGGACAGGGCGGGCCTCAAGAGCCAGGGCCTATCAGAAGTTTGTTCTAATCGTACAGACACACATGTACTGTAGGATATTGCTTGAACATGTGCAATACCGGAAATAATAGCATCACTTTTTTTCCCCAGAAAAAAAACTTTGACATCAAGCGGAAAAAGGCAAAAGAAGGGATGGATGGAAAGAAAAGATGGACCTCTAATATCGCTTTTTTTAAACGTTGCTTGCGCATTGTGATTCTGATTTAAAAATCCAAGTAGGCAAAAATGTAGTGATAGTGCAATTTTTATTGATTAGGATAGAATAATTGTGAGCTTTATAGTAAACCTTATACAGTATATTGCTGTTTTCATATTCAATACTTTTTTTACATTGTACTGTAATCATCACTACTGTTTGACGTTGCATTTGCAGTATAATTACAATACACTTGCATGTTTAATTAAATTCTAAGAAACCCCAAAAATAAAAATGTAGATCTTTTATTCTATATTTATTATTATTCAATACTTTCAACTTTAGCTAGGCTTATTAGTCATCACATTTAGGCGTATGCGTGTATGTCTCATTGGAACCTTGTTGGAACCTTGTTGAAACGCATATACGTGCCATCACACTTAGGCGCATGCGTGTATGTGAATTTTTGTTTGGGGGTGGGGGTGTTTCAATGATTCTCATGAATTCTCATGAATTTAAAGAAGGAACAATTTTATTATACAGGATAATCATGGAAAAATTAATAATACAAAAATACAGTAGGTCGCCTCTTCTTCCACATTTACAATCTTGACTCTATCTTCTTCATAATGGCTGTAGTTCTTTTGTCATTGAGAGAGGGGTGGGGGGTTGTGTAAATTACTGACGGTTGCTACAGTATACACACAGAAAATATATACTGTACAGTATCACTGTATAACTACAGTATACTGTACAGTATATACTGGAACTCTATACTGTATACAGTAACTACTGTATATATATATGGAGCCTTGTGTCTTACCTGCCAGTATTGGTGGGAGGAGGGGGGGGGATTTCCTGCATTTTATCTTTGCCCAGCTCCAGACATGCACATGCAAAACAGAAATAAATGATTATACAGTACCAAGCATTATTATTATACCAAGTAAAACATTAAACAATGAAACAATTTAAAGCAATCAACTTTTTTTTCTTTTTTTTTTGGAGTATTCCTATAACTTTTGAACTACAGCACAGTGCAATCAAACAGCAAAGTCGTTCCCAAACGGTCTGTCCTTCCAGGGGCGAGCCCTTACATGCCTCAAAAGGCCATTCATGGTGTCTCTCACGGTTCTCATAACATGATCACTAACAGTAAAATAACGCTGCACTTCCTCCACAATTGTTTTCCTTACATTTGCCAGCAGACCCTTCTTGCTTTTATTCCCTTCATAATTTACATTGTGGGTCCACCCCCTGTACATCTCAAAACTGACGTTGTGTTTAAAGATGGACAGAGCATATTTCTGGGCTAGACCAGCACTTCCGATCTTGTATTTCTCCCTGACTTGCTGGGGCAGTTCGCTCAAGATGATGTCTTGGAGTGTTACAATCTTGGGAGCGGGTGTGCTTCTGGCAGCGGGCGAGGGTAGGTGGTCTGGGAGGATACTTTCCTCCTGTCATGGCCTTACTGGGGTTGTCATCTCCTGGCGTGGCCTTACCGGGGTTGTCATATCATCCTCATCAAGGGCATATAGGTAAAAGCATTCTGCAGACGGAGGGGGTGAGTGTGGGGGGGCCCATGGTGCGCTTGGTGATGGAAGCGTGAAAGACACATCCAGGCCACCCTCCTGCGTCGAACATACAGGGGCAGGAACTCCAAGCAAAGAATAGACCCCCGCGATGTTCCTCTCCATCTTCTCCATACGCCTATCCATATTCAACATGGTCTCCAAAAGAAGATCAATCTTCTGCACCGCAGAGTTGTCAGGAATTTCAACACAACTTAAACCATTCAGCATGTGGGCGAATGAGCTGGATCTGGTGTGAGGAGTGCTGTTGACATCTGCGTGGATGGGTGCAGGAGCAGGTGAGGTGGGGGGTACCAGGAGAGCAGTGTCGTGGTTGGGTGCAGCGATGCCGATGAAAAAGATTTCAAAGGATCTCAGCATGAGAATACAGGATATGTACCAAAAAGGACACCGACTTTCACAGATCCAACGCTGGTTAGTTTCTTCGGGCCTCGTTTTAACAACAAGCACTGTCAGTTATCATGCCCATGATAATGCCAAAGGGGTAAAGCGGACCCCCACAGTCACTATTGAGTAAGTATTTTTGTTTTCTTTACTGTACAGTATGTACTGTAATTACACTATTACTGGTAAAACGCATTAGTGTTTTTTACAGTACCTTTTTCCTAGCAATTATTTGAGAGAAAAAAACTGTCCTATATTACTCTAATAACGTCTTGTACTGTGTAACACAGTTTGCCCCCAAAATCGCAGCCCCCCCAATCGCAGATAGGGTACATGTGAGGGGAATCTACATGTATTTCCAGGTGTATGGTGCGTTACCTGTCAGGCTCACAGGAGGCCTGAACCTCCACCAGTGAAAGCCTGGGGTGTAAGCTTGTCACGATGACATCAACGTTTATCAACACATTTATATTTCTGGGTACTTGATTGAACAGAACAAGTTGCAAAATAAATTGTGATTTATTTCCTTAATAGACAAACACACGACATCTGCAGAATACACTTAAAACCACACTCACTGGGATCAGGAAACAAAATAAATTGTCCTTGGAACGAAATAAATGGTCCTTTTCTTGCCAGTGCAAGAAATGCAGCCTTGGTTTTAAAAGTCCTGTGGTTATGTGGTTGTTAACCCCTTCACTCCTGGACTGGTTGCTGCTGTACTGGAACAAAGTCTTGCATCTTTACATCATGGATTAAAATTCAGGAATCACACTGGGAATACCTGGGGAGCCACAGTTATAGACTGGCCAAAGCTATCTTTAACATGTGGATCCAATCCCCTCGTGGGAACAAAAAAACCCACGAATAGCCAAGTGACCCACAGTTCATAAGACCGGTCAAAAGGGCTGTCCGGTGGGCAGGGTGCATGGGTCAGGTTGACGCCCATGCCACTTAGCATACCTGGACTACACCCATTTCTTGGGGGCCCTGGGTCTGGTCTCTGTCTTAAAGGTGTCACTAGCCTGACATCTGCTGTGCATCAGTATGCCAGTATTGTATACATTATGGGCCTCTGGGTCTTTTCATAATTGACACTCTTATAAACAGGGGGACTCTAAATCTGTGGGAGCCTTTTGAGGCTCCATCTAAAAATAATTACAGCCCTTTCAGGTTTGGTCATAAAAATACCGAAGCTCATTCACCCATATCACAGCTGGAGGTCCAAGTAATTCCTGCTTAGACTTACAAATAATACCTCCTGCCTTACATTTAAGATCTGCTATCATGTGTTGGTTAGAGGGTATAGCAAGCAATGCATCTTGTCTTTTACCCTCGCAGACAGGGAATGGCCTGCACATGGGGAATAAAAATGGCGGGGAAAGGGCAACAACAGTAATGCATAGCAAATCAGGTATTAACCCTTTCCTCCCCGTCATACCTCCCCCACTCAAGACGCAGGGACTGCCCTGACCACCCTGTCCGGTGGCTGGGCTGACCTGCCAGCTCTTGAAGTTAGTAAGTCCTGAGGGCTGTCCTGGCGGGAAAGGCCATCAGCATTACCATGCTCATTTCCCTTCTTGTGCTGGATGGTGAAGTTCCACTCCTGTAAGGCAAGACTCCAGCACAAAAGTTTAGCATTTTCCCCTGACACCCTCTGTAACCAACTCAAAGGATTGTGGTCAGTTATTACAGTGAAATGTCTGCCATACAAATAAGGCTGTAACTTCTTTAGAGCCCACACTATGGCCAGACACTCCTTCTCAATGGTGGCATATGCCACCTCTCGGGGCAGCAGTTTGCGGCTTAGATATACTACCGGGTGCTCATCGCCCTCCTCCCCCACTTGGCTGAGTACAGCACCAATGCCAAAGTCTAAGGCATCAGTCTGCACCAGGAACTTTTTTGCATAGTCTGGAGCAGCAAGTATAGGAGCGCTGGCTAGTGCAGTCTTTAATGCCTGAAACGAGACCTCACAGGCAGGAGACCAGACTACCTGCACAGACTGTCGCTTCTGGGTCAAGTCAGTCAGGGGTTTGGCAATGGCACTATACTGAGGGACAAACTTTCTGTAGTAGCCTGCTGTGCCTAGGAAAGCCATGACTTGCTTCTTGGTTTTGGGAACGGGCCACTGCACTATAGCTTCCACCTTAGCTGGTTCTGGCTTAAGATGCCCGCCACAGAGTGCTGTGCCCTAGGTACAATACCTCTGCCATCCCTACTAAGCACTTGGTGGGTTTCAACGTGAGTCCCGCTTCCCTAATCCTGGCTAGCACCGCAGCTACATGCACTAAGTGTGAGTCCCACGAATTACTAAAGACAGCAATGTCGTCCAGGTATGCCCTTGCAAACCCTTGCATACCCTCCAGCAAGCGATTGACCAGGCGTTGAAAGGTAGCCGGTGCATTTTTCATCCCAAATGGCATCACTAGAAATTCCTAGAGGCCACTTGGGGTAATAAATGCAGTCTTCTCTCTAGCCTCCTGGGTCAAAGGGATCTGCCAGTACCCTTTACTGAGATCCATAGTCGTCAGATACCTTGTCCCCGTGAGTTCATCTAACAACTCATCCATGCGGGGCATGGGGTAGGCATCTGACACCGTGCCCGCATTGAGCTGCCGGTAGTCCACCCAGAACCAGGTGGTTCCGTCCTTCTTAGGCACCAGGACTACCGGACAAGCCCAAGGGCTCTGGGACGTTACAATTACCCCTAGGGCCAGCATCTCTTCTACCTCCCTCTCTATACTGCCCTTCACCTCTGCTGACACTCTATAAGCGTGCTTATGCAGAGGTCTCAGATCCCCTGGAAGCACTTGGTGATCTGCAATGTGTGTCTTCCCTGGCTTGTCTGAGAACAGAGCCCTATACTGCTCTAGCATAGCCCTGGCTTCTACTCTCTGCCTGAAACTCAGCTGAGCCCTTATCTCCACCTGCTCTATGGTGCCTTCCTGCGTAGCCTCCCCCAGGAGATCAGGCAGAGCATTGCTCGCCGGGTCCTCCATCGGTGGGCTGCAAATGGCCAGCACCGACGCCACACTCGGTGCTATGTACTCCTTCAGCATGTTGATGTGATAAGTCTTATTTCTCCCTGTCTCAGTGTGACGATCATGAGGGTTTGGCCCGAGATTAACGGGGTTACCCCCCCCAATTGGCCCCCTCTAACCTCGCCAGGGAGACAAGGGGTTAACTAGGCCGAGGTCCAGAAAGGCGATTTAACCCTTGTTATAATATGAAAATGCTTATTCTCCTGTGTAAATGTATTGTTGCTGGATCAGTGTCTGCATAACCCACCCACTGGGACTTAAGGGGTTAATCTTATATGCAGTGCTGAATAAACAGTTACCTGAAAACTGGTAATTTGGGAACAGAATAAGCCAGCCCCCTGAGTCTTGGGGTGCAGCCTCAGGGGAACCCCCCCAAGTACCCACATATTAAAAATATAACTTTGTCATAAGAGGGACATATATTTTTGATAAAGTGACTTTTTGCAGTTTTTAAAATGTCCAGAACCAAACGCTGTGACTCATATGAGTCTATTCACTTTTGATATGCAAGTTTCCTCTCTGGAAGTGCATATCAAAAGGCAGGTGTGAATGGGCCAGCTGGATGCTACATAGGACATCTTGCTGGAAGTTAATAGCCCTGCTTCAAAGGGGTATTGCTATGCGAGACCCAGGAAGCAGCAAAAGGTAACTGCCCTAATTGTTTATGCGGGAGGCAGGAACCAAGAAACTGAGTGTTGGTCCTTCACACTTACAATGGAAGTTAATAATCCTGATCAAAGAGTAATTACCTAATTGCTATGCGGGACCCAGGAAGCTAGAGTGGGGGTGAGCCTTATAACTCACACCTTACAGCAAAAGGAACCTGCAGCAGGAAATCAAAATGAGTAACCTTATTAAATATAAGAATATTATGAGAGGTCCTTGGCTGAATATGCTAAGAATTATATATGTGTATTCGTGGGGTTAGCCCATCCTTTTGAGTCTAAACACTGTATATGTAACCGCTACTAAATGCCAGATATTAATATCTCTATTAATTTTCATATTACGCTGTAATGTTTGGTCTCCCTGCGAGCGTCAGGTGTGACGGAATGTATTAATATGTCTCACCTGCCTGTATGTAATTCTGAACTCAAGTTACACTACCGACACACTTTATTAAAGTGTGGCCGGTACCGCAAGCCGGGAGATTTCCCGGCTTGCTAGTGGCCGCCCCTCGGCGTGCCGCGCGTCATAGACGCGCGGTCACGCGTCTTCGGGAGCCTGCGCCCCCTGCACGCGCGTCCAGGTCTCCCCGAGGGAGCCCTGGTGTCCCGCGATCGCGGGACGGCGGCAGGGGGTTCCGGGGGACCCGGCGGACCCGGCAGCGGTAGGGAGAGCGCCCCGATCGGAGGGCGCTCTTCCGCTGCTTCGGCGCGCGCCCGTCACCCTCGGGCGCGCGCCAGGCTACTGCTGCGGCCAAGAACGGGCAAATGCTCGAATAAACTTGGCCGCAGCAGTACGAGGTGATTTGCAGTAAATATGAAATTTTGGTTGAGTTCTGAAAAACTGCAACCCCCCTGTTATGATAATGAGCAGGGAAGGGACCAAGGGAAGAGGATGTCTTTGTAAACGTGGTAACTCACACTTACACACCAAGGTTTCCTGCAGGAGTGAACATGACAAATGTCCTCCCTGCTTCAAAGGGTTTATTGATGGGGGGCTACCCCAAGCTGGAAGTCCAAAATAAGCTTCAAAAGCTTCAAAGGGACTTTTGCTAGACGGCACAGCGCTGTATCTGGGAAAGAAGGGGTTAAAATTATATATAAGTCAGAACCACCTTTTACCCATTGTTCTTCATGCAAATGTCTTCATGCATGTGTCCTGCATGTATTGCTGTGATGTCAACTGAAATATGGGAGAAGTGGCCCAGTCTGTATCCTGATGGCCTTCTGTCCTAATCTTTAAGTAAGTGTCTATATTTTGCTGTCATTTGTATAATCTGTTGTGTTCACCTTTATCAAGGAATAAATTATATTTTATCATATCTAAGTCTCGTCCCAGTTCAAACCCAGGTATATATATATTTATATATAGTTTTGGTGTAAATTACAGCCTGTCATAAGCTACCGTGACAAGCTTGTAATTAACTGGTGTCAGCGGTGGGATAGGGGTACCAGGGGAGGTGAAGGAAGGGCAGCTTGTAGGGCAGCCAGGCTTCCCCATTACCTGGGCGGAGCAGCCAGGGGACTCTCAGTTAAGAGCCACACTGTTGCAGCCTTGGTATGGGCTGGAGGTACCAGGGGTTGTGGCACAGTTAGACCACCCCCAGATTACCTGCCAGCCAGGAGCTAAGGTGGGTGCATCTGCACCAGCAACCCTGAGCTCATCTCCGGTAATGGGGAGGCAGTGTCAGGGAGATGGCCTCACTCAGGTGTCCCTAGTATCCAGGTTAGGATTACCTAGGGAGAAGCGGAGTGAGGGGAGGCTGCAGGTAGGTAGCCAGCAGCAGATCTCAGTGAGAGAAGGAGGGCTAGTGGTAGCTAGGGAGGGAAAGCAGCAGGTATTGCAGCTAGAGTTTGCCGTTACCCTGGCAGAGCCTCAGGGGGTGTCTCAGATCAGCAGCCCCCTGTTGCAGCCTGGCTATGGGCTGGGGGTATCCGGGGCAGTGGCAGGCTTGTGCCACCCCAGGGATGCCTGCCAGCCAAGCGCTAAGGCGGTTGCATCTGGAGAGGTGCCCCTGAGCTCATCCCTGGTAAGGGGGAGACAAGGTCAGGGAGGTAGGTGCACTCAGGTAGTTCCAGGGTCTGGGTTAGGATTGCCCAGGGAGGAGAGGAGTGCAGGTGGGCTGCAGGGAGGTAAGCAGCAGGAGTCATCAGCAGGGGCTGAGGTGCTGGGCCTAGGGGAGGCTAGGCAGAGAGATCCTGGGAAGCAGGGGAAGATAGGAAGTCAGTGGGGTGTCAGGCATCTGGCAGAAGCGAGGGATGGGCTAGGTAGGCAGAAAGTCCCTTGCTCTGACGGGCCAGGAGTGACCCCCCTGACAGATTCCCCAGGGTACCCAAAGGGAGGGCTGTGGGTAGATAGGCAGCCAGGGAGGAGAGTCAGGAGTATAGCGGAGCAGCTACGGGTGGGCACAGAGACAGGGCAGGTAGGGTCCCTACAGAATAGTGACATAACCCTGTCCCAGACTTGGTTGACAGGAAAGCGACGGTCTGTGCTGGATAGCTGGTCTCCTGTTGGTGCAGAGATATGCCAGTTTCTGGGCAATGTGCAGCATGGTCTGCACAGGAGCCCCTTTCACCATGGACTTGGTTCACAAGGCACTGGGTGGGGGGCAGAGGGAGGCAAAGGAGAATGCCCGGCTTTGCAGGACAATGTACTGGTCATTGCCGGAGGAAAATTTTGCCAGGTCAACCCCTCAGGACGTATTGAGTGCTCCAAGAGCGCCAGTGGTATCCCAGGGCCAGGGGGAGGTGTGACGATCATGAGGGTTTGGCCCCGGATTAACGGGGTTACCCCCCCAATTGGCCCCCTCTAACCTCGCCAGGGAGACAAGGAGTTAACTGGGCTGAGGTCCAGAAAGGTGATTTAACCCTTGTTATAATATGAAAATGCTTATTCTCCTGTGTAAATGTATTGTTGCTGGATCAGTGTCTGCATAACCCACCCACTGGGACTTAAGGGGTTAATCTTATATGCAGTGCTGAATAAACAGTTACCTGAAAACTGGTAATTTGGGAACGGAGTAAGCCAGCCCCCTGAGTCTTGGGGTGCAGCCTCAGGGGAACCCCCCCAAGTACCCACATATTAAAAATATAACTTTGTCATAAGAGGGACATATATTTTTGATAAAGTGACTTTTTGCAGTTTTTAAAATGTCCAGAACCAAACGCTGTGACTCATATGAGTCTATTCACTTTTGATATGCAAGTTTCCTCTCTGGAAGTGCATATCAAAAGGCAGGTGTGAATGGGCCAGCTGGATGCTACATAGGACATCTTGCTGGAAGTTAATAGCCCTGCTTCAAAGGGGTATTGCTATGCGAGACCCAGGAAGCAGCAAAAGGTAACTGCCCTAATTGTTTATGCGGGAGGCAGGAACCAAGAAACTGAGTGTTGGTCCTTCACACTTACAATGGAAGTTAATAATCCTGATCAAAGAGTAATTACCTAATTGCTATGCGGGACCCAGGAAGCTAGAGTGGGGGTGAGCCTTATAACTCACACCTTACAGCAAAAGGAACCTGCAGCAGGAAATCAAAATGAGTAAACTTATTAAATATAAGAATATTATGAGAGGTCCTTGGCTGAACATGCTAAGAATTACATATGTGTATTCGTGGGGTTAGCCCATCCTTTTGAGTCTAAACACTGTATACTGTATGTAACCGCTACTAAATGCCAGATATTAATATCTCTATTAATTTTCATATTAAGCTGTAATGTTTGGTCTCCCTGCGAGCGTCAGGTGTGATGGAATGTATTAATATGTCTCACCTGCCTGTATGTAATACTTAACTCAAGTTATGAGGTGATTTGCAGTAAATATGAAATTTTGGTTGAGTTCTGAAAAACGGCAACCCCCCTGTTATGATAATGAGCAGGGAAGGGACCAAGGGAAGAGGATGTCTTTGTAAACGTGGTAATTCACACTTACACACCAAGGTTTCCTGCAGGAGTGAACATGACAAATGTCCTCCCTGCTTCAAAGGGTTTATTGATGGGGGGGGGGGGGGGCTACCCCAAGCTGGAAGTCCAAAATGAGCTTCAAAAGCTTCAAAGGGACTTTTGCTAGACGGCACGGCGCTGTATCTGGGAAAGAAGGGGTTAAAATTATATATAAGTCAGAACCACCTTTTACCCATTGTTCTTCATGCAAATGTCTTCATGCATGTGTCCTGCATGTATTGCTGTGATGTCAACTGAAATATGGGAGAAGTGGCCCAGTCTGTATCCTGATGGCCTTCTGTCCTAATCTTTAAGTAAGTGTCTATATTTTGCTGTTATTTGTATAATCTGTTGTGTTCACCTTTATCAAGGAATAAATTATATTTTATCATATCTAAGTCTCGTCCCAGTTCAAACCCAGGTATATATATATTTATATATAGTTTTGGTGTAAATTACAGCCTGTCATAAGCTACCGTGACACTCAGCATCTACCTGTACAACATAGTTGCACTCGTTCATCTTTCGCAGTACCGGATACGGTCCCGACCAGGCAGCCATTAATTTGTTCTCCCGAATGGGTTTGAGAACAAGTACCTGCTGTCCTGGGATCAATTCTCTGCTACGGGCATTCTGATCATACCAAGTCTTCTGCTTGGTCTGAGCAGCCCTAAGGTTGTCCTGTGCCAACCCCATGAGTATCTCTAACCGGTCTCTGAGATCTATCACATACTGAAGCACAGACGCATCAGTATTGGTAGCTTCCCCTTCCCATCCCTCACGGAATAGGTCCAGAGGTCCCTGTACCCTGTGACCATATAGCAGCTCAAAGGAAGAGTAGCCTGTGGATTCTTGCGGTACATCTCGGTACGCAAACAGCAAATGCAGCAAGTGAATCTCCCAGTCTTTTCCCTCTGCCTCTATAAAAGCTCGCAGCATCTGCTTCAGGGTACCATTAAACCTCTCACATAGTCCGTTGGTTTGGGGGTGGTAAGGGGTTGTGCGCTGGTGCTTCACCCCGCACGCCTCCCAGAGACACTGGAGCAATTCACTCATGAACTGCGACCCCTGATCGGATAGGATCTCACTAGGGAAACTACCCTAGAAAAAATGGCTAACAGAGCTTTAGCTACTGCCCTAGCATCAATACTGGCAAGCGCTACCGCCTCAGGGTACCGGGTGGCAAAATCCACCACCGTGAGAATGTAGCGCTTTCCTGACCAACTGGGAACCATGAGGGGTCCCACGAGGTCCATAGCTACCTGCTGAAAGGGTTCCCCTATTACCGGTAACGGGTTCAGGGGTGCCTTCACATGGTCACCCGCTTTACCTACTCGCTGGCAGGCGTCACAGGATCAGCAGAACTCTGCCGCCTCACTGGAGGCCCTCGGCCAATAGTAACGCTGCAACAGCCGGGCTCGCGTCCGAGCGACCCCCTGATGCCCCGCTAGTGGAATGAAGTGGGCTACCCGCAACAACTGCTGCCTATATTCCCGGGGTACCACTAGCTGTCTCTTCCACGTCCATACCTCATCTAACGCGGTAGTCCCTTGCTCTCTGTATAGGAGCCCGCGGTGCCACAAGAAGTAATCAGACCCCTTGCTTGGCTTAGACTCGGACGCCCGCAGTCTCATGCCCTCCAAGCTGGGATCAGATTGCACCACATCCCTAAACTGGGCACCTAACTCTGGCCACCCCCCGGTCACATCTGAGTCAGGGGGACAGGGAACAGGTACAGGGAACAGTAAGTCAATTTCAGAAAGTGACTGAGTCTGGCTTACCTGTCTGGTCTCTGCAGAGACTACTGGAACTGTAGGTCCCAAATGCAGGGGGACAGGGGCTGGTTCTGCTGCGATCCTTGCTGACTGGCTCCTGGTGATCGCTGCAACAAGTGCCAGCTCAGTGGTAAAAACACAGGTAACGTGTCCTAGGTCGTTACCCAGCAAGACCTCAGCATCTAACCCAGGCAAAACCTCCACCTCCCTCATGCCACGTCCGGCACCACAGTCCAAAAAGACCCGGGCAACCTGGTGTGACCGCGGTCCTCCGTCTGGCATGGTCACTTGCATCCCGGTGCCCGGGAGCAAATCCTCTGGCCGCACCATATCAGGGCGAACCAGAGTCACGGTGGCACCGGAGTCTAGCAAGCCGCCCGCCTGCCGGTCTCCGATGGTCACCTTCCGCAGATGCTTCTGCCGGACATCATTGGGCTGCATCCCGACTGGAGCAACCTGATGTCCCCCGCTCTCAGCTGCTGGTCCTGAGGTGGCAAGTGCAGTCTCTCCGCTGGGCATCCCTCTGTGGGCTGGTTCCACGGCAGTACTTGGCTCCTCTTTGTGTGCCAGTCGCACACGGGCAACCGGTCTGGCAGCTGGTTAGCGTTGCCCCTGATGGGGTCCCTTGGACCGGTCCCGGTCCTGACAGTCTGGCCTGAGATGCCCGACCTTGTTGCAAGTGTAACACCTCCTCTCATGCTTGAACTCTGCAGCCTTGGGTGCGCTGTTTGCTGCCGCAGGCTGGTGTGTCCACGGAGGGGTAGTCTTAGCGCCCTGGGCCGCACGGCCCGCTCCTTTGGGTGCTACAGGGTCCTTCATTGCAACTTGGCTGGCCACATACTCATCTGCCATTCTCGCTGCATCCTCATAGGTCTGAGGTTTATGGTCATAGACCCATCCCCTCACATCTGTGGGAAGCTGCTGGAGCAGCTGCTCTTGAAAGAATAAGTCCAGCAGGGTATGGAATGTTGTAACCCCATTCCCCTCCACCCACTGAGTCCCGTGCAAAGCCATCCTACTGGCATAGGTGCTGTATGACTCTCCAGGGAGTACTACCCCTGTCCGGAACTTGCCCCTGTAAGTTTCTGGAGTCAGGGCATACTGGGTTAGCAGCTTGCTTTTCACATGACCGTAGTCATCGGCATCCACGCGTGGAATACCCATCACAGTCCGTTTGGCTGATAACAGTGGTTGCAATCTGACCACCCAGTCCCTTCTTGGAATTCGGAACTGGGAACACTGCGTCTCGAAGTCATTCAGGAACGCATCGAGGTCATCTGTGCCATCCATGAACTTGCTGAAGCTGTGATGATCCGCCCGGGAAAGACCTTGTTCCCCATTTGCAAGGTAGGAGTTGTGGGTTCTTCCGAGCACTTCCCCGCTGTACCCGCTCCGCAGTGCTAACACCCGTTCCCCATGTAGCCAGAAGTGCAGTGAGCCCAGGGACGGCAGGCTCGGCAGCCGCAGCTGCTACCTCATCCGCAACCCCTGCTGCCAAGCCACCCACGACCGGGGGGTCACTAGTACTCTCCTCATGTCCTCGCAGCCCCAGAGCTGGAGGGACCTCCTGCACTCCGGGCTGAATAGCATCAGCCAACACAGCAGCTAAGGGGACTTGCCTCTCTGGTAGGACCCTGTGGTCCTCGTGATGCTTCAAATCCTCCTCCAGTTGTGCCTTCGACCGCCCATCTGTCGGTAAGCCATACCCCACACATCTCTCCACGACTTTCTCTCTGGCCCATGACCTGAACGTTCCTGAGCGATCGCTCATGGTGCCTTCGGAGTATGGGTGAAGTAAACAGTGAAGTCTCTCGTGCTCTTTAGAAGTGTGTGTCAGTTGCTACTTGTCTGAGGAGCTCGCAAGCTACAAGGTCCTCACTATATTACAGAGCCCGCAGGAACCTGCAATATAGGTTCAATCAGTATCCCACCGCTGACACCAGTTTTTTAAAAGCTTGTCACGATGACATCAACTTTTATCAACACATTTATTTTTCTGGGTACTTGATTGAACAGAACAAGTTGCAAAATAAATTGTGATTTATTTCCTTAATAGACAAACACACGACATCTGCAGAATACACTTAAAACCACACTCACTGGGATCAGGAAACGAAATAAATTGTCCTTGGAACGAAAGAAATGGTCCTTTGCTTGCCAGTGCAAGAAATGCAGCCTTGGTTTTAAAAGTCCTGTGGTTATGTGGTTGTTAACCCCTTCACTCCTGGACTGGTTGCTGCTGTACTGGAACAAAGTCTTGCATCTTTACATCATGGATTAAAATTCAGGAATCACACTGGGAATACCTGGGGAGCCACAGTTATAGACTGGCCAAAGCGATCTTTAACATGTGGATCCAATCCCCTCGTGAGAACAAAAAAAACCATGAATAGTCAAGTGACCCACAGTTCATAAGACCGGTCAAAAGGGCTGTCCGGTGGGCAGGGTGCATGGGTCAGGTTGACGCCCATGCCACTTAGCATACCTGGACTACACCCATTTCTTGGGGGCCCTGGGTCTGGTCTCTGTCTTAAAGGTGTCACTAGCCTGACATCTGCTGTGCATCAGTATGCCAGTATTGTATACATTATGGGCCTCTGGGTCTTGTCATAATTGACACTCTTATAAACAGGGGGACTCTAAATCTGTGGGAGCCTTTTGAGGCTCCATCATAAAAATAATTACAGCCCTTTCAGGCTTGGTCATAAAAAAACTGAAGCTCATTCACCCATATCACAGCTGGATGTCCAAGTAATTCCTGCTTAGACTTACAAAAAAATACCTCCTGCCTTACATTTAAGATCTTCTATCATGTGTTGGTTAGAGGGTATGGCAAGCAATGCATCTTGTCTTTTACCCTCGCAGACAGGGAATGGCCTGCACATGGGGAATAAAAATGGCAGGGACAGGGCAACAACAGTAATGCATGGCAAATCAGGTATTAACCCTTTCCTCCCCGTCACAATTCTCTGGAACGATACTCATATAAACACAGCGCCTCCACCTGTGTAGGATTCTAAGTGTAGAATGACCCTGACACAGGACACACAGTAACCAATACACCGGAGTATATATATAACAGTTTACTGAATATGCATAATAATATAACGATCACATCAGAGAGGTGTCACTTTATAATACTAATGGCACAACTACCCGGTCACCTCGCAGGGCTTTGTACCCCACACCTTATTTCCCAAAAGTCACCATTAGACCCGTAACCACACCCAAGTGTGGAACAGCATTGCCTACTAAGATGAAGTGTATAGGTGGTGCACTTGATGATTTGGTTGGTATCTGCCCGGTGCTCCTGCACCCGGGTACAGCAGAACAATCAGCCAGGAGATCGGTCTACGTCCAATGCCAAAGACTCAGCGATGACGTCCTCCTCCTGGTGGATAGTCTCCTTCTGAGCGATCTCACCACACAGATAGTCTCTATCTGCAGTGAGGTAGTCTGATCCTAGACCACACTTATCAGGGTCTTGCAGCATAGCAGCTGTGTCACTAATCTTACACTCTGCTAAGGACAGGGTCCCTACCTAAGGGGCCTTCCCTACAGCAGCACAAACTGAAAGGTTAGTTGGGCCTAGCTAGCTGGGGCCTAGGGGGTAACCTGGCCTAGTGTAGGAGCACTTGCTCCCTACACACACTACCTCCCCCTACCTTATCCCAGCACCAACTGACTTTCTGCTATAGTGCACAACAATGAATCTTTCCTTTCCAGGGAGTCCTGCAGCCCTTTTGACTCCCTGGTGGCCTACCTGCCTCTAAGCATTCTGGGGGCTGTAGTCCTCAATGGCCCTCTTTATCATTGAGGCCGCGTGTGTGATTTGCACTGCACATGCGCGATCTCGTAATGCCCGCCGCTGCTCTTCTCTGCGCAGACGCAACCTTAGGGAATCCCTTGCTAAGGGTAATGGTCGCCGGACACCTTCTGCGCACGCGCAACACTCCACGCATGCGCGGTCCTGAAAAACATGGCGGCGCCCTGTAACTGAGGTTGCCGGGAGCCGCCGGCGACTCGATCGCCCCCGCAGCTTCCTGACATACCGCAGGGGTCCCCGCAACATAGTGGAGGTAAGGGGGCACCAGGGGAACCCTGCTACAACTGTATGCCTGTTTTTAATATTTTATCAATTTTTACATTCTTAAAATCACTTGTAATGTCGACTGTATACTGTACAAGTATAGTACAGTACCGTATGAGGTGGCATGGTCTTCACCTTTTTCTAGGCTTAGTCTGCTTTGCATACTGCTTATGGAAATATCTCAGTTACACACCCACTGCTTTGCATATTGTATTGTATGTCTTTATTTATATAGCGCCAAAAGTGTACTCAGCGCTTCACAAAGAATACAGTACAGGGAATTATAATAATACAATAAGGGCAGCAAAATCAGACAATAGGAAAGGAAATTCCTGCCCCGAAGAGCTTACAATCTAAGAGGTTATAAGGGGGAATAAATGCTGTAGTTTTGAGGTTAGTCAGTATTAAATTTATTGGAGACAATATTTGGGGCCTACTGTAACAAATTGTTCTGTTTTCCCTTACACTGTAGGGCGACAACGCTTCTGGTGGATCAAATAAGTGAAGATAATGATGAGAGGTGTGCCACAAAGGTCAAACACGCTCTTGAGAAAACTCACAGCTTCTGAGACCAGCATCAGGCAGGGGAGACGCAAATTGAGATGGAAATATGGACGTGTAACAAAGTATAGTACTTGTCATGGAACAAGAACAACATTTCTGATTCACCCCCCCCTCTCCTTTGCAGCTTCTGCCTGTCAGATCTTATTCCCAGCTGCATGGAGCTTGCACACACACACTGTGCCTGTGTGACATGCAACAATGTTGCATTTCTTGCCTCTGGGCATGAAATCAGTGAGCTGCTACTGCAGCCTCTGAGATCCTCACCAGAATGGGCTAGTCTGCCCCCCCCTCCTGTTTGTTCAAGATAGTCTGTCCCAAGGCTATTCCCTTTACCCTTTATATCATGTGAAAGAAAAAGGACCCAGTCTTTCAGCACTCAGTCACAAGAAATGTAATATTGTAAAATTTAAAAATATACTTTATTTATGTAGCCAGGTTCCCCCCTGTCATGGCTGACCCCCTCCTCCCTTTCGGCAGACGCTGTGTGCGAGGGAGTGAGGGGGGGGCCGCGCGCGCGAAGGAGCGATCCCTGGTAGCTAGGGACGCGAGCGGCGAGCAGGCCGGTTGCCGGGGACGCGATCGGGCCGTCGCTAAGGCCGCGATCGCGTTGCTACCGGCCCGGCGGCTCGGGAAGCAGGGCGCCGCCATGTTAGGGCTGTTGCGCATGCGCAGTGCCCCAACCCAGCGCGGGAGGACCAGATAGTTCGCGCATGCGCGAGCTGAGCATGCCAGCCCCCAGGGTGCATAGGGGCAGAGACACCTGACGCCAGGGAACCAATAGGGCTGAGGGATTTGCCTGGGGAGAGATTGCTACAATTCGCAGGGTTTTGCAGCCACGCAGGCAGTCAGGATCCGGACCAGATAGGGGTAAGAGGTGGATGCAGGGGTCAGTGACCCTCTGCATTAGGCCAGCAGCCCCCAAGGTCCAAGTTAGGTCCTGAGTCATCTAGTAGCTTGTGGAGCTTAGGGACAGGCCCTAGATAGGGACTGCCCCATTTATTGGTTGAATAGACAGGGACACAGTGTTGAAGCCGTGCGGCCCTGTGAGGTGGGTTCTGGGCTCAGGACACCACCAAAGACCCTGCGACAAGGAGTGACATTGTTCGCGCTGGACATTCAACCCACGCGGTGTGGAGGACCACGTCGGATCGTGCGGATTTATATCGCGGTACCCGTGGCTGGAGCCCGGGCAGGTAACCTGGCCTATCACCCAACATAGTGGCTGCGCAGTCACACATACACATGCACAGTGATATTTGACTTCGGGAGCACGAGACATTTGGGTGGGGGTTACTGGACACAGGGTGGGGTCACATTGTGGGTGGTTAGCGTCCGCCGTGACGCCTAGAGGTGATAGCGTCCGCCGTGACGCCTAGAGGTGATAGCGTCCGCCGTGACGCCTAGAGGTGATAGCGTCCGCCGTGACGCCTAGAGGTGGTAGCGTCCGCCGTGACGCCTAAAGGTGGTAGCGTCCGCCGTGACGCCTAAGTGTGGTTAGTGTCCGCCGTGACACCCAGAGTGGTTAGCGCCAGCCGTGGCGCATGATGAGGTTATGCTGTTATGCTGTTATGATGTTATGATGTTACGTGATATGTGTGTTTCCATGCAGTAAAGCCAGTCCTGTTTTATATTCGGTAGTGTTGTGTGGTTGTTTCCTGTGAGGGCCTCCTCCCACTCAGTTGGGATCCCTCCCAGGGGGAGGCGTTGCACCTAGAGATATATGATATGTATGTACCCCAGGTTCCCCAAGCGGAGGCTTAGGCTCCTGAGAGCCACACAGGTTGCACAGCAAGTAGTAGCGGCGGTATTCATAGGGAGCACCCGTTACATTTATAACCATGAATAAAAAATAGGGTGTTAAAACGTAATTACATTGTATTAAACAGCACGTGACTGTATCCTTGATAACCCGCCTGCGATTAGGTGGGTAGATATGGTAATGTCCCTAATGAATATTGGGGATCAAACGCTACTGATAGTAGCTGCCTAGTAATATAGGAAGGAGGAGCCTGTGAGAGCCCACTCAAAGACACTCTCCATATAAGTGTATCAGGCGTACGGTACGCACTTAATTGACACACTGTGGATAAAAACAGTGATACTGTAATATAATATAACATGACATAATGCGAGCTAAGTTAGACCAATGTGATGTCTGTCCCTAATGAAGATATGCACTGGTGACTAAATCCATTCATCAGTACTGTCAGAGCCAGGTCTATGGTGAGAGCCTGTATAGCCCACACCGTTGATCATAGGTGCAGACTCATGGACACACTTGGTAGTGGGATACAGAATAGTATGGCAAAGCTGGAGCATTAAATAAGGTCATCCATACACCTAATTGGAAATATATATATCAATGTGGCGCTCTAAAATTATATTCCTATATAAACAAGTGCATATAATTAAGGTGATACTAATACAAACATGTGAATGCCGCTTAACCCAGGGGGGGGTCGTTCTCTCGATCCCGTGGACGTGGAAGAAGTGAAGATCATCGGGAAGCGCAAAGTCATGTAAAACAGAAACACATTTCCTGATGGTGCAGTATTGTGATGTTGATAAATAAAATTTTAAAGTGTGGTGTGCTAAGTACTCACAAGTGTATGGTGAGTGTTGTTCCCATGTCTACCCGTGTAAGAATCTCACACATCCCCCGGGGCGGCCTATAATTTCTGGCATTGGGTCCATAACGGCCAACTTATCTGAGTTTGTGGATAGCTATCTACAAGGAATGGTCAAAAAACAGCAATCCCATCTAAAAGACACAAATGATGTCATTCTGATGCTAAGGGACATTAAATGGCAAGAGAATTTCATTTTAGTAATAACAGATGTCACGGCCCTGTACACATCTTTAAACATAGTGATGGTTGTAGAGCCGTTAGACATTTTTTGGAAAAGGAAGGGATTTATCCGAGTGAACAAATTGATTTTCTGGTAGATTGCATTAGGTTTATCCTAAGCAAAAACTTCTTTTGGTTCGATAACAACTTTTACTTGCAACTCTGTGGGACCGCCATGGGGACCAAATTTGCGCCCAGCTACGCCAACCTGTTGATGGCCATGTGGGAAGATCAGTACATATGGTCTTGGATGGGGCTGGACGCAAATTTGGTCACATGGCGGAGATATATAGATGACATCATCTTTATATGGAAGGGTACTGTGACAGATTTGAATTTGTTTCTCCTGTATTTAGATGTAAACGAGTTCAATCTGAAGTTCACATCTACGGTCAGTGCAATCACTATTAACTTCCTAGACCTCTGCATATATGTGAAAGATGGCACTATTAAAACAAAAAATTATTTTAAGGAGGTGGATGCAAATAACTACATCCTCCAGTCCAGCTGCCATCTCAATAAATGGATAGAAAACATACCGTACGGGCAGTATCGTAGACTTAAGCGCAACTGCACTGATAACCATATATTTGAGGAGCAATCCACAGTTTTATACAGAAGGTTTAGTGAGAGAAATTACAATAAAAATGTGGTAGACCGAGCATTAGCTAGAGCGAAGGGTACCCCTAGAGAATCCATGCTAATACCTGCCCCCAAAACATCTATTGATGATGGCACCATAAAAGTGCCCTTTGTCACGCAGTATAATAAGGATGCCAGCAAAATTAATAAAATCCTCAACACCCATTGGCCGATACTTAAAAATGACCCAGTTTTGGGGAAACATCTGGCTGACAAAGTAAAAATGGTATATAAGAAAGCACCAAATATTAAAAACTATCTGTCACCTAGTGCCTTAAGAAATATACCCACAAAAAAACACACGTGGTTAGATCCACCTTTAGGATTTTATGACTGCAGAATGTGCACTGCCTGCCAACACAGTTCTAAAATTTCACACAATTTCAAATCAAACACAACACAAAAATCTTATACTATTAAGCAGCATTTGAACTGTAGAACAAGTTTTGTTATTTACCTCGCAGAATGTGAATGCGGTTTACAGTATATTGGCAAAACCACACGTCCGCTTAGAACGCGCATATTAGAGCATTTGGGTAACATAAAACGTAAAATCACAACCCACAGCGTGTCAAACCATTTTTTATTAAAACATAACTCTAATCCTGCTAGCTTTACATTTAAAGCTATTGAACAAGTGTTGCCCCACTGGAGAGGGGGCAATAGAGATTTAAATTTAATTAAAAGGGAGTCCTTTTGGATGTTCGAGCTAAAAACGATTCATCCACAAGGCTTAAATCTAGAGTTCGATATAAAACCATTTCTTTGACTCTAACATGTCTCTCTTCTTTCCCACTAGATGCTAAACTTTACTATCATTAGCAAATACTTGCATTTAGCTCAGTCCATTAAGAGGTTAATTGCTTATCTTAGCTGTAATGAGGCGATTCATATTTAAGTTTTATATTTTAATCTATGTATTTTTAGATGTTTGCCATTTAGTTTTTATTAAAACATATGTACTTAATTTTTATGTAATTTTATGTAATTTTTATGTCATTTTGGAAGACTCATATATGTGCGATGTGAGTCTTAATTGCTGTTAACTACAAGTCTGTTGCTGCTATGCTATTTGATTACCATACTTAATGTAAGCCAATGGGACTCTAGCACAGCCTATAAATAGTCTCTTAGAACATGTCAGATTACACTCCTGATGAAACCGCTATACGGAGAAACGTGTAGAGTGAACCCTGATGAGAGAAGACCACTAAAGGATCGAAGTTCCCCAGAGAGCCAAGCGCAGATGACGTCACTTCCGGTTTCCGGTTTGGGTGAGACGCATCAGTGAAACGCACGCCGAGGCGAAGGGGGGACTGGTACAGCTGCTTTGCACAGAGATCCAATATGTGATCTAAACGCTTGTTATTCTTTTATACATTGTGAGTGTATTGTACATCCACTTACCATTTTAATAGATATTTCGTACAGTCTGCACTATGTCTGTTTCCTCATTTTTTACCTAAGGTCCTCAGTATCCACCTAGATACACTGACCCACCTCTACCACGGGTAGACAGGCTGTCCCTGAAAGATACCTTTATGGGAACAACACTCACCATACACTTGTGAGTACTTAGCACACCGCACTTTAAATTTTTATTTATCAACATCACAATACTGCACCATCAGGAAATGTGTTTCTGTTTTACATGACTTTGCGCTTCCCGATGATCTTCACTTCATCCATACACCTAACCTGCAGATAATATGTGTGGTAGAATCATCTGTAGATAGCAGTGAAGACAGTGGTGTTATACAGGTGTTATTAACCAAGGTACACCTAAAATAATAATGTCAATAAGGGATGTCAATATTATCTGCTGTTGCTGCCCAGTAAACGCTATAATAAGAGCCAAATGCAGACACTTAGTACATATAGACAATTTTCCCTTGAGTGAGCGTGGTGGAGTATTGTGCACACAGGGTAGTTGGTAGCATGGAGGCAGCCTCACCAGTGTCTGCAGTGGCACAGGAGGGTTCACGCTAATCAGTGAATTGTGATAATCTTAGCTGTAACCCCCTGTGGTACTGCTCAGCATGTAAAGGGTTAAATGCATGCAGGATTGCCAAATTACTCAGCTTATGGATGAGCAGGGGTGTAAAGGTGGTTAATAGGGTTGAACAGTAAAACCCATAGACGCACCACCCCCCCTCCTCAATGAACAGCTGGTCTGTATCTATCACCAAGTGAAGGAAAACCGGTCTAACTGATGGTCGCACAGTCCCCTACATCAGCGCTGATCTTGGTTATATCAGCGTTGATGTGCTCGAGGACTTGCCTGTCTAAGAGATGATTTGCTCATAAACCCCTCAGGCTGAAGGATCCCGCGATGGAGTGGTAAAGCGCGATCCCAAATTCAGATGCACAAGTGCGGGAAGCTAGAGTGTACTAGCGCTGATAAGTATCAGTGAGCTGCTACATTTGAAATAAATGAGCTTCCCGCATGTGCAGGAGTTTGATTGCCGACGCGCGCGTTTCACGTAGTGAACGCTTCCTCAGGGCACGCAGTGGTCTAACACTACTGCACCGACACACTTTATCCGAGCAAATACCCAGTATGTACCTGGCAGATACCTGGAATGCGCCGCTCCTCACCTCTGACAAGCCCCGTTGCGTTTGCCTTCCCAGCCTGGGTTCATGCCTGGCTGACGGGCGGCTGATCTGTTAAATGATAATGATTAGGATTTAATAGGCTGCAATGCTTCGCGTGTATACCAGACGGCATAAATTCATGAATTATAATGCAGTATATATATATATACTGTGCAGTATTGCAGCCAGCGGGAATAAAATGCTTCAATCCCTGCTTGGAAAATACCTCAATGCACTCGGGCAGAAAACAGTCACAAACCTCAATACACCCGGGTATACCCGAATTCGTGGGACTAGCCAAGCTCGAATAAAGTGTGTCGCCAGTGTAGCTGTGCGGGTTTCCTTTGCGTGTAGCATATTCCCTTTACCCACATTGCTCCTCACTTCCTTTTCCACCCTAGATCACAGTGAGTACAGACCTGTCTGCATCCACCCCTGGTAAGGCCTTTCTCTCTTACCATAGTCTAACCTCATAGAAGCATCCCACATAGAGAAGCCCTCTCTGCCTACACTACACCTACAAGTTCCTGTGTTTTCTACTCCTGCAATAAAGTTAAGAAAGACATAAAGGACTTGTCATGCTTTGGAAGAGGGAAGACATGAGTTAAAGCTAACTGAAGCTATTCATACCTCAACACGTGACCCTAGCTTTAGGAAAGTAAGAGAGAGACCGTGTACTAGAGGTCTACGCAGAAGCTATCACTCACAGCCTTCATGCTACAAAAGTGCAGCTCTACACAGCTATACAGCAAACTGCTACAGCTTTCTGCAAAACAAGCAGCAGTTTAAACAGCACAGCACAGTAAAACAAAGACCTGTGTTAGGGAATCACACAGCAGCTACTACTCAAAGACTTTATGCTATATGGAATAGTCTCTGCCAGACAGGGCAGCAAGCTTTATACAGCAAACTGCACACAGCCTGCAGCCTTACAGATAAGCAAGCAGCTTACACTGCACAAGCAGCCTTTCAGACAGGGCAGCAAGCTTCAGCCAGCATCAACCCTGCACACAAGGTAGCAGCTTTGCAGACTGACAGTGCTTCGTACACAAACCTAATTGCCTTTCTCTGTCTGAGTTCACACTCTGCACAGCCCCATAGTGAGGAGCCACCATCTCACCTACCCCTGCGCACGTCCCCACGGCTAGCGCCATCTAGGGCCACGCTACCGGACACTCGCCAGGACACGGGTCAGAGCCACCGGACACCTGTGAGCACAGCCACCCCTACGCTGCATGCTGCAGGACACCGCTCCGCATCATCTGAGACAGACGCCCATCGCTGACACAGGTAAAAGACCGCACGCCACACGCACTGGTTAAAGGCCTACACACACCTCATGGTAGAACTCAGAGCCTCACCAGACATCATGCAGGAGAGCGATCACTCAGACACAGAGACCGCTGCGCAACTGCAACAGGCGCAGGCAGGCGCAAGGCCCAAACGGACAGTCACACTGACGCAAAAGGCCCGAGAAAAATATGAGAATGACATTGAAGTGCACCGCGCTAAATTAGAGTTGGCCTGGAACACTACCACACTTGGGATACTCAATGTCGCCACCGCTGGCAATTCTGGAGACCGCGTCACAGCGCTCAAGCACATCCAGACACTCATCAAGGTCAGCAAGATCAGCGCAATCTCACGTGTCTAGCGCAAGCGCAAACGCCACCAAGGCGCGAGCCACCGCAGAGGCCGCATGTGCCAGGGCCGCATACGCTCAGAAAGAGGCAGCCATGAAACTAGAAAGGGCCCGCATAGAAGAGGAGGAGCAGACAGCTGCTGCCACCGCCGCTGCAGCCATTGCCACCGCTGCACGGAAAAAGACAGAGGTGGACATTAACCTAGAGGCCCTAAATCAAGAAAGAGAAGCTGCTGTGCCATAGCCCAAGCCGAAGTCCTAGAAGCAGCCGCGAGACAGGACGGCGGGGAGCAACCGTACAGACGGATCACCTCAGAGGATCCAGCCCAACACACTGAAGACTACGTAAGGAGCCTCTTCAGTGTAAACACCAGCGCACCATCTCAACACGACGGGAGCGACTTCACACACACCGAAGACTTGCTAGGTCCACGAGGAGAAGACGCCGCTCCGTCAATGGTGCATGCTGCCTGGGATAGCCACAGCCGCAACAGTGATCCACACGCCAGATCGCACACGGATGCACTACAACGGGCTCGCAATCCAGGTGCACCCACACGGGAAAACACAGCCCCTTGCACCGACCAGCAGCCATCAAGCGTCCACGCCAAGGAAGAGGTGACCACACGGACCCTCCCAGCAACTACCTCAGAACGGGACAAACACGCCGATGCCTCAGGCCTGACAGACATAGCCAAGTACATGATCCGGCGTGACATGGTGCAAGCAGGACTCATCAGCTTCGACGACCGCCCTGAGAACTACCGGACGTGGAAGTTCACGTTCAAAGACGCAATCCACAGCTTGGACTTCTCAGCAAGGGAAGAGCTCAACCTGCTATTCAAGTTCCTGGGGAACGAATCCAGGGAGCACGCGAAGAGACTTTGGGCGGCAAACGCGCACCAACCCCAAGTAGGTCTTGACCTAGTGTGGGAAAGGCTAGAAGAGTCCTACGGCAGCCCCGAAGCAGTCGAGGATTCGCTCTTCAAAAGAATCGACAGCTTCCCCAAGATCACAACTAAAGACTACTCGAAGTTACGAGAGCTCGGGGACCTGCTGCAAGAACTGGAGTTCGCAAGGAAAGACCATTCCTTAATAGGTCTCAACATCCTAGACTCAGCTCGTGGAGTGAGACCCATCCTGGAGAAGCTACCCTACAACCTCCAAGAAAAATGGATTTCACAAGGCTCCAAATACAAAAGGGAGAAGCAAATCGTCTACCCCCCATTCTCAGCTTTCTTGAGCTTCATTCGCGAAGCAGCCAGGACAAGGAACGACCCCAGCTTCTTCTTAGGTGTGCAAACCACACACAGTGCAAGCAGCCTAAGGAATGAGAGACCAGTGGCGAGATACGGTAACACTCAAACACCCATCTCGGTCCACAGGACGGACGTGCCTCCCACGACACAAACTACTCCCGATCAGTCGGTCGCCGGAGACGAGAAACCGAGGGACCCAAACAGGGAATGTCCCATACACAAGAAGCCACACCCACTTAACAAGTGCTTTGGGTTCAGGATGAAGTCCCTAGAGGAACGCAATAGGTTACTTGTAGAGTTTAGAGTTTGCTTCAGGTGCTGCGGTTCCACGACTCACCTAGCCAGAGACTGTAAAGAAGAGATCAAATGCACAGTGTGCGAAAGTGACAAGCACGTGACATCGTTACACCCAGAGGCGCTGACACTCCACCAACTCAACAACCCATCCTCCGTAGCAGAGCATGGCGGGGAGAAACAAGAAGGAGAGTCAACATCCGTCACATCTCAGCGCACTGAGGTTTGCGGAAAAGAAGGTGACAAAATGTCCTGCTCCAAAATATGCCTTGTCGCAGTACACCCCCAGGGACAACATGAGAAGGCTATTCGGATGTACGCAATCCTCGACGACCAGAGCAACCGATCGCTGGTCAGGTCAGAGTTCTTCGACATGTTTAACATACAAGACGGTGCTTCTCCTTACACTCTCAGAACGTGCGCAGGGCGAATGGAGACCACAGGGAGAAGAGTGAATGGCTACACCATATGCTCAATAGACGGCAAAGTGAACATGCCCCTTCCCACACTCATCGAGTGCAACCACATGGCCACAAACAGGGACGAGATTCCCACACCAGACGTGGCACTCCATTACCCCCACCTCAAAGGAATAGCCAACCATATCCGGCCGGTAGAGCAAGGCGCCAAGATCTTGCTGCTGCTCGGCAGGTACATCATGAGGGTACATAAAGTCCGTAAACAGCACAACGGACCCCACAACGCGCCATACGCCCAAAGACTTGACCTAGGATGGGTGATAGTGGGTAATGCGTACACCGACAAAGAGCACGGACAAGACTATGTTGCCGCCCGCAGAATGGTGGTAACAGAATGTGGACACACATCTCTCTCTGAACCAGGTCTTGGCCATCTCCAAGTGACCGAAGGGCCAAGTGAAGAGAAAAGACAAGGTCATACCTCTGAGATCAACAAAAACATCCTCACATCGGGGGGATGTGACAATGGCCTAGGATGCTCAGCAGTCCAAACAGCTAAGGATGATGAGTCGATTCCACCGAAGGAAGAAAGTAACCTCCCAAAGGTGACCGACAAAGGGATCATCCAAAAGGCAATAAACAATCAAACGGTCCTCTCGCGAGCAATGGCACGACTAAGACGTACAGTTGTTCCTCTCCACAGAGTATCAAGCGACAAAGCATCCAGATGCCACGGCTGGCATAGCCAACAAAGATTGCGCCCTACAGGTGAAGCCACAGTGTCAAAAAGACTGTCCTCTCACAAATCTAAAAAAAGACAGCCACAGAGACATTTCATAAAGGGATTTACTAGGGCAAAAGAGACTGTTCTTCGTTACGTCCAGGGAGACAATAACCTCCCGATGGCAGTCAACAAAGAGACATAAAGGCGTTTCACCAAACTACGTGGAGATGTTCTCGTGCAAGAGAAATGCACCGATGACCTACGGTGCACAGCGTTCCAGACAACAAGGGACGACGACAAACAAACACCATTGAGGGAAGATAGAGAATTCCTGAGGTTAACAGTCAAGGAGCTCTCTAAAGACGGACTAGGCAGTTGGGTGACTCCGCTACCAGTCCATTCACCAAAAGGACGCCTCCCGAAAAATAGAGAACTTGCCATCTCTAGGCTCACTTCGCTCCGCCGCAACCCACAAAGGGAGCCGGAGACCAAAAGCAACTTTATGGCCTTCATCCAGAAGAGACTCCTTACCGGCCACGCAAAGCCAGCACCTCTAATGAAGGAAGGTGAAGAATGCCGGTACCTCCAATCATCTGGGGCCTACCACCCTCAGGAACCCGATCAAATCCGGGAAGTGTTCAGCCCTAGCGCTCAGCTCCAGGGAGTCTCCCTGAACGACGCCCTCTTTACTGGGCTAGGCTCGACAACCAGTTTTCCAGGAGTGTTGGTCCGCTTCCACAAGGAGCCAAAAGCCATCTCCTTCTGCCAAACGCCAGGTGATAGAGCGACAGGCTGCCACGGCTGAAATATACCTACAAGGGGATGCACTCTGTGGGTAAAACTACGGAGACAAAAATACTGTTCTCTCACAAGGCTAAAAGGAAATCCAGAGGTCACTTTCTCCATCCCTCTTCGACGACGCTGCCGCTTCTCTCCATTTATTTATTTATAAAATATTTTACCAGGAAGTAATACATTGAGAGTTTTCAAGTATGTTCTGGGCACAGAGTTAGGACAAATAATACATGGTTACAAATACAGTTACATAATGAGCAGGGTATACATTATATACAAGACATTGCATGCACAGTTAAAGAAAATATATATTATGGGCGAATGAAACAGTTACAGACCAGATTAAAATGTGAGACAGTCTTAGATTTGAAAGAACTTAAACTGGTGGTGGATGTGAGAGTCTCTGGTAGGTTGTTCCAGTTTTGGGGTGCACGGTAAGAGAAGGAGGAACGGCCGGATACTTTGTTGAGCCTTGGGACCATGAACAGTCTTTTGGCGTCTGATTTCAGGTGATAGGTGCTGCATGTGGTAGGGGTGAGGAGCTTGTTCAGGTAGCTGGGTAGCTTGCCCAGAAAGTATTTGAGGGTGAGACAGGAAAGGTGAACTTTGCGCCTAGACTCTAGTGATGACCAATCTAGTTCTTTGAGCATTTCGCAGTGATGTGTGTTGTAGTTGCATTGGAGAACAAAACGACAAATTGAATTGTAGAGGGTGTCAAGTTTACTAAGGTGGGTTTGAGGTGCCGAGCCATATACTATGTCTCCATAGTCAATAATTGGCATTAGCATCTGCTGTGCGATACGCTTTCTGACCAGGAGACTTAGGGAGGATTTGTTCCTGTAGAGTACCCCTAGTTTGGCATAGGTCTTGGTTGTCAGGGTATCAATGTGCATCCCGAATGTTAAGTGGGAGTCCAACCACATGCCCAGGTATTTAAAACTAGTAACAGGAGTAAGGGTGGTGTTAGTGTTGGTTCTAATCTGGAGCTCAGTCGCTGGAAGCTTTCAAAATTTAGTCTTGGTCCCAAATACCATTGTTACAGTCTTGTCAGTGTTTAAAAACAGTTTGTTTTGGGAAATCCAGTTTTTGAGTCTCAAAAAGTCAGACTAAAGTATGTGTTGAAGGTCAGAGAGGCTTTGGCTGTGTGCATACAGGATTGTGTCATTTGCATACATGTGTATTGAAAGCCAAGGTGTGCAGCGCACAGCAGTTATGAAAGAGCAGGAAAGAAGAAGAAAACTACAGTGAGTACTATACCTGGGGCTAACCCAATGAGGAAGGGGGGGGCTGTCTTTGGGCAACCCACCCCAACCTTCAGGGTACCTTATGCCCTCCTAAGGCTCAGTACTAATCATTTATTTGTGGATTACCCAGTTCATGCTCCCTTCCTTTAAATACAGTCCCAGCACTTTTTGAGCACCACTCCAAACACACAGATTACATGTGTATTGAGGCTCCCTTACAAGCTGTGGGAAGATCATTAATGAACACTGAGAAGAGTAGGGGCCCCAGAACAGAGCCTTGCGGGACACCACAGGTGATATCCAGGGGGTTGGAGTTAGAGCCTGAGATGGACACATGTTGGGATCTTCCTGATAGGTAGGACTGAAACCAGTTTAAAGCATGCTTCCCTATTCCAGAGCTCTGGAGTTTGTTAAGCAGGATAGCATGATCAACTGTGTCAAAAGCCTTTGCAAAATCTAGGAATACTGCACCAGTGAGTTGCACAAATAATAATAATAATAAATAATGCACAAATACACATGCTATGGCCTTATGCACTGTACAAGTGTACAGTATTTGGTAACCTAATGTTACATTTTTCTTTTCTTGTTCCAGGAATCATGAATAATGTATTTTTCCAAGAGCAAATAGTGCCCGAGATAGTCGCATACATTACACGTGATTTCCCATCTGGTCACCGTTTCTTCCAGGACAATGACTCGAAACACACCGCGTCTATAGCCCATATTCTTGCCAGCGGTATCAACTGGGTTAAGACGCCACCGGAGTAAGTACGGTAACCGTTTCTCATTGTTTTACACTGTTTATAGTATATCTCTTTAACTAATTCACCTATTTTTCCCCCTCCAATTCAAGATCCCCAGACTTGAATCCCATCAAATTGGTATGGCATTGTGAGGATTCGCCATCTTGGTGGTCGCAGACCGTCTCCTCAGCTCAATAACCCCTCCGTGACTGACACTCAGGATGTGCTACCTCGTGGTTCGGTTACGCGCGCGCAGATCTTGCGCGGCCTGACTCTCCGTCCGCGGGTTCTGACTCCGCCCCCCGCACTGACGCACAACGGATGCGCTCGTCCAGCCTCCCTACTGACACACGTTCCAAGCTCCGCCCCCGCTCTAATGATAGACAGGACAAGTGTGGGAGTGACGCGCGTCTCAGGCTACGCAGCCTGACCTCTGTGATGCGCGCTGGTCGGCATGCGATCGGTTCTGCCCCCATCCGCTCTAAGGATAGGTAGGGCCGGCGTGGGAGAGAAGCACGCCTCAGGCTAGGCCCTCTGACCTCCGTGACGCGCGCAGGTCGGTCAGTTCTGCCCCATTAGTCTTTCTGCAGAAATGTCACTGAAATGTTGCAGCATGTGCCCAGCATGCACCTGGCTCTTGTTGGTGATAGCCCCAGATTTTCCAAGGCAAGTTTAAGGCAAGTTTTAGAATACTCGTCGGAGCACCTGTACATCATTTCCGATACCGGCCTCACCATGGATCCTGCCAAGGTCAAAGCAATCCTGGATTGGCCACAACCAATTACCCTTAAAGTAGTTCAGCGTTTTCTTGGATTCTCAAATTATTATCATAGGTTCATAATTCAGAATATGAGGTGACCTACTATATTTTTGTATTATTCATTTTTCCATGATTATCCTGTACAAATAAAATTGTACAAAGAAATACTTTAGCCTTTTGTGTGTTTGTGCGGGGGAGGGCGGGAAGAGGGCTGTGTGCAGGATTATTAGTTTAAAGAAATCTTTTGAACAGGTCATCATAATGTTTTGAACCCCACACCCCCAAATAAAAATTAAAGTATGCCACCCACCTCATAAAGTACAGTATACATGACAAGTGTAGAATTAAAAAGCTAGTGATTGATTCTAAGAATAGCTAAAATTGTTACGCAAGCCCATGTCGAGAAACAAAAAAAAAATGGGACGGTTTTTCTTTCAGACTTGAAATTCACATTTAATGAGAAGTTATTCTTGCCAAAGCCCCAAGAAGTATTTTTCCAAGAGCAAATAGTGCCCGAGATAGTCGCATACATTACACGTGATTTCCCATCTGGTCACCGTTTCTTCCAGGACAATGACTCGAAACACACCGCGTCTATAGCCCATATTCTTGCCAGCGGTATCAACTGGGTTAAGACGCCACCGGAGTAAGTACGGTAACCGTTTCTCATTGTTTTACACTGTTTATAGTATATCTCTTTAACTATGGAAGATTAGGGAAAGGTTCCCAAAAACAGTGCTACAGCAAAAGGGATACAAAGGCAATTGATGCTTGAATATATAGCAAAACTGCGGACAAGGTCTAAAATGGTAATTGAGAGTATTGGACCCAGTGCATCATAAAGCAGGAAGTAACATGATAAAGTATTTTGTCTTATAATGAGGGTATATAATGCTTAAAAAGCACCTCAAAAGACTAAAAGAACTCTTACCTGCGGCACTGTTACTGGTCAGCAACTTCCCCTAGATCCATGAATGGGGAGATACAAAACTCTTCTTAGATCCTTAGTCCATGTGTGCGTGCATCACGCAGAGTGGGTGTGCAAAATAGTAGTTATCCAAAGATAGTAGCGGAGCACAGCTGAAGGATGGGGTCAACACCAGCAATGAATAGGTTAAAAATCTTCTTTATTGAGACATGGTGCAGAACGGGGGGAGACAGCAACAACTCTAACGCGTTTCAGGCTATGCAGCCCTTAGAGTTGTTGCTGTCTCCCCCCGTTCTGCACCATGTCTCAATAAAGAAGATTTTTAACCTATTCATTGCTGGTGTTGACCCCATCCTTCAGCTGTGCTCCGCTACTATCTTTGGATAACTACTATTATCTCTTTAACTAATTCACCTTTTTTTGTTTGAACCTGGGCTCTGGAAGATTACACTAAGCCACAAAGCCTCAAATTACAAATGAATGACTTTGGGGGAGGTGTCAATAAGCAGTAGAAATACTTTAGCCTTTTGTGTGTGTGAGGGGGAGGGGGAGGGAGGGCTATATGCAGGATTATTAGTTCAAAGAAATCTTTTGAACAGGTCATCATAATGTTTTGAACCCCATACCCCCAAATATAAAAATTACAGTATGCCACCCACCTCATATAGTACAGTATACATGACTAGTGTAGAATTAAAAAGCTAGTGATTGATTCTAAGAATAGCAAAAATTGTTATGCAAGCCCATGTCGAGAAACAAAAAAAAGGCTTCTTCTTTTTTCTTTTCAGACTTGAAATGAGAAGTTATTCTCGACAAAGCCACATATGTGTTTCAACAAGTTTTTCCAATGAGACATACACGCATGCGCCTAAATGTGATGACACGCATATGCGTTTCAACAAGGTTCCAATGAGACATATGTACAGTACACGCATGCACAGAAAATAAAAACAGTATGAAAAGAAGCGCAAGCGTAGCAAAAGTATTGATTAATAAATAATAAATAATATATAGAGAAATGTGATGACACGCATATGCGTTTCAACAAGGTTCCATTTAGACATACTGTACACGCATGAGCGGAAAAAATATTTAACATTCGGAAGAAGAAGCGACAATGTATTTTTGTATTACTTCTTTGCCTTTTATTATCCTGTATATGTGTCATCATATTTTTATTCTGTGTATGGCTTAGGAGCCTCAGAAAGGACTTCTTTCCCATGTACACTATACAGTATGAACTCGTAACATTACAGTATGAACTCGTAACTTGCAATTGCCCACTTGAGTTTCTCGATGGTATTGCAGTCTGCGCTAAAATGCAATTTTCTGCACCCAATAGAAACCCGAGTCAACACGCGTCTAAGGCGGTACGGTTGGAAAACATCACGCACCATGACATGGGTATTCCAATGTATACAGCGCGTGAAGTTTTCAAATAACGGCCGCTGCAGCTGTATATACTGGCAACCTGTAAATGAACTGTGGGATTTCGAAGTCATGGCTAACAGGCTCAGTGCCTATGCATCTGGGAGAAAACCAGGACTTGAAAGCCTCAGAGATGCTAGAGGTGTGAACCCTTTGTTAGCAAGGAGGGCTAAATGGAGCACCGACATCCTCAGCTCAAATGGTTCATGTAACCTAGCCCAGACTTAGTGGCATTGAGTCGGTGGGGTTTTTGAATAGTGAGTGACCAAGATGGCATTTTGTGCACATGCTCAGTGGTGCCGGCTTTCACAAACCTGGCAAAGTGTGTAAGTGGCCAGGGATGAAATTCCCACGCCAAGCTGTTGGACTGCCTGTCCCAAAGTGTATAAGACAGCTCGTCGCCCTCCCAGAACTCTCTCTGCTGTTGTTCTTACTTGGGTGTTCCATGTGTTTCTATGTGGTTCCATGTGCTGCCAAGTGATTGCAGAAGTGCAATTTGCTATAAGGGCAAGAACGGGTCGGACTTGATCCAGAGACGCCTTGCTGAGATTGCAAGGAGGAAGGCTGCAGGACCTTTTAAACCGGAATGTTTTCTAAGTCCCCACTTCAGCACTGGACTGTTTTAAAGACTTTATTTCAACCAGGGAAATCAGTTTGTAAACCCCAGACCCCAGTAAGTGTATCTTTTTCTGTCTATTGTAATTCAATGTGTGTTTGCATGTTTCTATGGAATAAATTACAAATTATTTTACTTATTGGCTTTGCTCAATGATATGATCCCGGTATAAAGGTGTATTTAGCCTGGTCTCCCTTGACACCCCCATCCTAGTGTAAAGTCCGGGCAGTTTGGCAAATGGGGGCCAGCCCAGACTTACTGTCGCCAGGTAGAGGGGCTGGGTCTCATATGCTAAGAAGCAAAGGTGCTACATTCGCGCATGCCCTTAGCAGAATGAGAAGCCCCCTCTGCCAGGTGTTTGAAGTATTGGCAACTCCGGGATAGTTGGGAAAACTTTTTCCCACGGAGAGATTGGCTGCACTTGTTAGGTATAGGGTTCTGAACCTTATAAGAATTCCTGCAGCCCATCGGGAATCAGATTCATCCAAGATTCATAAAATATTCTTAAGATTCATCAAGCTTCGTAAGATACCAGGTTTCCAAGTGCCATTACCGTGGTGGCAGAACGAAGGAAGCAGCTCTGTTGGAGTGCACAGCGGCAGCAACTTGCACCGCTGACCGAGGACAGCTCCTAGCTGTTTGTGAGTAACTCCCGATCCTGGGAAATTGGTCCTAAAGACTTTGTTTTTCAACATTTTGTTTGACCCCTTCCCAGTAAGTGTATTTTGACTGTAAATTGTGAAACATTATGTGTATGTCTTTTTGTGGAATAAATTACAATTTATTTTACCTTCTTGCTTTGCTCAATCATATGATCCCGGTATAAATGTGTTAAGAGACCTAGTCTCCCGTGACAGTGGGTTTGACCGAGAAAGTCTTTATAGAATTGTCTATGTATTGGGGTTCCGCAGTTATGGGATACCCCAAGAGTTGTATCCGGGAATTGAGTGAGATTCTCAGATACAGCCAAGCACATTACTCCGCCAAACTCTGACTCTGGAAGCGTTATTACGACTCACTGCCAGGATCCCTGCTGCAGCATCTTCCAGACAAGGTAAATGGGTATGAAGGGGTTAAACGATACCTGCATCTATACATGGAATACCTAGTGTAACAGGGGTTCCCCAGTTTAGGAGAGGGACCCAGATACAGACCTAGGTACCCTGAACTGGGTCTAGGGGTTCAGGGAATGCTCCAGCTAAGGGATAAAGCTGAGCCTGATTAAAGTGTGTAAAAGTTTTAAAAGTTTCTTTTTCTAAAGTGTGCCACGAATGAGGCTCGTGACTGTAGGTGAATTACACTCTCACTCTATCCCTGACACCAGAATAGGAACTTACATCTTTTAGCACAGAAGACAGGACACAATATATTTTATTAAATGATTATATTTAATAGGTATATATACTGATAATTTGAAAATGAACTGTGGGATTTCCAAGTCATGGAATCCGAGAAGACCAGATGACTACCAAGCTTGGTGTGGAGTCCGTACCTGAAAGCCTCAGGGATGCCAAGGTGTTAGAACAGGAGGGGTACTGCAGTTCTGCTTGAGTCCCCACATCCCGGGCTAACACAGGGCTATCCGGCCACCATTTACCAGAACCAAGACTCTGGAGCCTGGGCCGCAGGTGGGCTCAGTATGCAAAGAGGCAGAGGTGCCAGGTTGGCGCATGCCCCTTTACAGACTGAAAAAAGGTGCCCACCCGGCTTTACAATACCGGCAAATCGGTGATTGGCTGGCAGGGAAATTCCCACACTCTGGTAGGCTGTAGAGGTTGGTGAATGAGAGCCTGAAACCATTAAGAGGGCTTGCAGCCAATCAGGAGCGCAGATTCCAAGCGCCAAACCATCAGCAGGAAATTCAAAGATGCCCTGTACAGAATAGATGCGAGCCGGCTTCAAGGATTTTGAACTGAGAAAAGTTTCTAAGTCCCGCTTTTGAGAACGTAGCGGTCACGTCTGGCATTGCGCCGAAATCAGTTCCAGGACTTTTGTGAGTGCATCCCAGTCAAGGAAAAATGCTCCTACAGAAGTTATTTTTGCGAATTTCATTTACAGTAGAGGATAGATTTATTAGTTAACCCCGTTCCCAGTAAGTGTGTTAACCCTGTAAATTGTGTTACATTGTCTTTCCTTGACATACATTACAATTTATTTTACCTTTTTGCTTTGCTCAATCAATGATCCCGGTATAAAAAGGTGTTGATAAACCTGGTCTCCCGTGACAGCCGTGAAAGATGGGACTTAGTCTCTGCGAGGCAAACTTTTCAGGCTTCAAAACAGAGCAACTTTGAAATTCCCGCCGTAGCTCATCGACTCCCGATTGGTTGAGCTACCCCCTCTCCTGGTCAGCACTTTATATACACTACTCTGGGCTATCCCCAGATCGGATGGGGGAAGGAGCAGCCAATCAGAGAAGGGGTATCCCTCCCTGCCAGCCAATAGAAAGAGGGGCTTGACCCCCGGCTGACATCAGGGGTCACAGTGCCACAGAGGCTCGAAAGCCGGGTGAGCGGGAAATATGATTTTAGCCAAGAGGAGAAGACTATATCCTCTCTGGCTAATTCATTGCCTCCTGCTGGGCCGGCTCCACCAGGTCTGGCACTGACAGAAGGATGTCCCTTTGTAGTCCGGACCTGGCCATTCACCTTATATCGCTCACCAAGTGGTTTCACACCTCTGGTCAGCCTCTCCCTTTTGTACTATTGACCCTATGTAGACTTGCTGGCACCGCAACTGATCGCCCGGGAAAGCTACATAGAGCCTTATAATAAATGTATAAAACATTGAAACACATTTTAATACCTGGGGACCTTGGGGGGGGGGGCCTCATGGCTGTGCTGGATATAGGACTGGGATATCAGGGCTCGAAAAGCAGGAGTCTGGGGGACACTGGGCAGCCCCGGTGTAATTCTACTCACGTACCGGCAAATCATGCCTGCTCGCCGGGAAGAAGTAAGGTAATACCGTATAGCTCCTGTTTCGGACTCCTGCTACTAAAAGAATTGCAGTCTTACCCAGATATCCCACCTAAAAGTCACACACAGAAGGCTTCACGAGTCTGGGGTACAGGGAACATGAAATAGGGCAAAACAGGGTCATTTTATCTCCCCACATGTATCCTCCCTGATCCCTGCTTACGGAGGAACCAGGGACCCTACGGGTTCAGGGGTAACCAGAGGCTAAACCTTTATTAGATACCTGGTTACCCCTCCCGTCACAGTAGAGACACTGCATCGTCACACACAGACATATAGTGACACTGCCGCCACACAGACAGTGACACTGCGCCCAGCGCGCGCACACACATAGTGGCACTGCGCCTCCTCGCACGCACGCACACACATAGTGACACTGTGCCCCCTCGCGCACACGCACACACATATAGTGACACTGTGCCCCCTCGCGCACACGCACACACATATAGTGACACTGTGCCCCCTCGCGCACACGCACACACATAGTGACACTGCGCCCCTGCACACACACAGACAGACAGTGACAGACACACACAGACAGACACTGCGCCCCCCGCGCACGCACACAGTGACACTGCACCCTAACACACACAGTGACACTGTGCCCCCGCACACACACGTAGTGACACTGTGTGCACACACACAGGCACAGTGACAGTGACACTGCGCCCCCACAAACACACAGACAGTGACACTACCCCCCCGCACACAGACACACAGTGACACTAAAACCCCGCACACACACGTAGTGACACTGCACCCCGCACGCACACACAGTGACATTGCGCCCTCGCACACACAAACATGTAGTGACACTGCACCCCCTCACGCAGACACACAAAGTGACACTGCACCCTGGCACACACATACGTAGTGACACTGCGCCCCGCACACACACGTAGTGACACTGCGCCCGTGCACACACACCGACACTGTGCCCCGCACACACAGACACACGTAGTGACACTGCGCCCATGCACACACAGCGACACTGCACCCCCCACACACACACCCAGTGACACTATACACCCGCACCCACACACACATAGTGACACTGCACCCTCTGACACACACACAGTGACCCTGCACCCTGGCACACACACGTAGTGACATTGTTCCCCTGCACACACACACACACACACACACACACACACACACACACACACACACACACACACACGCACGCACACGCACACGCACACGCAGACACACACGCAGACACACACGCAGACACACACACACAGACACATAGTGACACTGCCCCCGCACACACACCCAGACACATAGTGACACTGTGCACACACACGCACAGTGACACTGCGCCCCCACACACACAGACACACACAGATACATAGTAAAAATTGTGCGCCATCACGCACACAGACGGCTGCTTTAAGCGAGGTTTTCATCAGTTGTTGCGGCTTTGTAAATAACGGATTTATTTTCTGATCCCAACCTGGAGAAAAGAAAAAAACAAAGTGAGAACTCCGTCCTACTCACTATTCCGTGTAACTGCTTCTGGGTCCTACTCACTATTCCGTGTAACTGCTTCTGGGTCCTACTCACTATTCCGTGTAACTGCTTCGGGGTCCTACTCACTATTCTGTGTAACTGCTTCTGGGTCCTACTCACTATTCCATGTAACTGCTTCTGGGTCCTACTCATTATTCTGTGTAACTGCTTCTGGTTCCTACTCACTATTCTGTGTAACTGCTTCTGGGTCCTTCTCACTATTCTGTGTAACTGCTTCTGGGTCCTACTCACTATTCTGTGTAACTGCTTCTGGGTCCTACTCACTATTCTGTGTAACTGCTTCTGGGTCCTACTCAATATTCTGTGTAACTGCTTCTGTGTCCTACTCACTATTCTGTGTAACTGCTTCTGGGTCCTACTCAGTATTCTGTGTAACTGCTTCTGGGTCCTACTCACTATTCCGTGTAACTGCTTTTGGGTCCTACTCACTGTCACGGTAGCTTATGACAAGATATAATGAATACCAAATATCTGGGTTGAACTGAACGAGGCTTAGATATAATAAAATATAATTTATTCCTTGAAAAAGGTGAACACAGCAAAATAGTACAATTAACAGACAAGAAGGTAACACTTACTTAGGGTTTGGTAATGGAGAAGTATCAGCTAGCAATTCTCCATCAATCCAGTGACATTCCAGGTGGAATCAGAAGAACCAACTAAAAACTGTAGGGTTGACACAGTTTATATACCTGTGTAACCCTATTCTTAACATTGAATTCAGACTATTGGTGAACAATTATCTGTATCCAATCCCTAACATGGAGACACAGATTAACCCATGCCCCCCAGTTAATTAGCCCATGTGTACTGGGACTCTATGGGTAGCCCCATAATTAAATCAGGGGCGACGACCAGTCTACCGAATGAAGTATCTGCATTGTTTGTAGGTGTAGACATAACACTTACAAACCACTCCAGTTTGATGATTCTCCACCCTCAGGTAACAATTAGAGTGGCAGAGTCTGTTGATTAGTACTTGGTCTGTTGATTAGTACTTAGTGTAAACAATCAGGGCATTTAACTTTTGATCACAGTGCTTAGGCTCAATCAGCCGGCTGCCCTTCATGACCTATTAGCATAGCAGATGGGGTCTGCATTTTCAGAGCAGATCAAAAATACCATACATATACACTTTAATATCTACACATATTAATAAGTTCCATTCTGGTGGGCTCAGTGGGTCTAAATTTGCCAGTTCTTAATGCCTATAGTGACTCCACACATTGTCCAAATATCAACTCTCTGCGGCCTTCAGAACTGGAGATACAGAAATGCACTTTAAAACATTAAAATACAGGATTATAATGAAACATGGGAACAGGGGAACATACATTTTCCTGACATGACAGGGTGTAAGCCACATTCCTCGACCGCAGTCCAGTTAATCCCTTGCCTCCCTGGTGAGGCCAGGGGGTGGCAATATGGGGTGCAACCCCTTTAATACTGGGCCAACCCCCCTCTACCTCTACACCTCCCCTTCTTAATGGTTGACCTGTGTCCCACTGGCCCTAATGGGGAGTGGGGCACTGCTGGCACCATTAATGAACTCAGTCTCAGAGGGATAGTCCTGACGTGAAAGTCAATCAGCATTGCTGTTTTCACTACCCTTTTTGTGCTGAATGGTAAATTCAAACTCTTGCAAGGCCAAGCTCCACCTTAGCAACTTGGCATTCTCCCCTGATGTCCTCTGCAGCCAACTCAGGGGGTTGTGGTCTGTGAGGACCGTGAAAGCCCTTCCATACACGTAGGGTTGGAGTTTTTTGAGTGCCCACACAATGGCCAAGCACTCTTTCTCAATGGTGGCATAGGCCACTTCTCTGGGGAGTAGTTTTCGGCTGAGGTACACCACAGGGTGCTCTCTACCGTCATCCCCCACTTGGCTCAACACAGCCCAAATGCCATAGTCCGAGGCATCAGTCTGTATAAGGAAATGTTTGGTATAGTCCGGGGCAGCCAGTATGGGGGCCCCAGCAAGCGCAGTTTTCAGTGCCTGGAAAGCAGTTTCACAGGCAGGAGTCCAGGTGATAAGCACAGGCAGTTGCTTCTTAGTCAAATCAGTCAGGGGTTTGGCCACGGCGCTGTACTGTGGGACAAACTTCCTATAGTACCCTGTGGTGCCCAAAAATGCCATGACCTGTTTCTTGGTTTTTGGAACAGGCCACTGAACTATGGCTTCTACCTTAGCTGGCTCTGGTTTGAGGTGCCCTCCACCCACCCTGTGCCCTAAGTACAGGACCTCTGCCATCCCTACCATACATTTAGTGGGTTTCAAGGTAAGCCCAGCCTCCCTGATCCTATCCAGCACCGCAGCTACATGTCCTAAGTGGGAGTCCCAGGAATTACTAAAGACAGCAATGTCATCTAAGTAAGCCCTGGCATAGCTCTGCATCCCTTCCAGTAACCTATTGACCAGGCATTGGAAGGTAGCTGGGGCATTCTTCATCCCAAATGGCATCACCAAAAACTCATAGAGGCCACTTGGAGTGATGAATGCTGACTTCTCCCTAGCCTCCAGGGTCAGTGGGATTTGCAAATAGCCTTTGCTCAAATCCATAGTGGTCAGATACCTTGCCCCCGCGAGTTCATCCAGTAACTCATCCATGCGGGGCATGGGGTAGGCATCTGACACCGTCCCAGCGTTGAGCAAGCGGTAGTCCACACAAAACCGGGTGGTCTTGTCCTTCTTAGGGACTAGAACTACCGGACTTGCCCAAGGGCTCTGGGACGGAGTAATTACCCCTAGGGTCAGCATCTCCTCTATCTCCCTTTCCATACTGGTCTTGACCTCTGCTGACACTCTATAAGCGTGCTTATGCAGAGACTGCAGATCCCATGTGTGCACTGGGTGTTTTGTGAGATGTGTGGTCCCTGGCATGTCAGTGAAGAGGGCGCTAACTTAGCTAGCATTTTCCTGGCTCCTCTCTTCTGCCTAGCACTCAACTGTGCCCCTATCTCCACCTGCTCCACAGTGTTTCCCTGCCTAGCCTCCCCTAGGAGATCAGGCAGAGCATTGCTCGCCGGATCCTCCAGCAGTGGGCTACAAATGGCCATTATTGCTCCCATACTCGGTGCTCTGTATTCTTTCAGCATATTACGTGATATGTCTTATGCCTCTCAGGCTCTACCTGTACAACGTAGTTGTACTCATTCACCTTTCGGATAACCGGGTACGGTCCCGACCAGGCAGCCATCAACTTGTTCTCCCGAGTAAGTTTGAGAACAAGCACCTGCTGTCCTGGGATGAATTCCCTGCTACGGGCGTTCCGGTCATACCATTGCTTGTGCTTGGTCTGAGCGGCCCTGAGGTGGTCCTGGGCCACCCCCATGAGCATCTCTAACCGGTCTCGGAGATCTACTACATACTGGATCACTGAAGCATCAGTAGCAGTAGCCTCCCCTTCCCATCCCTCACGGAAGAGGTCCAGAGGTCCACGTACCCTGCGGCCATATAGTAGCTCGAAGGGGGAGAAGCCTGTAGATTCTTGCGGTACCTCTCGGTAGGCAAACAACAAGTGCTGCAGGTGAATCTCCCAGTCTTTCCCCTCTGCCTCTATAAAGGTCCGAAGCATCTGCTTCAGGGTACCGTTAAACCTCTCATATAATCCGTTTGTCTGGGGATGGTAAGGGGTAGTGTGCCGGTGCTGTACACCGCATGCATCCCAGAGACAATGTAACAGTTCACTCATGAACTGCGACCCCTGATCGGTTAGGATCTCACTAGGGAAACCTACCATAGAAAAAATGTTCAGCAAAGCTGCTGCCACTGTCTTGGCATCTATGGTGCCAAGTGCTACCGCCTCAGGGTACCGGGTGGCAAAATCCACCACCGTGAGGATGTAGCGCTTCCCTGACCTGCTTGGAATCATAAGGGGTCCTACAAGATCCATCGCTACTTTCTGGAAGGGTTCCCCTATTATCGGTAGGGGTTTCTGGGGTGCCTTCACACGGTCGCCCGCCTTACCCACTCGCTGGCAGGCATCACAAGAGCGGCAGAAAGTGCCCACATCTCGAGTTGCCCCCGGCCAGTAGCAACGCTGTAATAACCGGTCTTGCGTTCTGTTGACCCCCTGATGTCCCGCTAACGGAATAGAGTGAGCTACCCGTAACAATTTCTGTCGGTACCCCTGGGGCACTACTAGCTGTCGCTTACCGGTCACCCCCTCCTCTATCCCTGGGTTCCCTTCTTCTCTATACAGGAGTCCCTTATGCCATAGGCAGTGCTCAGTGCCTTCCCCTGCCTGAGATTCGGACGCCCGAAGTCTCACGCCGGCCAGGGTAGGGTCTGTCTTCACTGCCTCCCTAAACTGGGCTCCTAATTCTGGCCACCCCCCAGTCATGTCATTGTCTGGAGAATGGGGAAGGGTGAGGGGAAACAATAAGTCAGTCTGTGGTTGCAACTGATCCTGGCTTACCTCCCCGGGCTCCTCTGTGCCCTTTGCTAACGTTGGTCCCAAAGGCTGGGGGACTGGCGCTGCCGCCATTGCCGCTGTCTGGCTCTGGGTAACCGCCGCCACTGCAGCGGGTTTGGGCACTCGGTCGTAGGTGCAGGTCATCGGTCCCAGATCGTTGCCAAGAAGAATTTCAGCATCCAAACCGGGAAAAACCCCACCTCCCACACACCCTGGCCCTCCCCCAATCCAAAAAGATTCTGGCCACTTACAGGAAACGTGGGTCTCCGTCAGCTACAGTGATCTGTATCCCAGGGCCGGGGAGCAATTCCTCTGGCCGGACCATATCAGGTCAGACCAGGGTCACTGCAGCTCCTAAATCCATCAAGCAGACTGCTTGCCGGTCACTGACTGTGACCGGGGTGAGATGTCTGCCCCGGCAGTCCGTCTGCTGCAGTTCCGCGCTGAGATGTCCTCCGCTCCTGGCAGTAGGCACCGATGAAACCGGGACAGGCGTTGCATGGGACGTCTCGCTGGGAGTTGGTTCCATGACCGGTCCGGAGTCTTTGGTGGAAGCCACCCGCACGCGGGCTACCGGCTTCGCAGCTGGGGTGCGTTGCCCCTGATGGGGTCCGCCGGAATGCAGGGGTTCCGGGCAATCTGGTCTGATGTGACCAGGGCAGTTGCAGTTGTAGCACCGGCGCTCGTGCCGGAGCTCCTCCGCCTTCGGTGGACTGCTGCCCGCAGGCGGCCTCTGAGTCCATTGGGGGGTATTGGCAGACTTTCTGGCCGGTGCCGCCTCCACCGCCGCCTTGGCTACTGCTTTGGCGGTCATCAGGGCTCGGCTGGCCACATAGTCATCTGAAAGCCTCGCCGCCTCCTGGTAAGTCTTGGGCTTCTTGTCGTACACCCAAGCCCTCACCGCCGGCGGGCACTGCTGCATGAGCTGCTCCTGAAAGATGAGGTCCAGCAGGCGTTGGTAAGTCCGTGCCTCATAGCCCTCCACCCAGCGTATCCCGTACAAAGCCATGCGAGTCACGTAGGTATCATAGGACTCCTGGGGCTGCCTCTTTTCCAGCCGGAATTTACCCCGGTAGGCTTCAGCGGTAAAACCGTACTCAAACAATAACAGTTCTTTCAGGTGTTCATAGTCATCAGCATACTCATCTGGAAGCGCCATCATCGTCTGCTTAGCCAAGCCGGACAGTAAGGGGTCCAAACGTGCAAACTTATGCTGGGGAAGCACTTTGTACCGCCGACAATGTGTCTCAAAGTTCTTTAGAAAACTGTCGATCTGATCAGTACCTTCCACGAACTTGGTGAGACTGTGCTGGTCCAGCTTGAGTTCATCATTGTTGGGTTGGACAGGGGGGGCAATAAGCGGGTCTGTTCACTGCCATAGTGATAAACTGCAGCCGCTCCTCCGGTGTCCCTCTGTCTCCCCACGCAGTAATCAGTGCCAACATTTCAGGGGTGAACGGACTGGTAGCCGCAGCAACCAGTACCCCTCCTGTTGCACTGCTCCCGGGAGGTGCACTCGTTCCCTCCCTGACATTCCACCACCCCGGCACAGGGTTCCTTCCCTGATCTCCGGGTGGTTGTATAAGGGCAAGCTGAGCCGTATCCTGAGGCTCTGCAAGCCGGGCTTCATAGTCACCGATTGTGTCAACCATTTCTGCGACCTCCTGGTTCTCATAGGGCAGTCCATATTCACGGCACTTGTCTTTTAGCTGAGCTCGGGTCCTCATGTTGGATGAGCCTTCAGCCTCGCTCATGGTTCATGGTCGCAGCAGTGAGGTGGTGTTACAACTTGTGTTAACTGTTGCACTACTGTGTGTTCAATATCTTTAGTCCCAGGAACTCGCAATTACTCTCGAGTTCCCACTATATGACAGAGTCCCGCAAGAACATTGTAATATAGGTTCAGTTCAATCCCACCGCTGCCACCAGTTAATTATAGAGCTTGTCACGGTAACTTATGACAAGATATAATGAACACCAAATATCTGGGTTGAACTTAACGAGGCTTAGATATAATAAAATATTATTTATTCCTTGAAAAAGGTGAACACAGCAATATAGTACAATTAACAGACAAGAAGGTAACACTTACTTAGGGTTGGGGAATGGAGAAGTATCAGCTAGCAATTCTCCAGCAATCCGGTGACATTCCAGGTGGAATCAGAAGAACCAACTAAAAACTGTAGGGTTGACACAGTTTATATACCTGTGTAACCCTATTCTTAACATTGAATACAGACTTTTGGTGAACACTTATCTGTTTCCAATCCCTAATGTGGAGACACAGATTAACCCATGCCCCCCAGTTAATTAGCCCATGTGTACTGGGACTCTATGGGTAGCCCCATAATTAAATCAGGGGCGACGACCAGTCTACCGAATGAAGTATCTGCATTGTTTGTAGGTGTAGACATAACACATACAAACCACTCCAGTTTGAGATTCTCCACCCTCAGGAAACAATTAGAGTGGCAGAGTCTGTTGATTAGTACTTGGTCTGTTGATTAGTACTTAGTGTAAACAATCAGGGCAGTTAACTTTTAATCACAGTGCTTAGGCTCAATCAGCCAGCTGCCCTTCATGACCTATTAGCATAGCAGATGGGGTCTGCATTTTCAGAGCAGATCCAAAATACCATACATATACACTTTAATATCTACACATATTAATAAGTTCCATTCTGGTGGGCTCAGTGGGTCTAAATTTGCCAGTTCTTAATGCCTACAGTGACTCCACACATTGGCCAAATATCAACTCTCTGTGACCTCCAGAACTGGAAATACAGAAATGCACTTTAAAACATTAAAATACAGGATTATAATGAAACATGGGAACAGGGGAACATACATTTTCCTGACATGACAAGGTGTAAGCCACATTACTGGACCGCAGTCCAGTTAACCCCTTGCCTCCCTGGTGAGGTCAGGGGGTGGCCATATGGGTTGCAACCCCTTTAATACCGGGCCAACCCCCCTCTCCCTCTACACTCACTATTCCGTGTAACTGCTTCTGGGTCCTACTCAGTATTCTGTGTAACTGCTTCTGGGTCCTACTCACTATTCCGTGTAACTGCTTCTGGGTCCTACTCACTATTCTGTGTAACTGCTTCTAGTTCCTACTCACTATTCTGTGTAACTGCTTCTGGGTCCTACTCACTATTCTGTGTAACTGCTTCTGGGTTCTACTCACTATTCTGTGTAACTGCTTCTGGGTCCTACTCACTATTCTGTGTAACTGCTTCTGGGTCCTACTCACTATTCTGTGTAACTGCTTCTGGGTTCTACTCACTATTCTGTGTAACTGCTTCTGGGTCCTACTCACTATTCTGTGTAACTGCTTCTGGGTCCTACTCACTATTCTGTGTAACTGCTTCCGGGTCCTACTCACTATTCTGTGTAACTGCTTCTGGGTCCTACTCACTATTCTGTGTAACTGCTTCTGGGTCCTACTCACTATTCTGTGTAACTGCTTCTGGTACCTACTCACTATTCTGTGTAACTGCTTCTGGTTCCTACTCACTATTCCGTGTAACTGCTTATGGGTCCTACTCACTATTCCGTGTAACTGCTTCTGGTTCCTACTCACTATTCCGTGTAACTGCTTCTGGTTCCTACTCACTATTCTGTGTAACTGCTTCTGGGTCCTACTCACTATTCCGTGTAACTGCTTCTGGTTCCTACTCACTATTCCGTGTAACTGCTTCTGGTTCCTACTCACTATTCTGTGTAACTGCTTCTGGTTCCTACTCACTATTCTGTGTAACTGCTTCCGGGTCCTACTCACTATTCTGTGTAACTGCTTCTGGGTCCTACTCACTATTCTGTGTTACTGCTTCTGGGTCCTACTCACTATTCAGTGTAACTGCTTCTGGGTCCTACTCACTATTCCGTGTAACTGCTTCTGGGTCCTACTCACTATTCTGTGTAACTGCTTCTGGGTCCTACTCACTATTCTGTGTTACTGCTTCTGGGTCCTACTCACTATTCAGTGTAACTGCTTCTGGGTCCTACTCACTATTCTGTGTAACTGCTTCTGGGTCCTACTCAGTATTCCGTGTAACTGCTTCTGGTTCCTACTCACTATTCTGTGTAACTGCTTCTGGGTCCTACTCACTATTCTGTGTTACTGCTTCTGGGTCCTACTCACTATTCTGTGTAACTGCTTCTGGTACCTACTCACTATTCTGTGTAACTGCTTCTGGTACCTACTCACTATTCTGTGTAACTGCTTCTGGTTCCTACTCACTATTCCGTGTAACTGCTTCTGGGTCCTACTCACTATTCCGTGTAACTGCTTCTGGTTCCTACTCACTATTCTGTGTAACTGCTTCTGGTTCCTACTCACTATTCTGTGTAACTGCTTCTGGGTCCTACTCACTATTCCGTGTAACTGCTTCTGGTTCCTACTCACTATTCCGTGTAACTGCTTCTGGTTCCTACTCACTATTCTGTGTAACTGCTTCTGGTTCCTACTCACTATTCTGTGTAACTGCTTCCGGGTCCTACTCACTATTCTGTGTAACTGCTTCTGGGTCCTACTCACTATTCTGTGTTACTGCTTCTGGGTCCTACTCACTATTCAGTGTAACTGCTTCTGGGTCCTACTCACTATTCCGTGTAACTGCTTCTGGGTCCTACTCACTATTCTGTGTAACTGCTTCTGGGTCCTACTCACTATTCTGTGTTACTGCTTCTGGGTCCTACTCACTATTCAGTGTAACTGCTTCTGGGTCCTACTCACTATTCTGTGTAACTGCTTCTGGGTCCTACTCAGTATTCCGTGTAACTGCTTCTGGTTCCTACTCACTATTCTGTGTAACTGCTTCTGGTTCCTACTCACTATTCTGTGTAACTGCTTCTGGGTCCTACTCACTATTCTGTGTAACTGCTTCTGGGTCCTACTCACTATTCTGTGTAACTGCTTCTGGGTCCTACTCACTATTCTGTGTAACTGCTTCTGGGTCCTACTCACTATTCTGTGTAACTGCTTCCGGGTCCTACTCACTATTCTGTGTAACTGCTTCTGGGTCCTACTCACTATTCTGTGTTACTGCTTCTGGGTCCTACTCACTATTCAGTGTAACTGCTTCTGGGTCCTACTCACTATTCCGTGTAACTGCTTCTGGGTCCTACTCACTATTCTGTGTAACTGCTTCTGGGTCCTACTCACTATTCTGTGTAACTGCTTCTGGGTCCTACTCACTATTCTGCGTAACTGCTTCTGGGTCCTACTCACTATTCTGTGTAACTGCTTCTGGGTCCTACTCACTATTCTGTGTAACTGCTTCTGGGTCCTACTCACTATTCTGTGTAACTGCTTCTGGTTCCTACTCACTATTCCGTGTAACTGCTTCGGGGTCCTACTCACTATTCTGTGTAACTGCTTCTGGGTCCTACTCACTATTCCATGTAACTGCTTCTGGGTCCTACTCATTATTCTGTGTAACTGCTTCTGGTTCCTACTCACTATTCTGTGTAACTGCTTCTGGGTCCTTCTCACTATTCTGTGTAACTGCTTCTGGGTCCTACTCACTATTCTGTGTAACTGCTTCTGGGTCCTACTCACTATTCTGTGTAACTGCTTCTGGGTCCTACTCAATATTCTGTGTAACTGCTTCTGTGTCCTACTCACTATTCTGTGTAACTGCTTCTGGGTCCTACTCAGTATTCTGTGTAACTGCTTCTGGGTCCTACTCACTATTCCGTGTAACTGCTTCCCCTTGCGGGAGAAGATATTAATTAGATGTGCAGAGTGTTAACTTCCCCCATACACTGGGGGTGCTGGGGGTGCTGGGGGTGCTGGGGGTGCTGGGGGTGCTGGGGGTCAGTCTCATCCTCACCTCTGGTTCCGGCTTCGGGTTTTCCTCACATACACCAAGAAAGCCACTGCTGTTACCCCAAAGAGCACGCCAAAGATTACTGCCAGCATGTCACCTAGTACCAGAGAGACACAAGGGACATAGATATGTGCTATGCATTTATATACATGCATACTGTACAAACATACTGTACATACGTACATACATACTGTGAATACGTACATACATACTGTACATAAGTACATACACACATACATACTGTACATACATAATGTACATACATACATAATGTACAAACATACTGTACAAACATACTGTACATACATACATACATACATACATACATACATACTGTACATAGATACATACTGTACAAACACACTGTACAAACATACTGTACATACATACATACATACATACATACATACTGTACATACATACATACTCTACATACATACTGTACATACATACATACTGTACATACTGTACATACGTGCATACATACTGTACATACATACTGTACATACATACTGTACATACATACATACATACTGTACATATATACATATTGTACATACATACATACTGTACATACATACATACTGTACATACATACATACTGTACATACTGTACATACTGTACATACATACTGTACATACATACATACTGTACATACTGTACATACATACAGTCTGTACATACATACTGTACATACATACTGTACATACATACTGTACATACGTACATACATACTGTACATACGTACATACATACTGTACATACATACTGAACATAAGTACATACACACATACATACTGTACATACATACTGTACATACATACATACTGTACATACGTACATACATACATACATACATACATACCTACCTAGAGATAACATTTCTTATGAATGGATTATATCACTATATTGTAACAATGTTTTGTTCCTCCCATGGGACCTTTATATAAGATATGGGAGGAGGGACCGGGTGTGGGGTGTCCACCCTCATACAGTATATACCCTCATACAGTATATACCCTCATACAGTATATACCCTCATACAGTATGTACCCTCATATAGTATGTACCCTCATACAGTATGTACCCTCATACAGTATATACCCTCATACAGTATGTACCCTCATACAGTATATACCCTCATACAGTATATACCCTCATACAGTATGTACCCTCATACAGTATGTACCCTCACAGTATATACCCTCATACAGTATGTACCCTCATACAGTATATACTTTCACACAGTATATACCCTCATACAGTATGTACCCTCATACAGTATGTACCCTCATACAGTATATACCCTCATACAGTATGTACCCTCACAGTATGTACCCTCATACAGTATATACCCTCAAACAGTATATACCCTCATACAGTATATACTTTCACACAGTATATACCCTCATACAGTATATATCCTCATACAGTATGTACCCTCATACAGTATATACCCTCATACAGTATATACCCTCATACAGTATATACTTTCACACAGTATATATCCTCATACAGTATATACCCTCATACAGTATATACCCTCATACAGTATATACCCTCACAGTATATACCCTCATACAGTATATACCATCATACAGTATATACCCTCATACAGTATGTACCTTCACACTATATGTACCCTCACAGTATATACCATCATACAGTATATACCCTCATACAGTATATACCCTCATACAGTATGTACCCTCACAGTATATACCCTCATACAGTATATACCCTCATACAGTATGTACCCTCATACAGTATATACCCTCATACAGTATATACCATCATACAGTATATACCCTCATACAGTATGTACCCTCATACAGTATATACCCTCATACAGTATATACCCTCATACAGTATATACCCTCATACAGTATGTACCCTCATACAGTATGTACCCTCACAGTATATACCCTCATACAGTATATACCATCATACAGTATATACCCTCATACAGTATGTACCCTCATACAGTATATACCCTCACAGTATATACCCTCATACAGTACATACCCTCACAGTATGTACCCTCATACAGTATATACCCTCATACAGTATATATCTGCCTAAGTGAATAAAACAAATGATCAAAAAAAGTCTTGAAAGTTCGGCGTCTCCTTCATCTTGTGTGGACCAGAAACCGTGAATACACGGACTCTGCAAGCGATGAAACTGGGTTTGATTCAGGGGAACCAGGATAATGCCCCAGTGTTGGCTCCTTGAAAAAGTCACTTTATCTCTCTGTGCCTCAGGCACCAAAAACATAGATTGTAAGCTCATCTGGTCAGGAACTGTCTGTATAACATTCCTATGTGCTGCGTCCCGCGCGTAATACGGTGGTTGTGACGCGCTTTGAGGCTCATTGGGAGGAAAGCGCTATATGAAATAACGTTGTTATTATTATTATTACGTTATTATTACACAGTGAGAACAGACGATATGAATGGCCTGGACGCACCTTTGCAGAGAACCTGAACAGCTAACGTTAGTTCCCAGCCATTTTATTTATAAATATAAATACACAAGAGAATCGCACTCCCTGAGTGACTAAGCCGCAAGGGCAGCTCCGCGCTCTGCAGAAAAACATCATGCCGTTTACTTAACATTCTCAAAATAAATTATTACCAGCACCATAGAAAACATAAAAATTGGTAGCTCAATAAAGATAATACTTTATTAGAGCATGTCTAATACCCAGACCCAAAGTTTCGGGTCTGGGTGTGGTGCATGTCCCCCCGGGGATAGGAACGTCGGGTATGGGTGTGATGCATCTCCCCCCAGGGATGGGAACGTCGGGTATGGGTGTGGTGCATGTCCCCCCGGGGATGGGAACGTCGGGTCTGGGTGTGATGCATGTCCCCCCGGGGATGGGAACGTTGGGTGTGATGCATCTCCCCCCGGGGATGGGAACGTCGGGTCTGGGTGTGATGCATGTCCCCCCGGGGATGGGAACGTCGGGTCTGGGTGTGATGCATGTCCCCCCGGGGATGGGAACGTCTGGTCTGGGTGTGATGCATGTCCCCCCGGGGATGGGAACGTCGGGTCTGGGTGTGATGCATGTCCCCCCGGGGATGGGAACGTCGGGTCTGGGTGTGATGCATGTCCCCCCGGGGATGGGAACGTCGGGTCTGGGTGTGATGCATGTCCCACCGGGGATGGGAACGTTGGGTGTGATGCATCTCCCCCCGGGGATGGGAACGTCGTGTCTGGGTGTGATGCATGTCCCCACGGGGATGGGAACGTTGGGTCTGGGTGTGATGCATGTCCCCCCGGGGGTGGGAACGTCGGGTCTGGGTGTGATGCATGTCCCCCCGGGGATGGGAACGTTGGGTCTGGGTGTGATGCATGTCCCCCCGGGGATGGGAACGTCGGGTCTGGGTGTGATACATGTCCCACCGGGGATGGGAACGTTGGGTGTGATGCATCTCCCCCCGGGGATGGGAACGTCGGGTCTGGGTGTGATGCATGTCCCCCCGGGTATGGGAACGTCGGGTCTGGGTGTGATGCATGTCCCCCCGGGGATGGGAACGTTGGGTCTGGGTGTGATGCATGTCCCCCCGGGGATGGGAACGTCGGGTCTGGGTGTGATGCATGTCCCACCGGGGATGGGAACGTTGGGTGTGATGCATCTCCCCCCGGGGATGGGAACGTCGGGTCTGGGTGTGATGCATGTCCCCCCGGGGATGGGAACGTCGGGTCTGGGTGTGATGCATGTCCCCCCGGGGATGGGAACGTTGGGTCTGGGTGTGATGCATGTCCCCCCGGGGATGGGAACGTCGGGTCTGGGTGTGATGCATGTCCCCCCGGGGGTGGGAACGTCGGGTCTGGGTGTGATGCATGTCCCCCTGGGGATGGAAACGTCGGGTCTGGGTGTGGTGCATGTCCCTCCGGGGATGGGAACATCGGGTCTGGGTGTGATGCATGTCCCCCCGGGAATGGGAATGTCGGGTATGGGTGTGATGCATCTCCCCCCAGGGATGGGAACGTCGGGTATGGGTGTGGTGCATGTCCCCCCGGGGATGGGAACGTCGGGTCTGGGTGTGATGCATGTCCCCCCGGGGATGGGAACGTCGGGTCTGGGTGTGATGCATGTCCCACCGGGGATGGGAACGTCGGGTCTGGGTGTGATGCATGTCCCACCGGGGGTGGGAACGTCGGGTCTGGGTGTGATGCATCTCCCCCCGGGGATGAGAACGTCGGGTCTAGGTGTGATGCATGTCCCCCCGGGGATGGGAACGTCGGGTCTGGGTGTGATGCATCTCCCCCCGTGGATGGAAACGTCGGGTCTGGGTGTGATGCATGTCCCCCCAGGGATGGGAACGTTGGGTCTGGGTGTGATGCATGTCCCCCCGGGGATGGGAACGTCGGGTCTGGGTGTGATGCATGTCCCCCCGGGGATGGGAACGTCGGGTCTGGGTGTGATGCATGTCCCCCCGGGGATGGGAACGTCGGGTCTGGGTGTGATGCATGTCCCACCGGGGATGGGAACGTTGGGTGTGATGCATCTCCCCCCGGGGATGGGAACGTTGGGTCTGGGTGTGATGCATGTCACCCTGGGGATGGGAACGTCAGGTCTGGGTGTGGTGCATGTCCCTCCGGGGATGGGAACGTCGGGTCTGGGTGTGATGCATGTCCCCCCGGGGATGGGAACGTCGGGTCTGGGTGTGATGCATGTCCCCCTGGGGATGGGAACGTCGGGTCTGGGTGTGGTGCATGTCCCACCAGGGATGGGAATGTTGGGTGTGATGCATCTCCCCCCGTGGATGGGAACGTCGGGTCTGGGTGTGATGCATGTCCCCCCGGGGATGGGAACGTCGGGTCTGGGTGTGGTGCATGTCCCCCCGGGGATGGGAACGTCAGGTCTGGGTGTGGTGCATGTCCCTCCGGGGATGGGAATGTCGGGTCTGGGTGTGATGCATGTCCCCCCGGGGATGGGAACGTCGGGTCTGGGTGTGATGCATGTCCCCCTGGGGATGGGAACGTCGGGTCTGGGTGTGGTGCATGTCCCACCGGGGATGGGAACGTTGGGTGTGATGCATCTCCCCCCGGGGATGGGAACGTCGGGTCTGGGTGTGATGCATGTCCCCCCGGGGATGGGAACGTCGGGTCTGGGTGTGATGCATGTCCCCCCGGGGATGGGAACGTCGGGTCTGGGTGTGATGCATGTGCCCCCGGGGATGGGAACGTTGGGTTTGATGCATCTCCCCCCGGGGATGGGAACGTCGGGTCTGGGTGTGATGCATGTCCCCCTGGGGATGGGAACGTCGGGTCTGGGTGTGGTGCATGTCCCCCCGGGGATGGGAACGTCGGGTCTGGGTGTGATGCATGTCCCCCTGGGGATGGGAACGTCGGGTCTGGGTGTGGTGCATGTCCCCCCGGGGATGGGAACGTCGGGTCTGGGTGTGATGCATGTCCCCCCGGGGATGGGAACGTCGGGTCTGGGTGTGATACATGTCCCACCGGGGATGGGAACGTTGGGTGTGATGCATCTCCCCCCGGGGATGGGAACGTCGGGTCTGGGTGTGATGCATGTCCCCCCGGGGATGGGAACGTCGGGTCTGGGTGTGATGCATGTCCCCCCGGGGATGGGAACGTTGGGTCTGGGTGTGATGCATGTCGCCCCGGGGATGGGAACGTCGGGTCTGGGTGTGATGCATGTCCCCCCGGGGATGGGAACGTTGGGTCTGGGTGTGATGCATGTCCCCCCGGGGATGGGAACGTCGGGTCTGGGTGTGATGCATGTCCCCCCGGGGGTGGGAACGTCGGGTCTGGGTGTGATGCATGTCCCCCTAGGGATGGAAACGTCGGGTCTGGGTGTGGTGCATGTCCCTCCGGGGATGGGAACATCGGGTCTGGGTGTGATGCATGTCCCCCCGGGAATGGGAATGTCGGGTATGGGTGTGATGCATCTCCCCCCAGGGATGGGAACGTCGGGTATGGGTGTGGTGCATGTCCCCCCGGGGATGGGAACGTCGGGTCTGGGTGTGATGCATGTCCCCCCGGGGATGGGAACGTCGGGTCTGGGTGTGATGCATGACCCACCGGGGATGGGAACGTCGGGTCTGGGTGTGATGCATGTCCCACCGGGGATGGGAACGTCGGGTCTGGGTGTGATGCATCTCCCCCCGGGGATGAGAACGTCGGGTCTAGGTGTGATGCATGTCCCCCCGGGGATGGGAACGTCGGGTCTGGGTGTGATGCATCTCCCCCCGTGGATGGAAACGTCGGGTCTGGGTGTGATGCATGTCCCCCCAGGGATGGGAACGTTGGGTCTGGGTGTGATGCATGTCCCCCCGGGGATGGGAACGTCGGGTCTGGGTGTGATGCATGTCCCCCCGGGGATGGGAACGTCGGGTCTGGGTGTGATGCATGTCCCCCCGGGGATGGGAACGTCGGGTCTGGGTGTGATGCATGTCCCACCGGGGATGGGAACGTTGGGTGTGATGCATCTCCCCCCGGGGATGGGAACGTTGGGTCTGGGTGTGATGCATGTCACCCTGGGGATGGGAACGTCAGGTCTGGGTGTGGTGCATGTCCCTCCGGGGATGGGAACGTCGGGTCTGGGTGTGATGCATGTCCCCCCGGGGATGGGAACGTCGGGTCTGGGTGTGATGCATGTCCCCCTGGGGATGGGAACGTCGGGTCTGGGTGTGGTGCATGTCCCACCAGGGATGGGAATGTTGGGTGTGATGCATCTCCCACCGTGGATGGGAACGTCGGGTCTGGGTGTGATGCATGTCCCCCCGGGGATGGGAACGTCGGGTCTGGGTGTGGTGCATGTCCCCCCGGGGATGGGAACGTCAGGTCTGGGTGTGGTGCATGTCCCTCCGGGGATGGGAATGTCGGGTCTGGGTGTGATGCATGTCCCCCCGGGGATGGGAACGTCGGGTCTGGGTGTGATGCATGTCCCCCCGGGGATGGGAACGTCGGGTCTGGGTGTGATGCATGTCCCACCGGGGATGGGAACGTTGGGTGTGATGCATCTCCCCCCGGGGATGGGAACGTTGGGTCTGGGTGTGATGCATGTCACCCTGGGGATGGGAACGTCAGGTCTGGGTGTGGTGCATGTCCCTCCGGGGATGGGAACGTCGGGTCTGGGTGTGATGCATGTCCCCCCGGGGATGGGAACGTCGGGTCTGGGTGTGATGCATGTCCCCCTGGGGATGGGAACGTCGGGTCTGGGTGTGGTGCATGTCCCACCAGGGATGGGAATGTTGGGTGTGATGCATCTCCCCCCATGGATGGGAACGTCGGGTCTGGGTGTGATGCATGTCCCCCCGGGGATGGGAACGTCGGGTCTGGGTGTGGTGCATGTCCCCCCGGGGATGGGAACGTCAGGTCTGGGTGTGGTGCATGTCCCTCCGGGGATGGGAATGTCGGGTCTGGGTGTGATGCATGTCCCCCCGGGGATGGGAACGTCGGGTCTGGGTGTGATGCATGTCCCCCTGGGGATGGGAACGTCGGGTCTGGGTGTGGTGCATGTCCCACCGGGGATGGGAACGTTGGGTGTGATGCATCTCCCCCCGGGGATGGGAACGTCGGGTCTGGGTGTGATGCATGTCCCCCCGGGGATGGGAACGTCGGGTCTGGGTGTGATGCATGTCCCCCCGGGGATGGGAACGTCGGGTCTGGGTGTGATGCATGTGCCCCCGGGGATGGGAACGTTGGGTTTGATGCATCTCCCCCCGGGGATGGGAACGTCGGGTCTGGGTGTGATGCATGTCCCCCTGGGGATGGGAACGTCGGGTCTGGGTGTGGTGCATGTCCCCCCGGGGATGGGAACGTCGGGTCTGGGTGTGATGCATGTCCCCCTGGGGATGGGAACGTCGGGTCTGGGTGTGGTGCATGTCCCCCCGGGGATGGGAACGTCGGGTCTGGGTGTGATGCATGTCCCCCCGGGGATGGGAACGTCGGGTCTGGGTGTGATACATGTCCCACCGGGGATGGGAACGTTGGGTGTGATGCATCTCCCCCCGGGGATGGGAACGTCGGGTCTGGGTGTGATGCATGTCCCCCCGGGGATGGGAACGTCGGGTCTGGGTGTGATGCATGTCCCCCCGGGGATGGGAACGTTGGGTCTGGGTGTGATGCATGTCGCCCCGGGGATGGGAACGTCGGGTCTGGGTGTGATGCATGTCCCCCCGGGGGTGGGAACGTCGGGTCTGGGTGTGATGCATGTCCCCCTGGGGATGGAAACGTCGGGTCTGGGTGTGGGGCATGTCCCACCGGGGATGGGTACGTCAGGTCTGGGTGTGGTGCATGTCCCTCCGGGGATGGGAACATCGGGTCTGGGTGTGATGCATGTCCCCCCGGGAATGGGAACGTCGGGTATGGGTGTGATGCATCTCCCCCCAGGGATGGGAACGTCGGGTATGGGTGTGGTGCATGTCCCCCCGGGGATGGGAACGTCGGGTCTGGGTGTGATGCATGTCTCCCCGGGGATGGGAACGTCGGGTCTGGGTGTGATGCATGTCCCACCGGGGATGGGAACGTCGGGTCTGGGTGTGATGCATGTCCCACCGGGGGTGGGAACGTCGGGTCTGGGTGTGATGCATCTCCCCCCGGGGATGGGAACGTCGGGTCTGGGTGTGATGCATGTCCCCCCGGGGATGGGAACGTCGGGTCTGGGTGTGATGCATGTCCCCCCAGGGATGGGAACGTTGGGTCTGGTGTGATGCATGTCCCCCCGGGGATGGGAACGTCGGGTCTGGGTGTGATGCATGTCCCCCCGGGGATGGGAACGTCGGGTCTGGTTGTGATGCATGTCCCCCCGGGGATGGGAACGTCGGGTCTGGGTGTGATGCATGTCCCCCCGGGGATGGGAACGTCGGGTCTGGGTGTGATGCATGTCCCACCGGGGATGGGAACGTTGGGTGTGATGCATCTCCCCCCGGGGATGGGAACGTTGGGTCTGGGTGTGATGCATGTCCCCCCGGGGATGGGAACGTCGGGTCTGGGTGTAATGCATGTCCCCCCGGGGGTGGGAACGTCGGGTCTGGGTGTGATGCATGTCCCCCTGGGGATGGAAACGTCGGGTCTGGGTGTGGTGCATGTCACCCCGGGGATGGGAACGTCAGGTCTGGGTGTGGTGCATGTCCCTCCGGGGATGGGAACGTCGGGTCTGGGTGTGATGCATGTCCCCCCGGGGATAGGAACGTCGGGTCTGGGTGTGATGCATGTCCCCCTGGGGATGGGAACGTCGGGTCTGGGTGTGGTGCATGTCCCACCAGGGATGGGAACGTTGGGTGTGATGCATCTCCCCCCGAGGATGGGAACGTCGGGTCTGGGTGTGATGCATGTCCCCCCGGGGATGGGAACGTCGGGTCTGGGTGTGGTGCATGTCCCCCCGGGGATGGGAACGTCAGGTCTGGGTGTGGTGCATGTCCCTCCGGGGATGGGAATGTCGGGTCTGGGTGTGATGCATGTCCCCCCGGGGATGGGAACGTCGGGTCTGGGTGTGATGCATGTCCCCCTGGGGATGGGAACGTCGGGTCTGGGTGTGGTGCATGTCCCACCGGGGATGGGAACGTTGGGTGTGATGCATCTCCCCCCGGGGATGGGAACGTCGGGTCTGGGTGTGATGTATGTCCCCCCGGGGATGGGAACGTCGGGTCTGGGTGTGGTGCATGTCCCCCCGGGGATGGGAACGTCGGGTCTGGGTGTGATGCATGTCCCCCCGGGGATGGGCACGTTGGGTGTGATGCATCTCCCCCCGGGGATGGGAACGTCGGGTCTGGGTGTGATGCATGTCCCCCCGGGGATGGGAACGTCGGGTCTGGGTGTGATGCATGTCCCCCCGGGGATGGGAACGTTGGGTCTGGGTGTGATGCATGTCCCCCTGGGGATGGGAACGTCGGGTCTGGGTGTGGTGCATGTCCCACCGGGGATGGGAACGTTGGGTGTGATGCATCTCCCCCCGGGGATGGGAACGTCGGGTCTGGGTGTGATGTATGTCCCCCCGGGGATGGGAACGTCGGGTCTGGGTGTGGTGCATGTCCCCCCGGGGATGGGAACGTCGGGTCTGGGTGTGATGCATGTGCCCCCGGGGATGGGCACGTTGGGTGTGATGCATCTCCCCCCGGGGATGGGAACGTCGGGTCTGGGTGTGATGCATGTCCCCCCGGGGATGGGAACGTCGGGTCTGGGTGTGATGCATGTCCCCCCGGGGATGGGAACGTTGGGTCTGGGTGTGATGCATGTCCCCCCGGGGATGGGAACGTCGGGTCTGGGTGTGATGCATGTCCCCCCGGGGGTGGGAACGTCGGGTCTGGGTGTGATACATGTCCCCCTGGGGATGGAAACGTCGGGTCTGGGTGTGGTGCATGTCCCCCCGGGGATGGGAACGTCAGGTCTGGGTGTGGTGCATGTCCCTCCGGGGATGGGAACGTCGGGTCTGGGTGTGATGCATGTCCCTCCGGGGATGGGAACGTTGGGTCTGGGTGTGATGCATGTCCCCCCGGGGATGGGAACGTCGGGTCTGGGTGTGATGCATGTCCCCCTGGGGATGGGAACGTCGGGTCTGGGTGTGATGCATGTCCCCCCGGGGATGGGAACGTCGGGTCTGGGTGTGGTGCATGTCCCTCCGGGGATGGGAACGTCGGGTCTGGGTGTGATGCATGTCCCCCTGGGGATGGGAACGTCGGGTCTGGGTGGGATGCATGTCCCCCCGGGGATGGGAACGTCGGGTCAGGGTGTGGTGCATGTCCCCCCGGGGATGGGAACGTCGGGTCTGGTTGTGAGGCATGTTCCCCCGGTGATGGGAACGTCGGGTCTGGGTGTGGTGCATGTCCCCCCGGGGATGGGAACGTCGGGTCTGGGTGTGATGCATGTCCCTCCGGGGATGGGAACGTCGGGTCTGTTTGTGAGGCATGTTCCCCCGGTGATGGGAACGTCGGGTCTGGGTGTGATGCATGTCCCCCCGGGGATGGGAACGTTAGGTCTGGGTGTGATGCATCTCTCCCCGGGGATGGGAACGTTAGGTCTGGGTATGATGCATTTCCCCCCGGGTAAGGGAACGTCGGGTCTTGTTGTGGTGTATGTCCCCCGGGGATGGGAACGTCGGGTATGGGTGTGGTGCATGTCCCCCCGGGGATGGAAACGTCGGGTCTGGGTGTGATGTATGTCCCCCCGGGGATGGGAACGTCGGGTCTGGGTGTGGTGCATGTCCCCCGGGGATGGGAACGTCGGGTATTGGTGTGGTGCATGTCCCCCCGGTGATGGAAACGTCGGGTCTGGGTGTGGTGCATCTCCCCCCGGGGATGGGAACGTCGGGTCTGGGTGTGATGCATGTCCCCCCGGGGGTGGGAACATCGCGTCTGGGTGTGATGCATGTCCCCCCGGGGATGGGAACGTCGGGTCTGGGTGTGGTGCATGTCCCCCGGGGATGGGAACGTCGGGTCTGGGTGGGATGCATGTCCCCCTGGGGATGGGAACGTCGGGTCAGGGTGTGGTGCATGTCCCCCCGGGGATGGGAACGTCGGGTCTGGTTGTGAGGCATGTTCCCCCGGTGATGTGAACGTCGGGTCTGGGTGTGGTGCATGTCCCCCCGGGGATGGGAACGTCGGGTCTGGGTGTGATGCATGTCCCTCCGGGGATGGGAACGTCGGGTCTGTTTGTGAGGCATGTTCCCCCGGTGATGGGAACGTCGGGTCTGGGTGTGGTGCATGTCCCCCCGGGGATGGGAACGTCGGGTCTGGGTGTGATGCATCTCCCCCCGGGGATGGGAACGTTAGGTCTGGGTGTGATGCATCTCTCCCCGGGGATGGGAACGTTAGGTCTGGGTATGATGCATTTCCCCCCGGGTAAGGGAACGTCGGGTCTTGTTGTGGTGTATGTCCCCCGGGGATGGGAACGTCGGGTATGGGTGTGGTGCATGTCCCCCCGGGGATGGAAACGTCGGGTCTGGGTGTGATGTATGTCCCCCCGGGGATGGGAACGTCGGGTCTGGGTGTGGTGCATGTCCCCCGGGGATGGGAACGTCGGGTATTGGTGTGGTGCATCTCCCCCCGGGGATGGAATTGTCGGGTCTGGGTGTGATGCATGTCCCCCCGGGGATGGGAACGTCGGGTCTGGGTGTGGTGCATCTCCCCCCCGGGGATGGGAACGTCGGGTCTGGGTGTGATGCATGTCCCCCCGGGGATGGAAACGTCGGGTCTGGGTGGGATGCATGTCCCCCCCGGGGATGGGAACGTCGGGTCGGGGTGTGGTGCATCTCCCCCCGGGGATGGGAATGTCGGGTCTGGGTCTGGTGCATGTCCCCCCGGGGATGGGAACGTCGGGTCTGGGTGTGGTGCATCTCCCCCCCGGGGATGGGAACGTCGGGTCTGGGTGTGATGCATGTCCCCCCGGGGGTGGGAACGTCGCGTCTGGGTGTGATGCATGTCCCCCCGGGGATGGGAACGTCGGGTCTGGGTGTGGTGCATGTCCCCCGGGGATGGGAACGTCGGGTCTGGGTGTGGTGCATGTCCCCCCGGGGATTGGAACGTCGGTCTGGGTGTGGTGCATGTCCCCCCGGGGATGGGAACGTCGGGTCTGGGTGTGATGCATGTCCCCCCGGGGATGGGAACTTCGGGTCTGGGTGTGGTGCATCTCCCCTCCGGGGATGGGAACGTCGGGTCTGGGTGTGGTGCATGTCCCCCCCGGGGATGGAAACGTCGGGTCTGGGTGTGATGCATGTCCCCCACGGTGATGGGAACGTCGGGTCTGGGTGTGATGCATGTCCCCCCGGGGATGGAAACTTCGGGTCTGGGTGTGATGCATGTCCCCCCTGGGATGGGAACGTCGGGTCTGAGTGTGATGCATGTCCCCCCGGGGATGGGAACGTCGGGTCTGGGTGTGATGCATGTCCCCCCGGGGATGGGAATGTCGGGTCTGCGTGTGATGTATGTCCCCCCGGGGATGGAAACATCGTGTCTGGGTGTGATGCATGTCCCCCTGGGGATGGGAACGTCGGTTCTAGGTGTAGTGCATCTCCCACCGGTGATGGAAACTTCGGGTCTGGGTGTGGTGCATGTCCCCCCGGAGATGGGAACGTCGGGTCTGAGTGTGGTGCATGTCCCCCCGGGATGGAATTGTAGGGTCTGGGTGTGATGCATGTCCCCCCGGGGATGGGAACGTCGGGTCTTGGTGTGATGCAAGTCCCCCCGGTGATGGGAACGTTGGGTCTGGGTGTGATGCATGTCCCCCCGGGGATGGGAACGTCGGGTCTGGGTGTGATGCATGTCCCCCCGGGGATGGGAACGTCGGGTCTGGGTGTGATGCATGTCCCCCTGGGGTTGGAAACGTCGGGTCTGGGTGTGATGCATGTCCCCCCAGGGATGGGAACGTCGGGTCTGGGTGTGATGCATGTCCCCCCGGGGATGGAAACGTCGGGTCTGGGTGTGGTGCATGTCCCCCTGGGAATGGAATTGTCGGGTCTGGGTGTGATGCATGTCCCCCCAGGGATGGCAACATCGGGTATGGGTGTGGTGCATGTCCCCCCGTGGATGGGAACGTAGGGTCTGGGTGTGGTGCATGTCCCCCCGGGGATGGGAACGTCGGGTCTGGGTGTGATTCATGTCCCCCTGTGGATGGAAACGTCGGGTCTGGGTGTGGTGCATCTCCCCCCCGGTGATGGAAACGTCGGGTCTGGGTTTGGTGCATCTCCCCTCCGGTGATGGGAACGTTGGGTCTGGGTGTGATGCATGTTCCCCTTGGGATTGGAACGTCGGTCTGGGTGTGATGCATCTCCCCCCGTGGATGGAAACGTCGGGTCTGGGTGTGATGCATGTCCCCCCGTGGATGGAAACGTCGGGTCTGGGTGTGATGCATGTCCCCCCGGGGATTGGAACGTCGGGTCTGGGTGTGATGCATCTCCCCCCGTGGATGGAAACGTCGGGTCTGGGTGTGATGCATGTCCCCCCGGGGATGGAAACGTCGGTCTGGGTGTGATGCATCTCTCCCGGGGATGGAAACGTCGGGTCTGGGTGTGATGCATGTCCTCCCGGGGATGGGAACGTCGGGTCTGGGTGTGATGCATGTCCCCCCGGGGATGGGAATGTCGGGTTTGGGTGTGGTGCATCTCCCCCCGGGGATGGTAATGTCGGGTCTGGGTGTGATGCATGTCCCCCCGGGGATGGGAACGTCGGGTCTGGGTGTGATGCATGTCCCCCCGTGGATGGAAACGTCGGGTCTGGGTGTGGTGCATCTCCCCCCGGGGATGGGAACGTCGGGTCTGGGTGTGATGCATGTTCCCCTGGGGATTGGAACGTCGGTCTGTGTGTGGTGCATCTCCCCTCCGGTAATGGGAACGTCGGGTCTGGGTGTGATGCATGTCCCCCCGGGGATGGAAACGTCGGGTCTGGGTGTGATGCATGTCCCCCCGGGGATGGGAACGTGGGGTCTGGGTGTGGTGCATCTCCCCTCCGGTAATGGGAACGTCAGGTCTGGGAGCGATGCATGTCCCCCCGGGGGTGGGAACATCGGGTCTGGGTGTGATGCATGTCCCCTGGGGATTGGAACGTCGGTCTGGGTGTGGTGCATCTCCCCTCCGGTAATGGGAACGTTGGGTGTGATGCATCTCCCCCCGGGGATGGGAACGTTGGGTCTGGGTGTGATGCATGTCACCCTGGGGATGGGAACGTCAGGTCTGGGTGTGGTGCATGTCCCTCCGGGGATGGGAACGTCGGGTCTGGGTGTGATGCATGTCCCCCCGGGGATGGGAACGTCGGGTCTGGGTGTGATGCATGTCCCCCCGGGGATGGGAACGTCGGGTCTGGGTGTGATGCATGTCCCACCGGGGATGGGAACGTTGGGTGTGATGCATCTCCCCCCGGGGATGGGAACGTTGGGTCTGGGTGTGATGCATGTCACCCTGGGGATGGGAACGTCAGGTCTGGGTGTGGTGCATGTCCCTCCGGGGATGGGAACGTCGGGTCTGGGTGTGATGCATGTCCCCCCGGGGATGGGAACGTCGGGTCTGGGTGTGATGCATGTCCCCCTGGGGATGGGAACGTCGGGTCTGGGTGTGGTGCATGTCCCACCAGGGATGGGAATGTTGGGTGTGATGCATCTCCCCCCGTGGATGGGAACGTCGGGTCTGGGTGTGATGCATGTCCCCTGGGGATTGGAACGTCGGTCTGGGTGTGGTGCATCTCCCCTCCGGTAATGGGAACGTTGGGTGTGATGCATCTCCCCCCGGGGATGGGAACGTTGGGTCTGGGTGTGATGCATGTCCCCCCAGGGATGGGAACGTTGGGTCTGGGTGTGATGCATGTCCCCCCGGGGATGGGAACGTCGGGTCTGGGTGTGATGCATGTCCCCCCGGGGATGGGAACGTCGGGTCTGGGTGTGATGCATGTCCCCCCGGGGATGGGAACGTCGGGTCTGGGTGTGATGCATGTCCCACCGGGGATGGGAACGTTGGGTGTGATGCATCTCCCCCCGGGGATGGGAACGTTGGGTCTGGGTGTGATGCATGTCACCCTGGGGATGGGAACGTCAGGTCTGGGTGTGGTGCATGTCCCTCCGGGGATGGGAACGTCGGGTCTGGGTGTGATGCATGTCCCCCCGGGGATGGGAACGTCGGGTCTGGGTGTGGTGCATGTCCCACCAGGGATGGGAATGTTGGGTGTGATGCATCTCCCCCCGTGGATGGGAACGTCGGGTCTGGGTGTGATGCATGTCCCCCCGGGGATGGGAACGTCGGGTCTGGGTGTGGTGCATGTCCCCCCGGGGATGCGAACGTCAGGTCTGGGTGTGGTGCATGTCCCTCCGGGGATGGGAATGTCGGGTCTGGGTGTGATGCATGTCCCCCCGGGGATGGGAACGTCGGGTCTGGGTGTGATGCATGTCCCCCTGGGGATGGGAACGTCGGGTCTGGGTGTGGTGCATGTCCCACCGGGGATGGGAACGTTGGGTGTGATGCATCTCCCCCCGGGGATGGGAACGTCGGGTCTGGGTGTGATGCATGTCCCCCCGGGGATGGGAACGTCGGGTCTGGGTGTGATGCATGTCCCCCCGGGGATGGGAACGTCGGGTCTGGGTGTGATGCATGTGCCCCCGGGGATGGGAACGTTGGGTTTGATGCATCTCCCCCCGGGGATGGGAACGTCGGGTCTGGGTGTGATGCATGTCCCCCTGGGGATGGGAACGTCGGGTCTGGGTGTGGTGCATGTCCCCCCGGGGATGGGAACGTCGGGTCTGGGTGTGATGCATGTCCCCCTGGGGATGGGAACGTCGGGTCTGGGTGTGGTGCATGTCCCCCCGGGGATGGGAACGTCGGGTCTGGGTGTGATGCATGTCCCCCCGGGGATGGGAACGTCGGGTCTGGGTGTGATACATGTCCCACCGGGGATGGGAACGTTGGGTGTGATGCATCTCCCCCCGGGGATGGGAACGTCGGGTCTGGGTGTGATGCATGTCCCCCCGGGGATGGGAACGTCGGGTCTGGGTGTGATGCATGTCCCCCCGGGGATGGGAACGTTGGGTCTGGGTGTGATGCATGTCGCCCCGGGGATGGGAACGTCGGGTCTGGGTGTGATGCATGTCCCCCCGGGGGTGGGAACGTCGGGTCTGGGTGTGATGCATGTCCCCCTGGGGATGGAAACGTCGGGTCTGGGTGTGGGGCATGTCCCCCCGGGGATGGGTACGTCAGGTCTGGGTGTGGTGCATGTCCCTCCGGGGATGGGAACATCGGGTCTGGGTGTGATGCATGTCCCCCCGGGAATGGGAACGTCGGGTATGGGTGTGATGCATCTCCCCCCAGGGATGGGAACGTCGGGTATGGGTGTGGTGCATGTCCCCCCGGGGATGGGAACGTCGGGTCTGGGTGTGATGCATGTCCCACCGGGGATGGGAACGTCGGGTCTGGGTGTGATGCATGTCCCACCGGGGGTGGGAACGTCGGGTCTGGGTGTGATGCATCTCCCCCCGGGGATGGGAACGTCGGGTCTGGGTGTGATGCATGTCCCCCCGGGGATGGGAACGTCGGGTCTGGGTGTGATGCATGTCCCCCCAGGGATGGGAACGTTGGGTCTGGTGTGATGCATGTCCCCCCGGGGATGGGAACGTCGGGTCTGGGTGTGATGCATGTCCCCCCGGGGATGGGAACGTCGGGTCTGGGTGTGATGCATGTCCCCCCGGGGATGGGAACGTCGGGTCTGGGTGTGATGCATGTCCCCCCGGGGATGGGAACGTCGGGTCTGGGTGTGATGCATGTCCCACCGGGGATGGGAACGTTGGGTGTGATGCATCTCCCCCCGGGGATGGGAACGTTGGGTCTGGGTGTGATGCATGTCCCCCCGGGGATGGGAACGTCGGGTCTGGGTGTAATGCATGTCCCCCCGGGGGTGGGAACGTCGGGTCTGGGTGTGATGCATGTCCCCCTGGGGATGGAAACGTCGGGTCTGGGTGTGGTGCATGTCACCCCGGGGATGGGAACGTCAGGTCTGGGTGTGGTGCATGTCCCTCCGGGGATGGGAACGTCGGGTCTGGGTGTGATGCATGTCCCCCCGGGGATAGGAACGTCGGGTCTGGGTGTGATGCATGTCCCCCTGGGGATGGGAACGTCGGGTCTGGGTGTGGTGCATGTCCCACCAGGGATGGGAACGTTGGGTGTGATGCATCTCCCCCCGAGGATGGGAACGTCGGGTCTGGGTGTGATGCATGTCCCCCCGGGGATGGGAACGTCGGGTCTGGGTGTGGTGCATGTCCCCCCGGGGATGGGAACGTCAGGTCTGGGTGTGGTGCATGTCCCTCCGGGGATGGGAATGTCGGGTCTGGGTGTGATGCATGTCCCCCCGGGGATGGGAACGTCGGGTCTGGGTGTGATGCATGTCCCCCTGGGGATGGGAACGTCGGGTCTGGGTGTGGTGCATGTCCCACCGGGGATGGGAACGTTGGGTGTGATGCATCTCCCCCCGGGGATGGGAACATCGGGTCTGGGTGTGATGTATGTCCCCCCGGGGATGGGAACGTCGGGTCTGGGTGTGGTGCATGTCCCCCCGGGGATGGGAACGTCGGGTCTGGGTGTGATGCATGTCCCCCCGGGGATGGGCACGTTGGGTGTGATGCATCTCCCCCCGGGGATGGGAACGTCGGGTCTGGGTGTGATGCATGTCCCCCCGGGGATGGGAACGTCGGGTCTGGGTGTGATGCATGTCCCCCCGGGGATGGGAACGTTGGGTCTGGGTGTGATGCATGTCCCCCTGGGGATGGGAACGTCGGGTCTGGGTGTGGTGCATGTCCCACCGGGGATGGGAACGTTGGGTGTGATGCATCTCCCCCCGGGGATGGGAACGTCGGGTCTGGGTGTGATGTATGTCCCCCCGGGGATGGGAACGTCGGGTCTGGGTGTGGTGCATGTCCCCCCGGGGATGGGAACGTCGGGTCTGGGTGTGATGCATGTGCCCCCGGGGATGGGCACGTTGGGTGTGATGCATCTCCCCCCGGGGATGGGAACGTCGGGTCTGGGTGTGATGCATGTCCCCCCGGGGATGGGAACGTCGGGTCTGGGTGTGATGCATGTCCCCCCGGGGATGGGAACGTTGGGTCTGGGTGTGATGCATGTCCCCCCGGGGATGGGAACGTCGGGTCTGGGTGTGATGCATGTCCCCCCGGGGGTGGAACGTCGGGTCTGGGTGTGATACATGTCCCCCTGGGGATGGAAACGTCGGGTCTGGGTGTGGTGCATGTCCCCCCGGGGATGGGAACGTCAGGTCTGGGTGTGGTGCATGTCCCTCCGGGGATGGGAACGTCGGGTCTGGGTGTGATGCATGTCCCTCCGGGGATGGGAACGTTGGGTCTGGGTGTGATGCATGTCCCCCCGGGGATGGGAACGTCGGGTCTGGGTGTGATGCATGTCCCCCTGGGGATGGGAACGTCGGGTCTGGGTGTGATGCATGTCCCCCCGGGGATGGGAACGTCGGGTCTGGGTGTGGTGCATGTCCCTCCGGGGATGGGAACGTCGGGTCTGGGTGTGATGCATGTCCCCCTGGGGATGGGAACGTCGGGTCTGGGTGGGATGCATGTCCCCCCGGGGATGGGAACGTCGGGTCAGGGTGTGGTGCATGTCCCCCCGGGGATGGGAACGTCGGGTCTGGTTGTGAGGCATGTTCCCCCGGTGATGGGAACGTCGGGTCTGGGTGTGGTGCATGTCCCCCCGGGGATGGGAACGTCGGGTCTGGGTGTGATGCATGTCCCTCCGGGGATGGGAACGTCGGGTCTGTTTGTGAGGCATGTTCCCCCGGTGATGGGAACGTCGGGTCTGGGTGTGATGCATGTCCCCCCGGGGATGGGAACGTTAGGTCTGGGTGTGATGCATCTCTCCCCGGGGATGGGAACGTTAGGTCTGGGTATGATGCATTTCCCCCCGGGTAAGGGAACGTCGGGTCTTGTTGTGGTGTATGTCCCCCGGGGATGGGAACGTCGGGTATGGGTGTGGTGCATGTCCCCCCGGGGATGGAAACGTCGGGTCTGGGTGTGATGTATGTCCCCCCGGGGATGGGAACGTCGGGTCTGGGTGTGGTGCATGTCCCCCGGGGATGGGAACGTCGGGTATTGGTGTGGTGCATGTCCCCCCGGTGATGGAAACGTCGGGTCTGGGTGTGGTGCATCTCCCCCCGGGGATGGGAACGTCGGGTCTGGGTGTGATGCATGTCCCCCCGGGGGTGGGAACATCGCGTCTGGGTGTGATGCATGTCCCCCCGGGGATGGGAACGTCGGGTCTGGGTGTGGTGCATGTCCCCCGGGGATGGGAACGTCGGGTCTGGGTGGGATGCATGTCCCCCTGGGGATGGGAACGTCGGGTCAGGGTGTGGTGCATGTCCCCCCGGGGATGGGAACGTCGGGTCTGGTTGTGAGGCATGTTCCCCCGGTGATGGGAACGTCGGGTCTGGGTGTGGTGCATGTCCCCCCGGGGATGGGAACGTCGGGTCTGGGTGTGATGCATGTCCCTCCGGGGATGGGAACGTCGGGTCTGTTTGTGAGGCATGTTCCCCCGGTGATGGGAACGTCGGGTCTGGGTGTGGTGCATGTCCCCCCGGGGATGGGAACGTCGGGTCTGGGTGTGATGCATCTCCCCCCGGGGATGGGAACGTTAGGTCTGGGTGTGATGCATCTCTCCCCGGGGATGGGAACGTTAGGTCTGGGTATGATGCATTTCCCCCCGGGTAAGGGAACGTCGGGTCTTGTTGTGGTGTATGTCCCCCGGGGATGGGAACGTCGGGTATGGGTGTGGTGCATGTCCCCCCGGGGATGGAAACGTCGGGTCTGGGTGTGATGTATGTCCCCCCGGGGATGGGAACGTCGGGTCTGGGTGTGGTGCATGTCCCCCGGGGATGGGAACGTCGGGTATTGGTGTGGTGCATCTCCCCCCGGGGATGGAATTGTCGGGTCTGGGTGTGATGCATGTCCCCCCGGGGATGGGAACGTCGGGTCTGGGTGTGGTGCATCTCCCCCCCGGGGATGGGAACATCGGGTCTGGGTGTGATGCATGTCCCCCCGGGGGTGGGAACGTCGCGTCTGGGTGTGATGCATGTCCCCCCGGGGATGGGAACGTCGGGTCGGGGTGTGGTGCATCTCCCCCCGGGGATGGGAATGTCGGGTCTGGGTCTGGTGCATGTCCCCCCGGGGATGGGAACGTCGGGTCTGGGTGTGGTGCATCTCCCCCCCGGGGATGGGAACGTCGGGTCTGGGTGTGATGCATGTCCCCCCGGGGGTGGGAACGTCGCGTCTGGGTGTGATGCATGTCCCCCCGGGGATGGGAACGTCGGGTCTGGGTGTGGTGCATGTCCCCCGGGGATGGGAACGTCGGGTCTGGGTGTGGTGCATGTCCCCCCGGGGATTGGAACGTCGGTCTGGGTGTGGTGCATGTCCCCCCGGGGATGGGAACGTCGGGTCTGGGTGTGATGCATGTCCCCCCGGGGATGGGAACTTCGGGTCTGGGTGTGGTGCATCTCCCCTCCGGGGATGGGAACGTCGGGTCTGGGTGTGGTGCATGTCCCCCCCGGGGATGGAAACGTCGGGTCTGGGTGTGATGCATGTCCCCCACGGTGATGGGAACGTCGGGTCTGGGTGTGATGCATGTCCCCCCGGGGATGGAAACTTCGGGTCTGGGTGTGATGCATGTCCCCCCTGGGATGGGAACGTCGGGTCTGAGTGTGATGCATGTCCCCCCGGGGATGGGAACGTCGGGTCTGGGTGTGATGCATGTCCCCCCGGGGATGGGAATGTCGGGTCTGCGTGTGATGTATGTCCCCCCGGGGATGGAAACATCGTGTCTGGGTGTGATGCATGTCCCCCTGGGGATGGGAACGTCGGTTCTAGGTGTGGTGCATCTCCCACCGGTGATGGAAACTTCGGGTCTGGGTGTGGTGCATGTCCCCCCGGAGATGGGAACGTCGGGTCTGAGTGTGGTGCATGTCCCCCCGGGATGGAATTGTAGGGTCTGGGTGTGATGCATGTCCCCCCGGGGATGGGAACGTCGGGTCTTGGTGTGATGCAAGTCCCCCCGGTGATGGGAACGTTGGGTCTGGGTGTGATGCATGTCCCCCCGGGGATGGGAACGTCGGGTCTGGGTGTGATGCATGTCCCCCCGGGGATGGGAACGTCGGGTCTGGGTGTGATGCATGTCCCCCTGGGGTTGGAAACGTCGGGTCTGGGTGTGATGCATGTCCCCCCAGGGATGGGAACGTCGGGTCTGGGTGTGATGCATGTCCCCCCGGGGATGGAAACGTCGGGTCTGGGTGTGGTGCATGTCCCCCTGGGAATGGAATTGTCGGGTCTGGGTGTGATGCATGTCCCCCCAGGGATGGCAACATCGGGTATGGGTGTGGTGCATGTCTCCCCGTGGATGGGAACGTAGGGTCTGGGTGTGGTGCATGTCCCCCCGGGGATGGGAACGTCGGGTCTGGGTGTGATTCATGTCCCCCTGTGGATGGAAACGTCGGGTCTGGGTGTGGTGCATCTCCCCCCCGGTGATGGAAACGTCGGGTCTGGGTTTGGTGCATCTCCCCTCCGGTGATGGGAACGTTGGGTCTGGGTGTGATGCATGTTCCCCTTGGGATTGGAACGTCGGTCTGGGTGTGATGCATCTCCCCCCGTGGATGGAAACGTCGGGTCTGGGTGTGATGCATGTCCCCCCGTGGATGGAAACGTCGGGTCTGGGTGTGATGCATGTCCCCCCGGGGATTGGAACGTCGGGTCTGGGTGTGATGCATCTCCCCCCGTGGATGGAAACGTCGGGTCTGGGTGTGATGCATGTCCCCCCGGGGATGGAAACGTCGGTCTGGGTGTGATGCATCTCCCCCGGGGATGGAAACGTCGGGTCTGGGTGTGATGCATGTCCTCCCGGGGATGGGAACGTCGGGTCTGGGTGTGATGCATGTCCCCCCGGGGATGGGAATGTCGGGTTTGGGTGTGGTGCATCTCCCCCCGGGGATGGTAATGTCGGGTCTGGGTGTGATGCATGTCCCCCCGGGGATGGGAACGTCGGGTCTGGGTGTGATGCATGTCCCCCCGTGGATGGAAACGTCGGGTCTGGGTGTGGTGCATCTCCCCCCGGGGATGGGAACGTCGGGTCTGGGTGTGATGCATGTTCCCCTGGGGATTGGAACGTCGGTCTGTGTGTGGTGCATCTCCCCTCCGGTAATGGGAACGTCGGGTCTGGGTGTGATGCATGTCCCCCCGGGGATGGAAACGTCGGGTCTGGGTGTGATGCATGTCCCCCCGGGGATGGGAACGTGGGGTCTGGGTGTGGTGCATCTCCCCTCCGGTAATGGGAACGTCAGGTCTGGGAGCGATGCATGTCCCCCCGGGGGTGGGAACGTCGGGTCTGGGTGTGATGCATGTCCCCTGGGGATTGGAACGTCGGTCTGGGTGTGGTGCATCTCCCCTCCGGTAATGGGAACGTCGGGTCTGGGTGTGATGCATGTCCCCCCGGGGATGGAAACGTCGGGTCTGGGTGTGATGCATGTCCCCCCGGGGATGGGCACGTTGGGTGTGATGCATCTCCCCCCGGGGATGGGAACGTCGGGTCTGGGTGTGATGCATGTCCCCCCGGGGATGGGAACGTCGGGTCTGGGTGTGATGCATGTCCCCCCGGGGATGGGAACGTTGGGTCTGGGTGTGATGCATGTCCCCCTGGGGATGGGAACGTCGGGTCTGGGTGTGGTGCATGTCCCACCGGGGATGGGAACGTTGGGTGTGATGCATCTCCCCCCGGGGATGGGAACGTCGGGTCTGGGTGTGATGTATGTCCCCCCGGGGATGGGAACGTCGGGTCTGGGTGTGGTGCATGTCCTCCCGGGGATGGGAACGTCGGGTCTGGGTGTGATGCATGTGCCCCCGGGGATGGGCACGTTGGGTGTGATGCATCTCCCCCCGGGGATGGGAACGTCGGGTCTGGGTGTGATGCATGTCCCCCCGGGGATGGGAACGTCGGGTCTGGGTGTGATGCATGTCCCCCCGGGGATGGGAACGTTGGGTCTGGGTGTGATGCATGTCCCCCCGGGGATGGGAACGTCGGGTCTGGGTGTGATGCATGTCCCCCCGGGGGTGGGAACGTCGGGTCTGGGTGTGATACATGTCCCCCTGGGGATGGAAACGTCGGGTCTGGGTGTGGTGCATGTCCCCCCGGGGATGGGAACGTCAGGTCTGGGTGTGGTGCATGTCCCTCCGGGGATGGGAACGTCGGGTCTGGGTGTGATGCATGTCCCTCCGGGGATGGGAACGTTGGGTCTGGGTGTGATGCATGTCCCCCCGGGGATGGGAACGTCGGGTCTGGGTGTGATGCATGTCCCCCTGGGGATGGGAACGTCGGGTCTGGGTGTGATGCATGTCCCCCCGGGGATGGGAACGTCGGGTCTGGGTGTGGTGCATGTCCCCCCGGGGATGGGAACGTCGGGTCTGGGTGTGATGCATCTCCCCTCCGGTAATGGGAACGTCAGGTCTTGGAGCGATGCATGTCCCCCCGGGGGTGGGAACGTCGGGTCTGGGTGTGATGCATGTCCCCTGGGGATTGGAACGTCGGTCTGGGTGTGGTGCATCTCCCCTCCGGTAATGGGAACGTCGGGTCTGGGTGTGATGCATGTCCCCCCGGGGATGGAAACGTCGGGTCTGGGTGTGATGCATGTCCCCCCGGGGATGGGCACGTTGGGTGTGATGCATCTCCCCCCGGGGATGGGAACGTCGGGTCTGGGTGTGATGCATGTCCCCCCGGGGATGGGAACGTCGGGTCTGGGTGTGATGCATGTCCCCCCGGGGATGGGAACGTTGGGTCTGGGTGTGATGCATGTCCCCCTGGGGATGGGAACGTCGGGTCTGGGTGTGGTGCATGTCCCACCGGGGATGGGAACGTTGGGTGTGATGCATCTCCCCCCGGGGATGGGAACGTCGGGTCTGGGTGTGATGTATGTCCCCCCGGGGATGGGAACGTCGGGTCTGGGTGTGGTGCATGTCCTCCCGGGGATGGGAACGTCGGGTCTGGGTGTGATGCATGTGCCCCCGGGGATGGGCACGTTGGGTGTGATGCATCTCCCCCCGGGGATGGGAACGTCGGGTCTGGGTGTGATGCATGTCCCCCCGGGGATGGGAACGTCGGGTCTGGGTGTGATGCATGTCCCCCCGGGGATGGGAACGTTGGGTCTGGGTGTGATGCATGTCCCCCCGGGGATGGGAACGTCGGGTCTGGGTGTGATGCATGTCCCCCCGGGGGTGGGAACGTCGGGTCTGGGTGTGATACATGTCCCCCTGGGGATGGAAACGTCGGGTCTGGGTGTGGTGCATGTCCCCCCGGGGATGGGAACGTCAGGTCTGGGTGTGGTGCATGTCCCTCCGGGGATGGGAACGTCGGGTCTGGGTGTGATGCATGTCCCTCCGGGGATGGGAACGTTGGGTCTGGGTGTGATGCATGTCCCCCCGGGGATGGGAACGTCGGGTCTGGGTGTGATGCATGTCCCCCTGGGGATGGGAACGTCGGGTCTGGGTGTGATGCATGTCCCCCCGGGGATGGGAACGTCGGGTCTGGGTGTGGTGCATGTCCCCCCGGGGATGGGAACGTCGGGTCTGGGTGTGATGCATGTCCCTCCGGGGATGGGAACGTCGGGTCTGTTTGTGAGGCATGTTCCCCCGGTGATGGGAACGTCGGGTCTGGGTGTGATGCATGTCCCCCCGGGGATGGGAACGTTAGGTCTGGGTATGATGCATTTCCCCCCGGGTAAGGGAACGTCGGGTCTTGTTGTGGTGTATGTCCCCCGGGGATGGGAACGTCGGGTATGGGTGTGGTGCATGTCCCCCCGGGGATGGAAACGTCGGGTCTGGGTGTGATGTATGTCCCCCCGGGGATGGGAACGTCGGGTCTGGGTGTGGTGCATGTCCCCCGGGGATGGGAACGTCGGGTATTGGTGTGGTGCATGTCCCCCCGGTGATGGAAACGTCGGGTCTGGGTGTGGTGCATCTCCCCCCGGGGATGGGAACGTCGGGTCTGGGTGTGATGCATGTCCCCCCGGGGGTGGGAACATCGCGTCTGGGTGTGATGCATGTCCCCCCGGGGATGGGAACGTCGGGTCTGGGTGTGGTGCATGTCCCCCGGGGATGGGAACGTCGGGTCTGGGTGGGATGCATGTCCCCCTGGGGATGGGAACGTCGGGTCAGGGTGTGGTGCATGTCCCCCCGGGGATGGGAACGTCGGGTCTGGTTGTGAGGCATGTTCCCCCGGTGATGGGAACGTCGGGTCTGGGTGTGGTGCATGTCCCCCCGGGGATGGGAACGTCGGGTCTGGGTGTGATGCATGTCCCTCCGGGGATGGGAACGTCGGGTCTGTTTGTGAGGCATGTTCCCCCTGTGATGGGAACGTCGGGTCTGGGTGTGGTGCATGTCCCCCCGGGGATGGGAACGTCGGGTCTGGGTGTGATGCATCTCCCCCCGGGGATGGGAACGTTAGGTCTGGGTGTGATGCATCTCTCCCCGGGGATGGGAACGTTAGGTCTGGGTATGATGCATTTCCCCCCGGGTAAGGGAACGTCGGGTCTTGTTGTGGTGTATGTCCCCCGGGGATGGGAACGTCGGGTATGGGTGTGGTGCATGTCCCCCCGGGGATGGAAACGTCGGGTCTGGGTGTGATGTATGTCCCCCCGGGGATGGGAACGTCGGGTCTGGGTGTGGTGCATGTCCCCCGGGGATGGGAACGTCGGGTATTGGTGTGGTGCATCTCCCCCCGGGGATGGAATTGTCGGGTCTGGGTGTGATGCATGTCCCCCCGGGGATGGGAACGTCGGGTCTGGGTGTGGTGCATCTCCCCCCCGGGGATGGGAACGTCGGGTCTGGGTGTGATGCATGTCCCCCCGGGGGTGGGAACGTCGCGTCTGGGTGTGATGCATGTCCCCCCGGGGATGGGAACGTCGGGTCGGGGTGTGGTGCATCTCCCCCCGGGGATGGGAATGTCGGGTCTGGGTCTGGTGCATGTCCCCCCGGGGATGGGAACGTCGGGTCTGGGTGTGGTGCATCTCCCCCCCAGGGATGGGAACGTCGGGTCTGGGTGTGATGCATGTCCCCCCGGGGGTGGGAACGTCGCGTCTGGGTGTGATGCATGTCCCCCCGGGGATGGGAACGTCGGGTCTGGGTGTGGTGCATGTCCCCCGGGGATGGGAACGTCGGGTCTGGGTGTGGTGCATGTCCCCCCGGGGATTGGAACGTCGGTCTGGGTGTGGTGCATGTCCCCCCGGGGATGGGAACGTCGGGTCTGGGTGTGATGCATGTCCCCCCGGGGATGGGAACTTCGGGTCTGGGTGTGGTGCATCTCCCCTCCGGGGATGGGAACGTCGGGTCTGGGTGTGGTGCATGTCCCCCCGGGGATGGGAACGTCGGGTCTGGGTGTGATGCATGTCCCCCCGGGGATGGAAACTTCGGGTCTGGGTGTGATGCATGTCCCCCCTGGGATGGGAACGTCGGGTCTGAGTGTGATGCATGTCCCCCCGGGGATGGGAACGTCGGGTCTGGGTGTGATGCATGTCCCCCCGGGGATGGGAATGTCGGGTCTGCGTGTGATGTATGTCCCCCCGGGGATGGAAACATCGTGTCTGGGTGTGATGCATGTCCCCCTGGGGATGGGAACGTCGGTTCTAGGTGTGGTGCATCTCCCACCGGTGATGGAAACTTCGGGTCTGGGTGTGGTGCATGTCCCCCCGGAGATGGGAACGTCGGGTCTGAGTGTGGTGCATGTCCCCCCGGGATGGAATTGTAGGGTCTGGGTGTGATGCATGTCCCCCCGGGGATGGGAACGTCGGGTCTTGGTGTGATGCAAGTCCCCCCGGTGATGGGAACGTTGGGTCTGGGTGTGATGCATGTCCCCCCGGGGATGGGAACGTCGGGTCTGGGTGTGATGCATGTCCCCCCGGGGATGGGAACGTCGGGTCTGGGTGTGATGCATGTCCCCCTGGGGTTGGAAACGTCGGGTCTGGGTGTGATGCATGTCCCCCCAGGGATGGGAACGTCGGGTCTGGGTGTGATGCATGTCCCCCCGGGGATGGAAACGTCGGGTCTGGGTGTGGTGCATGTCCCCCTGGGAATGGAATTGTCGGGTCTGGGTGTGATGCATGTCCCCCCAGGGATGGCAACATCGGGTATGGGTGTGGTGCATGTCTCCCCGTGGATGGGAACGTAGGGTCTGGGTGTGGTGCATGTCCCCCCGGGGATGGGAACGTCGGGTCTGGGTGTGATTCATGTCCCCCTGTGGATGGAAACGTCGGGTCTGGGTGTGGTGCATCTCCCCCCCGGTGATGGAAACGTCGGGTCTGGGTTTGGTGCATCTCCCCTCCGGTGATGGGAACGTTGGGTCTGGGTGTGATGCATGTTCCCCTTGGGATTGGAACGTCGGTCTGGGTGTGATGCATCTCCCCCCGTGGATGGAAACGTCGGGTCTGGGTGTGATGCATGTCCCCCCGTGGATGGAAACGTCGGGTCTGGGTGTGATGCATGTCCCCCCGGGGATTGGAACGTCGGGTCTGGGTGTGATGCATCTCCCCCCGTGGATGGAAACGTCGGGTCTGGGTGTGATGCATGTCCCCCCGGGGATGGAAACGTCGGTCTGGGTGTGATGCATCTCCCCCGGGGATGGAAACGTCGGGTCTGGGTGTGATGCATGTCCTCCCGGGGATGGGAACGTCGGGTCTGGGTGTGATGCATGTCCCCCCGGGGATGGGAATGTCGGGTTTGGGTGTGGTGCATCTCCCCCCGGGGATGGTAATGTCGGGTCTGGGTGTGATGCATGTCCCCCCGGGGATGGGAACGTCGGGTCTGGGTGTGATGCATGTCCCCCCGTGGATGGAAACGTCGGGTCTGGGTGTGGTGCATCTCCCCCCGGGGATGGGAACGTCGGGTCTGGGTGTGATGCATGTTCCCCTGGGGATTGGAACGTCGGTCTGTGTGTGGTGCATCTCCCCTCCGGTAATGGGAACGTCGGGTCTGGGTGTGATGCATGTCCCCCCGGGGATGGAAACGTCGGGTCTGGGTGTGATGCATGTCCCCCCGGGGATGGGAACGTGGGGTCTGGGTGTGGTGCATCTCCCCTCCGGTAATGGGAACGTCAGGTCTGGGAGCGATGCATGTCCCCCCGGGGGTGGGAACGTCGGGTCTGGGTGTGATGCATGTCCCCTGGGGATTGGAACGTCGGTCTGGGTGTGGTGCATCTCCCCTCCGGTAATGGGAACGTCGGGTCTGGGTGTGATGCATGTCCCCCCGGGGATGGAAACGTCGGGTCTGGGTTTGATGCATGTCCCCCCGGGGATGGGAACGTTGGGTCTGGGTGTGGTGCATCTCCCCCCGGTGATGGGAACGTCGGGTCTGGGTGTGATGCATGTCCCCCTGGGGATGGAAACGTCGGGTCTGGGTGTGATGCATGTCCCCCCGGGGATGGGAACGTCGGGTCTGGGTGTGATGCATGTCCCCCTGGGGATGGAAACGTTGGGTCTGGGTGTGATGCATGTCCCCCCGGGGATGGGAACGTCGGGTCTGGGTGGGATGCATGTCCCCCCGGGGATGGGAACGTCGGGTCTGGGTGTGATGCATGTCCCCCAGGGGATGGGAACGTTGGGTGTGATGCATCTCCCCCCGGGGATGGGAATGTCGCGTCTGGGTGTGATGCATCTCCCCCCGGGGGTGGGAACGTCGGGTCTGGGTGTGATGCATGTCCCCCTGGGGATGGAAACGTAGGGTCTGGGTGTGGTGCATGTCCCCCCGGGGATGGGAACGTCAGGTCTGGGTGTGGTGCATATCCCTCCGGGGATGGGAACGTCGGGTCTGGGTGTGATGCATGTCCCCCCGGGGATGGGAACGTCGGGTCTGGGTGTGATGCATGTCCCCCGGGGATGGGAACGTCGGGTCTGCGTGTGGTGCATGTCCCCCCGGGGATTGGAACGTCGGTCTGGGTGTGGTGCATGTCCCCCCGGGGATGGGAACGTCGGGTCTGGTTGTGATGCATGTCCCCCCGGGGATGGGAACTTCGGGTCTGGGTGTGGTGCATCTCCCCTCCGGGGATGGGAACGTCGGGTCTGGGTGTGGTGCATGTCCCCCCCGGGGATGGAAACGTCGGGTCTGGGTGTGATGCATGTCCCCCACGGTGATGGGTACGTCGGGTCTGGGTGTGATGCATGTCCCCCCGGGGATGGAAACTTCGGGTCTGGGTGTGATGCATGTCCCCCCTGGGATGGGAACGTCGGGTCTGAGTGTGATGCATGTCCCCCCCGGGGATGGGAACGTCGGGTCTGGGTGTGATGCATGTCCCCCCGGGGATGGGAATGTCGGGTCTGCGTGTGATGTATGTTCCCCCGGGGATGGAAACGTCGGGTCTGGGTGTGATGTATGTTCCCCCGGGGATGGGAACGTCGGGTCTGGGTGTGATGCATGTCCCCCCGGGGATGGAAACTTCGGGTCTGGGTGTGATGCATGTCCCCCCTGGGATGGGAACGTCGGGTCTGGGTGTGATGCATCTCCCCTCCGGTAATGGGAACGTCGGGTCTGGGTGTGATGCATGTCCCCCCGGGGATGGGAATGTCGGGTCTGCGTGTGATGTATGTTCCCCCGGGGATGGGAACATCGTGTCTGGGTGTGATGCATGTCCCCCCGGGGATGGGAACGTCGGGTCTGGGTGTGGTGCATCTCCCCCCGGTGATAGAAACTTCGGGTCTGGATGTGATGCACGTCCCCCCGCGGATGGGAACGTCGGGTATGGGTGTGATGCAAGTCCCCCCGGTGATGGGAACGTTGGGTCTGGGTGTGATGCATGTCCCCCCGGGGATGGGAACGTCGGGTCTGGGTGTGATGCATGTCCCCCCGGGGATGGGAACGTCGGGTCTGGGTGTGATGCATGTCCTCCTGGGGTTGGAAACGTCGGGTCTGGGTGTGATGCATGTCCCCCCGGGGATGGGAACGTCGGGTCTGGGTGTGATGCATGTCCCCCCGGGGATGGAAACGTCGGGTCTGGGTGTGGTGCATGTCCCCCTGGGAATGGAATTGTCGGGTCTGGGTGTGATGCATGTCCCCCCAGGGATGGCAACATCGGGTATGGGTGTGGTGCATGTCCCCCCGTGGATGGGAACGTAGGGTCTGGGTGTGGTGCATGTCCCCCCGGGGATGGGAACGTCGGGTCTGGGTGTGATGCATGTCCCCCTGTGGATGGAAACGTCGGGTCTGGGTGTGGTGCATCTCCCCCCCGTTGATGGAAACGTCGGGTCTGGGTTTGGTGCATCTCCCCTCCGGTGATGGGAACGTTGGGTCTGGGTGTGATGCATGTTCCCCTTGGGATTGGAACGTCGGTCTGGGTGTGATGCATCTCCCCCGTGGATGGAAACGTCGGGTCTGGGTGTGATGCATGTCCCCCCGTGGATGGAAACGTCAGGTCTGGGTGTGATGCATGTCCCCCCGGGGATGGAAACGTCGGTCTGGGTGTGATGCATCTCCCCCGGGGATGGAAACGTCGGGTCTGGGTGTGATGCATGTCCTCCCGGGGATGGGAACGTCGGGTCTGGGTGTGATGCATGTCCCCCCGGGATGGGAATGTCGGGTCTGGGTGTGGTGCATCTCCCCCCGGGGATGGTAATGTCGGGTCTGGGTGTGATGCATGTCCCCCCGGGGATGGGAACGTTGGGTCTGGGTGTGATGCATGTCCCCCCGTGGATGGAAACGTCGGGTCTGGGTGTGGTGCATCTCCTCCCGGAGATGGGAACGTCGGGTCTGGGTGTGATGCATGTTCCCCTGGGGATTGGAACGTCGGTCTGGGTGTGGTGCATCTCCCCTCCGGTAATGGGAACGTCAGGTCTGGGAGCAATGCATGTCCCCCCGGGGGTGGGAACGTCGGGTCAGGGTGTGATGCATGTCCCCTGGGGATTGGAACGTCGGTCTGGGTGTGGTGCATGTCCCCCCAGGGATGGCAACATCGGGTATGGGTGTGGTGCATGTCCCCCCGTGGATGGGAACGTAGGGTCTGGGTGTGGTGCATGTCCCCCCGGGGATGGGAACGTCGGGTCTGGGTGTGATGCATGTGCCCCTGTGGATGGAAAAGTCGGGTCTGGGTGTGGTGCATCTCCCCCCCGGTGATGGAAACGTCGGGTCTGGGTTTGGTGCATCTCCCCTCCGGTGATGGGAACGTTGGGTCTGGGTGTGATGCATGTTCCCCCGTGGATGGAAACGTCGGGTCTGGGTGTGATGCATGTCCCCCCGTGGATTGAAAAGTCGGGTCTGGGTGTGATGCATGTCCCCCCGTGGATTGAAACGTCGGGTCTGGGTGTGATGCATGTTCCCCTAGGGATTGGAACGTCGGTCTGGGTGTGATGCATCTCCCCCCGTGGATGGAAACGTCGGGTCTGGGTGTGATGCATGTCCCCCCGGGGATGGGAACGTCGGGTCTGGGTGTGATGCATGTCCCCCCAGGGATGGAAACGTCGGGTCTGGGTGTGATGTATGTCCCCCCGGGGATGGGAACGTCGGGTCTGGGTGTGATGCATCTCCCCCCGTGGATGGAAACGTCGGGTCTGGGTGTGATGCATGTCCCCCCGGGGATGGAAACGTCGGTCTGGGTGTGATGCATCTCCCCCGGGGATGGAAACGTCAGGTCTGGGTGTGATGCATGTGACTCCCGGGGATGGGAACGTCGGGTCTGGGTGTGATGCATGTCCCCCCGGGGATGGGAATGTCGGGTCTGGGTGTGATGCATGTCCCCCCGGGGATGGGAACGTTGGGTCTGGGTGTGATGCATGTCCCCCCGTGGATGGAAACGTCGGGTCTGGGTGTGGTGCATCTCCCCCCGGGGATGGGAACGTCGGGTCTGGGTGTGATGCATGTTCCCCTGGGGATTGGAACGTCGGGTCTGGGTGTGATGCATGTCCCCCCCGGGGATGGGAACGTCGGGTCTGGGTGTGATGCATGTCCCCCCGGGGATGGAAACGTCGGTCTGGGTGTGATGCATCTCCCCCGGGGATGGAAACGTCAGGTCTGGGTGTGATGCATGTGACTCCCGGGGATGGGAACGTCGGGTCTGGGTGTGATGCATGTCCCCCCGGGGATGGGAATGTCGGGTCTGGGTGTGATGCATGTCCCCCCGGGGATGGGAACGTTGGGTCTGGGTGTGATGCATGTCCCCCCGTGGATGGAAACGTCGGGTCTGGGTGTGGTGCATCTCCCCCCGGGGATGGGAACGTCGGGTCTGGGTGTGATGCATGTTCCCCTGGGGATTGGAACGTCGGGTCTGGGTGTGATGCATGTCCCCCCCGGGGATGGGAACGTCGGGTCTGGGTGTGATGCATGTCCCCCCCGGGGATGGAAACGTCGGGTCTGGGTGTGATGCATGTCCCCCCCGGGGATGGGAACGTCGGGTCTGGGTGTAGTGCATGCAGTTTATTCTTGTATACCTTTACTTACCAAGAACAAATCTATTTTGTTCTTAAACATGCATTATCTATTTTATCTGCCATCATAGTCAATCCCACATTGTGACTGCCCTTACTGTAAAGACTACTTTGTTGCTGATGAATCTTCTTCCTACAATCTCAGGAGGTGTCCCTGTATTCATTATGTGAGTGATTCTCACCCCTCTCAAAATAATCCTGAAATTCCAAGCACACATTGACACTTATCTTATATCTGTCTCCTCTCAGACACCTTATTTCTAATGTACCCAATTCCAATCTGGATAGTCTTTGCACATAGACTGTGCAAAAAAAGCAGAGGCGGCACTCAAACGGTGGTGAGAAGCCATAACTGACAAACCCAGTTCTTTGTAATATACTGGAGTGCACAAGTGACATTCTTGTTTGATAAAACTGAATAGTGCAAATAAGTGTGTTAATATTATAACACAAATAGGTGAATGTGATACAATAATAATTTAAGGATTGTGAATATACCAATAAATCAAGACCTATACTCTTCCACTCAGACGCTGGAGCCGGATATGTCTCGCAATATCCACAAACGACTTGTGTTCACACAGCAGGAGAGCGGGGACATGTGCCATGGAGAAGGAAGACAGAAAAGGCCAGCATAGAGTATTACAGCAAGGAAAGGTGAGTATATATATATATATATGTGTTTCTGTTTATACTGTATATAGGTTTCAGGTTTCAAGCTCCAAATTCAATACTCACAAACCCGCAGTAATAATGGGCAGGCCCCTCCTGTGGCGCAGCATCTAAGGGCATACTTGATTTCATCGCCTGGATTTTGCCTCCAGTATATAGCACTATACTGTGACGTTGGATGTAGCAGGACATATCCATGCAAGTTCTCCATTTCTCACATATTATGTCCCATTACTGGGTCTCGCTTGCCCACGATTATAAACAGACAGTGCTCCAAGTGCAACTCCTCAGCATATTATTATCACACGGCGCATGTCACTTGTAGACTTATATATGCATTTATATTTACACTGTTACACAGTCTTAGGCTTGCGCTGCGGGGACCAAAGCGGCCCCTCAAAGGGGCGGGGCCGCTGCGAGGGGCGGGGCCGCTGCGAGGGGCGGGGCCGCTGCGAGGGGCGGGGCCGCTGCGAGGGGCTGGGGACGCTGCGAGGGGCGGGGCCGCTGCGAGGGGGCGGGGCCGCTGCGAGGGGCGGGGCCGCTGCGAGGGGCGGCCGCGGCGCAGCGAGTTTTTCAGGCAGACGTTTAAATTGTAATCAGCTCTAGCGAAGTAGGGCTAAGCCATGCCCCCGGCGGATCAGCCAATGAGGGAGAACCTGCCGGGTGACGTCATGGCCGCGCCCTGTCACGCCCCCCTGTCTTTTCCCCTGCAGCTCTCTGCAGACCGGGGAACTCGCTGCACGCGCCACCAGCCCGGCAGGCGCGCGTGCAGGCACCGGGGCCGCAGCCTTACACACCTATCACTAACATTCACACCCATGCCGTGAGAATAGCCCAGTTATGCATTTAGTTTAAAGGTTTTATAGCGCACTTTATTTCCCAGTTTATATTGAATTCCATACAATGCCTGTATTTACTGTATTTACTGCCTAAATGTAAGCCTTGATTTTGGAGGGGCAATTTTTGGGTATAAATATCTTTCAAAGTACATTGTGCACCATCATTGTTTTTCTCTTCTGGGTCACTGGAATGAGTCAGATACCTGCACTCTCCACAGTTTTGGAGATGCCCATTATTACTGCTGGTTTGTGAGTATTGAATTGAGATTTAAATCTGCATACACTGGCGACACACTTTATTCGAGCTCGGCTAGTCCCACGAATTCGGGTATACCCGGGTGTATTGAGGTTTGTGACTGTTTTCTGCCCGAGTGCATTGAGGTATTTCAGGCAGGGATTGAAGCATTTTATTCCCGCTGGCTGCAATACTGCACAGTATATATATATATATACTGCATTACAATTCATGAATTTATGCCATCTGGTAGACACGCGAAGCATTGCAGCCTATTAAATCCTAATCATTATCATTTAACAGATCAGCCGCCCGTCAGCCAGGCATGAACCCAGGCTGGGAAGGCAAACGCAACGGGGCTTGTCAGAGGTGAGGAGCGGCGCATTCCAGGTATCTGCCAGGTACATACCGGGTATTTGCTCGAATAAAGTGTGTCGGTGCAGTATACCCCCTGTCCTTGCAATACTACTCTATGCTGGTCTTTCTGTCTTCCTTCTCCATTGTACTTGTCCCCCGCTCTCCTGCTGTGAGTCTTTGCACATAAGTCAGACCTCGCATCCCTCTACACTTTTTCCAGTTCTATAATATTTTTGTGGTACTCCATATTTGAGATGTAGTCATACTATGGATTTATACAGGGGTAATATTATCCTCTTATCCTTTTCATATATGCTCTGTTTTACACATGTGTAGCGGTCATGTAAAATGCCTACAGTCATCTCTCCTGTTGGCAGTAAGGCCTGGTAAGTGTGGGCATGCCAGCAGTAATTATGGAGGTTTGCCCTCACACCCTGGTGGGGTGCCCTGTGTATGGATGGGAGTGGTCACATGCTCTGACTCCATGGTTAGTGATGTCAGAGGTGTGTCAGCCTCAGAAGTTACATAAGGCACAGCACTGTGTCTAAAAGTTAGTTCTAGTGCTAGTTAGTGGAGGAAGGAGTTCCAAGTCTAGCAGGAGTGCTAGAGGAGTAGTCTGAGAGGAGTTCAAGTTCTGCCAGAGTGTTAGTTATGTTATAGTAACTCCAGAGGAGACTGTGTCCAGGGACCTGGCACAGGGCAGTGATCCCTGCGGGGATAGGGAATCCCTATTAAGGAGAGTATCACCTTTGAAGGGAAGCAGAGTGAATAATCATGAGAGGCTAGATCTCAACTGCGAGGGGCAGCTAGCCCACATCACTCAATAAAGATGTGTTCATTCAGAAACCCTCTCGTGTACATGTGTGGAATGAGTGTACAGAGAGGAGCACCACGGAGGAGTTCCTCAACAGGATCATCCCCTTGCGGACGCAGGGACCCTGATGAGGTGGAGGCGCTGCACTGGAACTAGGTGAGACTCAGCACACTACCTCAGCTGCCTGTCTGGACGGGTCCTCCCCACACACCATCATGCGGGAGACTCAGGAGTCCTGTTGCCAACAGGTGCACCACCAGACACTACCACACTGTAATGGGGGCCGGTTAGACCACAGGGGCCAATGTGAGATTGGGTGGGTCAGGCCGGGCCAGAAATACCGTTACACATGGTAATATCATGGTAGTCTTTGCTGCTACTGCCTGACACTGGGCACTATTTCTAAGCCAGCTCCGAATCCTTCTCCAAAAAGGATTCACCTAATTTTGTCCAGTAAGTTTGTGCGTAACCTGCTCCCAGTTTATAGTTGCTACCCAAACAAAATAAATAGGTCTCTACAGTACGGGCAGTGAAAACACAGAATGTAGTAGTTCTGAAGGCTGGTCAAAGTAAGTGAAAACAAGTTTAAAAAGTGTTTAAAACTGGGAGGTGCAGAGAATCGATAAAAAAACCATCCCAACTACTCCAGGAATCCTCGTAGAAATGGAATAGACTCGGCTGCTCATTTCCCACAGCGAGGAGCCTGTGTCAGGGAGATTGGACTGTACCTGTACTGAGTGCATGCGCTCCACTTCCTTCTGCACCTGAAACAGACATATAATCATTACTATCCTGTGCCGCTTCTCTTCATGTAACACACACACACACACACACACACACACACACACACACACACACACACACACACACACACACACACACACACACACACTACAGTACCCATATGGGCCACAAATAACACTGGGAAGAACACAGATGTGCTATTCCCCCTTTTTGTGTAGAGAGGTCTTCAAGGAAGTTGGATTACAACTAGATGTGTCTCTGGGTGAGAAGACTACACACCTTACCAGCACCATAAGCCACCCACGGCTACACAGAATGAAACACTGGGTGCGGTCACATGTACCGATACCGCTTCAATAGAACGGTCCATATGTACAAATTGCTCTGGCACACCAGTCTTATAACAGGACAGGAAGGGTGGATATTAACAATCTACCAAAGAAAAAGAACCCAGCTTGGAAAGCACTCGGATACCATAAGGTGGGTATATGAATTACAATTAAAAATAATTTTTAATAAGATCCAAGTTTAAAATAAAGTGTACAAAAAGACAAAATCATCACAACACAAGACTAGAGAAATTGCCTAGCTGAGGGTGTATCGAGACAATTGAGACTATATATGTTACAGAGTTCTGCACAATAAGAGAACCACTGACAGATGTGAGAATTAATAAGACAATGCTGACGCAGCGGGTAATAGAGTCGCAGATTATTCAAGGTGGTGAAAATAGTTCTTGTGACCTTATTGTGTAGGTGCTTGTCACGTGAGACCAGCACTTTTACACCGAAACCACCGGGATCACCAGCACCAGGCAGGACAAGGGTGTGGAATAAAATGGGGTTTATTCTGGCAGCCAGCAGACAAAACAAAGATGTACAAACAAGATACAATAACAACTGGGGGCCTGGGGAGGAGACTCTAGCCTCGCTCGGTGCAGGGGCCTGGGGAGCAGACTCTAGCCTCGCTAGGTGCAGGGGCCTGGGGAGGAGTCTCTAGCCTCGCTAGGTGCAGGGGCCTGGGGAGGAGTCTCTAGCCTCGCTAGGTGCAGGGGCCTGGGGAGGAGTCTCTAGCCTCTCTAGGTGCAGGGGCCTGGGGAGGAGTCTCTAGCCTCGCTAGGTGCAGGGGCCTGGGGAGCAGACTCTAGCCTCGCTGGGTGCAGGGGCCTGGGGAGCAGACTCTAGCCTCGCTGGGTGCAGGGGCCTGGGGAGGAGACTCTAGCCTCGCTGGGTGCAGGGGCCTGGGGAGGAGACTCTAGCCTCGCTAGGTGCAGGGGCCTGGGGAGGAGACTCTCGCCTCGCTGGGTGCAGGGGCCTGGGGAGCAGACTCTAGCCTTGCTAGGTGCAGAGGCCTGGGGAGGAGTCTCTAGCCTCGCTAGGTGCAGGGGCCTGGGGAGCAGACTCTAGCCTCGCTGGGTGCAGGGGCCTGGGGAGCAGACTCTAGCCTCGCTAGGTGCAGGGGCCTGGGGAGGAGTCTCTAGCCTCGCTAGGTGCAGGGGCCTGGGGAGCAGACTCTAGCCTCGCTGGGTGCAGGGGCCTGGGGAGCAGACTCTAGCCTCGCTAGGTGCAGGGGCCTGGGGAGGAGTCTCTAGCCTCACTAGGTGCAGGGGCCTGGGGAGCAGACTCTAGCCTCGCTAGGTGCAGGGGCCTGGGGAGCAGACTCTAGCCTCGCTGGGTGCAGGGGCCTGGGGACTAGATACTAGCCTCGCTAGGTGCAGGGGCCTGGGGAGGAGACTCTAGCCTCGCTAGGTGCAGGAGCCTGTGGAGCAGACTCTCGCCTCGCTAGGTGCAGGGGCCTGGGGAGGAGACTCTCGCCTCGCCTCGCTGGGTGCAGGGGCCTGGGGAGGAGACTCTCGCCTCGCTAGGTGCAGGGGCCTGGGGAGGAGACTCTCGCCTCGCCTCGCTGGGTGCAGGGGCCTGGGGAGGAGACTCTAGCCTCGCTGGGTGCAGGGGCCTGGGGAGCAGACTCTAGCCTCGCTAGGTGCAGGGGCCTGGGGAGGAGAATCTAGCCTCGCTAGGTGCAGGGGCCTGGGGAGGAGACTCTAGCCTCGCTAGGTGCAGGGGCCTGGTTCAAGAAGGCTTGTCCTGTCCGCTTCTCATCCAGGATATCAGAGGGCTGATCACACAGCAGAGCCCCTGATATGTATCTCCTGCTGAGGCTGTGCCAGGAGGATTTGCCGATCCGAGACTGTCTTCCTCTCCCTGATCCTAAAGACCGGATGTGACGTAGACCCGTCCGGAAGTGACGTGACCTGCCAAAACGGAGGATCAACCAGCTACAGAACTGTGGGGAGAGAATTCTGAGATGGGGAAGCGGCACGAAATACCACATCCACGGCGCGAGTCGACCTCAGGCGCCCAACACCATTTATGTGTCCATTGTATATGTACACAATTTGAGTACATAGATGAACAACATATATTTTAAAGATACATTTTATATTGGTCTGCGCAATCGGTTTCTCCTTTTTCCCAGAGATCCACTACTAACAATACATCCTGATCCAGACACCCGGATACTATTTTCTCTGCACATTTCCTTTGACCACACGAAGTAGGCACTTCGAAAGAGCCAAGACCCCATTCCTTCCAAGATTGTATGACAATAGTACACTATATCTGTTCCTTTCTTTTTTGGGGGTGATCCTGATATTTATGCTCCCTCTGGTAGTCCTCTGAGGGATTCTCCACACTCCTTCCCAGAGTGTCTCAGATGCCCTCTGAAGGTAGATCTGATTGTCTGATCAGCAGCATCCCTTATATAGCCCTCTGTGGCTCTCCGTTGCATGGGAGGGGGCTGCTGGACAATGAGCATGGATTACGTTGGTGCCACAACAGCCAGAGGGCGTGCTAAGAACCCATCCCTGATTGTTCACTATTTCTCACTCACCAAAATGTCTGTAACACCTCCACGCTCCTAAACATTGTCTCAATACACTTATCTGCAGGAACCTCTGCTAATGAAATCAGAGTTCCCTCAATACAAATGTACACATAATCCAATTAACACTTTACAGGGCTGACTCCCAAATCACATCACACAGAACATAAACACTTTACCTCATATTATTTGATCAACTAGACTTGGGGATTTCTGGAATATATTCTCACATATATAGTGCATTATACATTCCCTGTTCTCCCCCAAATACTAAATACATTTAGTTGCTATAAGCCTTACACAGGTGGCCAAGTTACATGGATTTAGGGGTAGCTAGCTGGGCTTCATCCCAGTTTTGTGATGCCAGCTACCCATACCGTAACAATGCTATATTAAGTTACAGCTACAAAGAAAGTGGCAATAGTGTGGCCTAATGCTTTTACTTCACTGTACTTACTAAGGGGCTGGTTACAAGTATCCCACGGCAGGGGGTTAATGTGACGGAAAGGGGGTAACCAGGCTCTCAATAAAGGTCAAACCCATGAATGGTTACCCCTGATCCGTATATGGGGGTTCAGGAGTGTTAGCTCTTGTGCCCAGTAATGCTCTATGTATAAACTGTACTTTGCGTTAATAAAGAATGTTTGTTTTTTTACCTTTCCAGGCATGTCAGCGAGCAGGGATTATTAGGGCATGAGTTTCACGTGGCGAGGAGGGAAATATTTTCTATGTCCGGCTCCAGCGAAAGTATAAGGAGCCGGGAGATTGTGTCCAAGCGTTTTTTGAAACAACTTTTATGCTGATGTCTGTTAGGGAGCACGTAGAGCTCTGGGAAGGAACGTGCAGATAGTTTCAATAAAACAAAAAACACAAGAGGGACTTAGACATATTTTGGATAACATTTTATTAACCTGATATACTGTATAAAGGTGCATATATTTATATATTCTGTAGCCACAGGGTATATGCTACTGTAGATATAAGAATGGCCAGATAGCTGAACTCATCCCCCTTTGGAAGCACAACACGTCCTTTTATCTTTTCTTAACTTTATTGTGGGAGTTACAGAAATGAAAGGTTCCTGTGGGTGTTGTTGTGTGGGTAGAGAGGGGTTCTCTGTGTGTTGTGTGGGTAGAGAGGGGTTCTCTGTGTGCTGTGTGGGTAGAGAGGGGTTCTCTGTGTGTTGTGTGGGTAGAGAGGGGTTCTCTGTGTGTTGTGTGGGTAGACAGGGGGGCTTCTCTGTGTGTTGTGTGGGTAAACAGGGCTTCTCTGTGTGTTGTGTGGGTAGAGAGGGCTTCTCTGTGTGTTGTGTGGGTAGAGAGGGCTTCTCTGTGTGTTGTATGGGTAGAGAGGGCTTCTCTGTGTGTTGTGTGGGTAGAGAGGGCTTCTCTGTGTGTTGTGTAGGTAGAGAGGGCTTCTCTGTGTGTTGTGTGGGTAGAGAGGGCTTCTCTGTGTGTTGTGTGGGTAGAGAGGGCTTCTCTGTGTGTTGTGTGGGTAGAGAGGGCTTCTCTGTGTGTTGTGTGGATAGAGAGGGCTTCTCTGTGTGTTGTGTGGGTAGAGAGGGCTTCTCTGTGTGTTGTGTGGGTAGAGAGGGCTTCTCTGTGTGTTGTGTGGGTAGAGAGGGCTTCTCTGTGTGTTGTGTGGGTAGAGAGGGCTTCTCTGTGTGTTGTGTGGGTAGAGAGGGCTTCTCTGTGTGTTGTGTAGGTAGAGAGGGCTTCTCTGTGTGTTGTGTGGGTAGAGAGGGCTTCTCTGTGTGTTGTGTGGATAGAGAGGGGTTCTCTGTGTGTTGTGTGGGTAGAGAGGGCTTCTCTGTGTGTTGTGTGGGTAGAGAGGGCTTCTCTGTGTGTTGTGTGGGTAGAGAGGGCTTCTCTGTGTGTTGTGTGGGTAGAGAGGGCTTCTCTGTGTGTTGTGTGGGTAGAGAGGGCTTCTCTATGTGTTGTGTGGGTAGAGAGGGCTTCTCTGTGTGTTGTGTGGGTAGAGAGGGCTTCTCTGTGTGTTGTGTGGGTAGAGAGGGCTTCTCTATGTGTTGTGTGGGTAGAGAGGGCTTCTCTGTGTGTTGTGTGGGTAGAGAGGGCTTCTCTGTGTGTTGTGTGGGTAGAGAGGGCTTCTCTGTGTGTTGTGTGGGTAGAGAGGGCTTCTCTGTGTGTTGTGTGGGTAGAGAGGGCTTCTCTGTGTGTTGTGTGGGTAGAGAGGGCTTCTCTGTGTGTTGTGTGGGTAGAGAGGGCTTCTCTGTGTGTTGTGTGGGTAGAGAGGGCTTCTCTGTGTGTTGTGTGGGTAGAGAGAGCTTCTCTGTGTGTTGTGTGGGTAGAGAGGGCTTCTCTGTGTGTTGTGTGGGTAGAGAGGATACACAGAGAGGATAACGAGGCCACAGAATGATCCACATGTTTATCTATACAGAATGCACACCGAGGCCACAGAATGACTCCACATGTTTATCTATACAGAATGCATACCGAGGCCACAGAATGATCCACATGTTTATCTATACAGAATGCACACCGAGGCCACAGAATGATCCACATGTTTATCTATACAGAATGCACAACGAGGCCACAGAATGATCCACGTGCTTATCTATACAGAATGCACACCGAGGCCACAGAAAGACTCCACATGCTTATCTATACAGAATAGATACCGAGGCCACAGAATGATCCACGTGTTTATCTATACAGAATGCACACCGAGGCCACAGAATGACTCCACATGTTTATCTATACAGAATAGATACCGAGGCCACAGAATGATCCACGTGTTTATCTATACAGAATAGATACCGAGGCCACAGAATGATCCACGTGCTTATCTATACAGAATGCACACCGAGGCCACAGAATGATCCACATGTTTATCTATACAGAATGCATACCGAGGCCACAGAATGATCCACATGTTTATCTATACAGAATGCATACCAAGGCCACAGAATGATCCACATGTTTATCTATACAGAATGCATACCGAGGCCACAGAATGATCCACATGTTTATCTATACAGAATGCACACCGAGGCCACAGAATGATCCACATGCTTATCTATACAGATTGCACACCGAGGCCACAGAATGATCCACATGTTTATCTATACAGAATGCACACCGAGGCCACAGAATGATCCACATGTTTATCTATACAGAATGCATACCGAGGCCACAGAATGATCCACATGTTTATCTATACAGAATGCATACCGAGGCCACAGAATGATCCACATGTTTATCTATACAGAATGCATACCGAGGCCACAGAATGATCCACATGTTTATCTATACAGAATAGATACCGAGGCCACAGAATGATCCACATGTTTATCTATACAGAATGCACACCGAGGCCACAGAATGATCCACGTGTTTATCTATACAGAATGCATACCGAGGCCACAGAATGATCCACGTGCTTATCTATACAGAATGCATACCGAGGCCACAGAATGATCCACGTTTTTATCTATACAGAATGCATACCGAGGCCACAGAATGATCCACGTGCTTATCTATACAGAATGCATACCGAGGCCACAGAATGATCCACATGTTTATCTATACAGAATGCACACCGAGGCCACAGAATGATCCACATGTTTATCTATACAGAATGCACACCGAGGCCACAGAATGATCCACATGTTTATCTATACAGAATGCACACCGAGGCCACAGAAAGACTCCACGTGCTTATTTATACAGAATGCACACCGAGGCCACAGAAAGACTCCACATGTTTATCTATACAGAATGCATACCGAGGCCACAGAATGATCCACATGTTTATCTATACAGAATGCACACCGAGGCCACAGAATGATCCACATGTTTATCTATACAGAATGCACACCGAGGCCACAGAATGATCCACGTGCTTATCTATACAGAATGCACACCAAGGCCACAGAAAGACTCCACATGCTTATCTATACAGAATGAATACCGAGGCCACAGAATGATCCACGTGTTTATCTATACAGAATGCACACCGAGGCCACAGAAAGACTCCACGTGCTTATCTATACAGAATAGATACCGAGGCCACAGAATGATCCACATGTTTATCTATACAGAATGCACACCGAGGCCACAGAATGATCCACGTGTTTATCTATACAGAATGCATACCGAGGCCACAGAATGATCCACGTGCTTATCTATACAGAATGCATACCGAGGCCACAGAATGATCCACGTTTTTATCTATACAGAATGCATACCGAGGCCACAGAATGATCCACGTGCTTATCTATACAGAATGCATACCGAGGCCACAGAATGATCCACATGTTTATCTATACAGAATGCACACCGAGGCCACAGAATGATCCACATGTTTATCTATACAGAATGCACACCGAGGCCACAGAAAGACTCCACGTGCTTATTTATACAGAATGCACACCAAGGCCACAGAAAGACTCCACATGTTTATTTATACAGAATGCACACCGAGGCCACAGAAAGACTCCACATGTTTATCTATACAGAATGCATACCGAGGCCACAGAATAATCCACATGTTTATCTATACAGAATGCACACCGAGGCCACAGAATGATCCACATGTTTATCTATACAGAATAGATACCGAGGCCACAGAATGATCCACATGTTTATCTATACAGAATAGATACCGAGGCCACAGAATGATCCACATGTTTATCTATACAGAATGCACACCGAGGCCACAGAATGATCCACATGTTTATCTATACAGAATGCATACCGAGGCCACAGAAAGACTCCACGTGCTTATCTATACAGAATAGATACTGAGGTCACAGAATGATCCACGTGTTTATCTATACAGAATAGATACCGAGGCCACAGAATGATCCACGTGTTTATCTATACAGAATGCACACCGAGGCCACAGAATGATCCACATGTTTATCTATACAGAATGCATACCGAGGCCACAGAATGATCCACATGTTTATCTATACAGAATAGATACAGAGGCCACAGAATGATCCACATGTTTATCTATACAGAATGCATACCGAGGCCAGAGAATGATCCACATGTTTATCTATACAGAATAGATACAGAGGCCACAGAATGATCCACATGTTTATCTATACAGAATGCATACCGAGGCCACAGAATGATCCACATGTTTATCTATACAGAATGCACACGAGGCCACAGAATGATCCACATGTTTATCTATACAGAATGCACACCGAGGCCACAGAAAGACTCCACGTGTTTATCTATACAGAATAGATACCGAGGCCACAGAATGATCCACGTGTTTATCTATACAGAATGCACACCGAGGCCACAGAATGACTCCACGTGCTTATCTATATAGAATGCACACCGAGGCCACAGAATGATCCACATGTTTATCTATACAGAATGCATACCGAGGCCACAGAATGATCCACATGTTTATCTATACAGAATAGATACCGAGGCCACAGAATGATCCACATGTTTATCTATACAGAATGCATACCGAGGCCACAGAATGATCCACCTGTTTATCTATACAGAATGCATACCGAGGCCACAGAATGATCCACATGTTTATCTATACAGAAGGCATACCGAGGCCACAGAATGATCCACATGTTTATCTATACAGAATAGATACCGAGGCCACAGAATGGTCCACATGTTTATCTATACAGAATGCATACCGAGGCCACAGAATGATCCATGTGCTTATCTATACAGAATGCACACCGAGGCCACAGAATGATCCACGTGCTTATCTATACAGAATGCACACAGAGGCCAGAGAATGATCCACGTGTTTATCTATACAGAATGCATACTGAGGCCACAGAAAGATCCACATGTTTATCTATACAGAATGCATACCGAGGCCACAGAATGATCCACATGTTTATCTATACAGAATGCACACGAGGCCACAGAAAGACTCCACGTGTTTATCTATACAGAATAGATACCGAGGCCACAGAATGATCCACGTGTATATCTATACAGAATGCACACCGAGGCCACAGAATGACTCCACGTGCTTATCTATACAGAATGCACACCGAGGCCACAGAATGATCCACATGTTTATCTATACAGAATGCATACCGAGGCCACAGAATGATCCACATGTTTATCTATACAGAATAGATACCGAGGCCACAGAATGATCCACATGTTTATCTATACAGAATGCATACCGAGGCCACAGAATGATCCACATGTTTATCTATACAGAATGCATACCGAGGCCACAGAATGATCCACATGTTTATCTATACAGAATGCACACCGAGGCCACAGAATGATCCACATGTTTATCTATACAGAATAGATACCGAGGCCACAGAATGGTCCACATGTTTATCTATACAGAATGCATACCGAGGCCACAGAATGATCCACGTGCTTATCTATACAGAATGCACACCGAGGCCACAGAATGATCCACGTGCTTATCTATACAGAATGCACACCGAGGCCACAGAATGATCCACATGTTTATCTATACAGAATGCATACCGAGGCCACAGAATGATCCACATGTTTATCTATACAGAATGCATACCGAGGCCACAGAATGATCCACATGTTTATCTATACAGAATGCATACCGAGGCCACAGAATGATCCACATGTTTATCTATACAGAATGCATACCGAGGCCACAGAATGATCCACATGTTTATCTATACAGAATGCACACCGAGGCCACAGAAAGACTCCACGTGTTTATCTATACAGAATAGATACCGAGGCCACAGAATGATCCACATGTTTATCTATACAGAATGCACACCGAGGCCACAGAATGATCCACATGTTTATCTATACAGAATGCATACCGAGGCCACAGAAAGACTCCACGTGCTTATCTATACAGAATGCACACCGAGGCCACAGAATGATCCACAAGTTTATCTATACAGAATGCACACCGAGGCCACAGAATGATCCACGTGTTTATCTATACAGAATGCACACCGAGGCCACAGAATGATCCACATGTTTATCTATACAGAATGCACACCGAGGCCACAGAATGATCCACATGTTTATCTATACAGAATGCATACCGAGGCCACAGAAAGACTCCACGTGCTTATCTATACAGAATGCACACCGAGGCCACAGAATGATCCACATGTGTATCTATACAGAATGCATACCGAAGCCACAGAATGATCCACAAGTTTATCTATACAGAATGCATACCGAGGCCACAGAATGATCCACATGTTTATCTATACAGAATAGATACCGAGGCCACAGAATGATCCACGTGTTTATCTATACAGAATGCACACCGAGGCCACAGAATGATCCACATGTTTATCTATACAGAATGCACACCGAGGCCACAGAAAGACTCCACGTGTTTATCTATACAGAATAGATACCGAGGCCACAGAATGATCCACGTGTTTATCTATACAGAATGCACACCGAGGCCACAGAATGATCCACGTGTTTATCTATACAGAATGCACACCGAGGTCACAGAATGATCCACATGTTTATCTATACAGAATGCACACCGAGGCCACAGAATGATCCACATGTTTATCTATACAGAATGCACACCGAGGCCACAGAATGATCCACATGTTTATCTATACAGAATGCATACCGAGGCCACAGAATGATCCACATGTTTATCTATACAGAATGCACACCGAGGCAACAGAATGATCCACATGTTTATCTATACAGAATAGATACCGAGGCCACAGAATGATCCACATGTGTATCTATACAGAATGCATACCGAGGCCACAGAATGATCCACGTGTTTATCTATACAGAATGCACACCGAGGCCACAGAATGATCCACGTGTTTATCTATACAGAATGCACACCGAGGCCACAGAATGATCCACATGTTTATTTATACAGAATGCACACCGAGGCCACAGAATGATCCACATGTTTATCTATACAGAATAGATACCGAGGCCACAGAATGATCCACATGTTTATCTATACAGAATGCATACCGAGGCCACAGAATGACTCCACATGTTTATCTATACAGAATAGATACCGAGGCCACAGAATGATCCACGTGCTTATCTATACAGAATGCATACCGAGGCCACAGAATGATCCACATGTTTATCTATACAGAATAGATACCGAGGCCACAGAATGATCCACATGTTTATCTATACAGAATTCATACCGAGGCCACAGAATGGTCCACGTGCTTATCTATACAGAATGCACACCGAGGCCACAGAATGATCCACGTGCTTATCTATACAGAATGCACACCGAGGCCACAGAATGATCCACATGTTTATCTATACAGAATAGATACCGAGGCCACAGAATAATCCACATGTTTATCTATACAGAATAAATACCGAGGCCACAGAATGATCCACATGTTTATCTATACAGAATAGATACCGAGGCCACAGAATGATCCACGTGCTTATCTATACAGAATAGGTACCGAGGCCACAGAATGATCCACATGTTTATCTATACAGAATGCACACCGAGGCCACAGAATGATCCACGTGCTTATCTATACAGAATGCATACCGAGGCCACAGAATGATCCACATGTTTATCTATACAGAATGCATACCGAGGCCACAGAATGATCCACATGTTTATCTATACAGAATGCACACCGAGGCCACAGAATGATCCACGTGCTTATCTATACAGAATGCACACCGAGGCCACAGAATGACTCCACATGTTTATCTATACAGAATGCACACCGAGGCCACAGAAAGACTCCACGTGCTTATCTATACAGAATGCATACCGAGGCCACAGAATGATCCACGTGCTTATCTATACAGAATGCACACCGAGGCCACAGAATGATCCACATGTTTATCTATACAGAATGCACACCGAGGCCACAGAATGATCCACATGTTTATCTATACAGAATGCACACCGAGGCCACAGAATGTTCCACATGTTTATCTATACAGAATAGATACTGAGGCCACAGAATGATCCACGTGCTTATCTATACAGAATAGATACCGAGGCCACAGAATGATCCACATGTTTATCTATACAGAATAGATACCGAGGCCACAGAAAGACTCCACATGTTTATCTATACAGAATAGATACCGAGGCCACAGAATGATCCACATGTTTATCTATACAGAATAGATACCGAGGCCACAGAATGATCCACATGTTTATCTATACAGAATGCACACCGAGGCCACAGAATGATCCACGTGCTTATCTATACAGAATGCATACCGAGGCCACAGAATGATCCACATGTTTATCTATACAGAATGCATACCGAGGCCACAGAATGAGCCACATGTTTATCTATACAGAATGCACACCGAGGCCACAGAATGATCCACATGTTTATCTATACAGAATGCACACCGAGGCCACAGAATGATCCACGTTCTTATCTAAACAGAATGCATACCGAGGCCACAGAATGATCCACATGTTTATCTATACAGAATGCACACCGAGGCCACAGAATGATCCACATGCTTATCTATACAGATTAGATACCGAGGCCACAGAATGATCCACATGTTTATCTATACAGAATGCACACCGAGGCCACAGAATGATACACGTGCTTATCTATACAGAATGCACACCGAGGCCACAGAATGATCCACATGTTTATCTATACAGAATGCACACCGAGGCCACAGAATGATCCACATGCTTATCTATACAGAATAGATACCGAGGCCACAGAATGATCCACATGTTTATCTATACAGAATGCATACCGAGGCCACAGAATGATCCACATGTTTATCTATACAGAATAGATACCGAGGCCACAGAAAGACTCCACGTGCTTATCTATACAGAATGCATACCGAGGCCACAGAATGATCCACATGTTTATCTATACAGAATGCATACCGAGGCCACAGAAAGACTCCACGTGCTTATTTATACAGAATGCACACCGAGACCACAGAATGATCCACATGCTTATCTATACAGAATGCATACCGAGGCCACAGAAAGACTCCACGTGTTTATCTATACAGAATGCACACCGAGGCCACAGAATGATCCACATGTTTATCTATACAGAATGCACACCGAGGCCACAGAAAGACTCCACGTGCTTATTTATACAGAATGCACACCGAGGCCACAGAAAGACTCCACATGTTTATCTATACAGAATGCACACCGAGGCCACAGAATGATCCACGTGCTTATCTATACAGAATGCATACCGAGGCCACAGAATGATCCACATGTTTATCTATACAGAATGCATACCGAGGCCACAGAATGATCCACATGTTTATCTATACAGAATGCATACCAAGGCCACAGAATGATCCACATGTTTATCTATACAGAATGCATACCGAGGCCACAGAATGATCCACATGTTTATCTATATAGAATGCATACCGAGGCCACAGAATGATCCACATGTTTATCTATACAGAATGCACACCGAGGCCACAGAATGATCCACATGTTTATCTATACAGAATGCACACCGAGGCCACAGAATGATCCACATGTTTATCTATACAGAATGCACACCGAGGCCACAGAATGATCCATGATCCAGAATGTCCATACAGGACAGGCGGTGGTAAATTTGAGAATGTCTTGATTCATTTTAGGCCACCAAAAAGTCCGTTTAATGAGATCTGGCGTCATTTTAAAGCCTGGATGCCCAACAGCTCTAGAGGAATGACCCCAAAGTAACACTTTATGGCGAAAGCGTGGAGCTGCGTATAGACGTCCTTCTGGTACCCTGAACCTGCTGGGAGTATGGGCTTGAGCCTTGGTGATCTCATCCAACACATCGAAGTTGTTAGAAGAAATTATGCATTTGACAGGGAGAATAGGCTCCGAAACTTCCTTGGCTCTGGCCTCAGTGGCGAACTGACGAGAGAGAGCATCTGCTTTAACATTCTTGGTACCCGGAATATAGGAGATGGTGTAGTTGATGCGGGAAAAGAAGTGTGACCAACGGGCTTGGCGGGAACCCAGGCGACGAGCCCCCTCAATATATAACAAATTTTTGTGGTCGGTGAGAATAGCAATAGGTTCTTTGGAACCTTCCAAAAAAATTCCTGGAGAGCCAGTTTTATGGCCAAAAGTTCACGGTTACCGACATCATAATTCTTCTCGGCCGCTGAGAACTTCCGTGAAAAAAAACCACAAGGATGAAGTTTCTCTTGAGGAGAGGTCCTCTGGGAAAGAACTGCGCCAGCTCCTACGTCCGAGGCATCGACCTCCAAGATAAATGGGAGTGAGGTATCCGGATGACGAAGGATGGGGGCAGAGACAAACGCCTTCTTGAGAATCTCAAAGGCGGAGATGGCCTCGGGTGACCAGGATGAGACGTCGGCGCCCTTCTTGGTCAAGTCGGTGATGGCAAGAGCAATAGAAGAATTTTTTTTGATGAACTTCCTGTAACAATTGGCAAAGCCAAGAAAACGCTGCACAGTCTTGCGTGAATTAGGGAGCGGCCAGTCGAGGACCGCCTTCAGCTTCTCTGGGTCCATGGAAAAACCTTGGCTGGATATGATATAGCCCAGGAAGGCAGTAGAAGTCTGGTGGAACAGGCATTTCTCCATCTTGGCGATTAGAAAGAAGCCTGGAAAGCACATGTTTGGTATGTTGAATGTGTTCCTCCAGATTTTTAGAAAAAATGAGGATATCCTCTAAGTAGACTATGATGAAAGTTCCTAATACAGTGGCGACACACTTTATTCTCGCTCGGCTAGTCCAGCGAATTCGGGTATACCCGGGTGTATTCAGGTTTCTGATCGTTTTCTGCCAGAGTGCATTGCGTTATTTTCCCGGCAGGGATTTAAGCATTTTATTCCGGCTGGCTGCAATAATGCAATGCCGTGTAAAAACACATGGTGGCGCTTGCGAGCTGTTCTCTTTGAAGCCGTTCCCTATAATGAATTGTAATGCAGTATATATACTGTATATATATATACTGTATAACAACTACCCTATAACCCCTAAAATACAGTACTGTACACATACAGTACTGTATATGCACATACATAAATGATACTACTGTATGGGCGGTGGGGGCGAGATGTGTTTGCAGCAGAGAGAGATCCGCTGCTCTCTCTCTGCGCAAACATCAGCACATTAAAAATTATTTTAAATACATTTTTATTGATAGTGTAGATGTGCAGGGGGTCTCCGGAGCTGAACCGCGTTGGTTTCAGGTCTGGGGACCCCCTTCTCCCCGAGATACAGCCCCCTTTATGAGGTGCCGGTATCCCTCTGCTCTGCTTGGTTTACAGGCCGCGATCACGTGATCGGGCCCTTTAAACCAAGCAGAGGGATACCGGCACCTCATAAAGGGGGCTGTATCTCGGGGAGCAGGGTGTCCCCAAACCTGAAACCAACGCGGTTCAGCTCCGGAGACCCTCTGCACATCTACACTATCAATAAAAATGTATTTCAAATGTATTTATTGTCATTTATTTATTTAGATTTATTTATTTATTTTTTGGCGGCTGCTGTATGTGAGTTTTTTTTTAATGTGGGTAGTGGGGGTGGGTGAATGGGGTATTAGCCCCAATGGTGCTTGTTTAGGGCTTGCGGGGGGGTAGCGGGAGGGCTTAACCCCTTCATGACCATAGCGGTATTAACTGCTACGGTCGTGAAGGGGTTAAGTGCACCCGCAACCCCCCCGCAAGTCCTAAACTCACACCAAGGGCCAAATACCCCCCTCACCCATCCCCGCTACCCACAATAAAGCGGGCACGGTGGGTTAACCCCTTCATTGCCTTAGCGGCTATCCGCTATGGTAATGAAGCAGCATTTCTGTATTTTTAATAATATTGAGCAGGAGCAGGGGGGTCCCTGAGCATTAATTTCTGGCTCAGGGAACCCCCTGCTCACTGTACAATATTATTAAAATACAGAAATGCTGCTTCTTTACCATAGCGCATAGCCGCTAAGGTAAAGAACGAGTGTTTATTTATATATGTGTTTTATTTATACTGTACATGTGCAGAGGGTCTCCAGAGCAGAACCGTGTTGGTTTCAGGTCTGGGGACCCCCTGCTCCCCGAGATACAGGCCCCTTTAAGGGGTGCCGGTATCCCTCTGCTCTGCTTGGTTTACAGGCCGCGATCACGTGATTGGGCCCTTTAAACCAAGCAGAGGGATACCGGCACCTCATAAAGGGGGCTGTATCTCGGGGAGCAGGGGGTCCCCAGACCTGAAACCAACGCGGTTCAGCTCCGGAGACCCCCTGCACATCTACACTATCAATAAAAATGTATTTCAAATGTATTTATTGTCATTTATTTATTTATTTAGATTTATTTATTTATTTTTTGGCGGCTGCTGTGTGTGAGTTTTTTTTTATTGTGGGTAGCGGGGGTGGGTGAATGGGGTATTAGCCCCAACGGTGCTTGTTTAGGGCTTGCGGGGGGTAGCGGGAGGGCTTAACCCCTTCATGACCGTAGCGGTATTAACTGCTACGGTCGTGAAGGGGTTAAGTGCACCCGCAACCCCCCCGCAAGTCCTAAACTCACACCAAAGGTCAAATATCCCCCTCACCCATCCCCACTACCCACAATAAAGCGGGCACGGTGGGTTAACCCCTTCATTGCCTTAGCAGCTATCCACTATGGTAATGAAGCAGCATTTCTGTATTTTTAATAATATTGAGCAGGAGCAGGGGGGGGTCCCTGAGCATTAATTTCTGGCTCAGGGAACCCCCTGCTCACTGTACAATATTATTAAAATACAGAAATGCTGCTTCTTTACCATAGCGCATAGCCGCTAAGGTAAAGAACGAGTGTTTATTTATATATGTGTTTTATTTATACTGTACATGTGCAGAGGGTCTCCGGAGCAGAACCGCGTTGGTTTCAGGTCTGGGGACCCCCTGCTCCCCGAGATACAGGCCCCTTTAGGGGGTGCCGGTATCCCTCTGCTCTGCTTGGTTTACAGGCCGCGATCACGTGATCGGGCCCTTTAAACCAAGCAGAGGGAGTGGACAGACCAGTGGACAGACAGGGGTAATAAAGGAGGGAACACCAATAGGAAAGAGGGGAGGAGTAGAGAGAGAAGTGGGAGACAATAGGGATAGGTCCGGAAGAGAAGAGGAGGAGACAGAAGGGACAGACAGGGGAATGGCCTGCAGGGTTTGGGAGGCGGAGACATGACAGCCAGGATAAGAGGAGCGTGTGCGCTCGCCCTCTGTAAGGAGAGAATGCGCGCGCACAGGCTGCAGCACAGAGACGGCCCGCAAGGAGTGAGGGGAGTAAGCAGCAGGGAAACCGAGCCCAGAGGAGAGGGGTGCGCGTGCGTCCTCCGTGGGCGGAGGAGACGCACGCACCGGCTGCACCAGGGAAACGGCCAGCAGGGAGTGAGAGGAGGACGCAGCCGCACCACGCGCCCAGAGGAGGAGCGCATGCGCGCGCCCTCCCTGGACTGAGAGGGGGCACGCACCGGACGCACAACCAGGCGCGCGGAGCGCCACGCGGCAGATGCCACACTGGAAGAGGGTAAGGAAGTAGAGGGTACAGCAGGAGAGGGTAATGCGGGCACCGCGGGAGAGAGGGAGAGGGGAGCATCATAGCAGGGGCTCAGGGACCACGTGGGTAAGCGAGACCTGCGGGGTACGCGCTGAGGCAATGGGAGAGAGGTATAAGGCAAGGTAGAGGAGTGGGAAGGAGTAGAGGGGGTGACAGGAGATGGGAGAGAGGGACAAGGAGGGGAAGGAATCTCCAGAGTCGTCACACCTAGGAAGCAGTTAGCGGCTCACCGCCAAATCTCTCTGCTTCAGCACAGACCAGAACAGTAAGATCGGGCAGGGGGAAATCACATTTCAGGGTCCCCCGGTATGTGCCCAAACCCCCAGAACCCAGTGTAGGGGTTTGGAGTGTCTCCCACCAGGTATAAGGTGGCGAGAGGGAATTATTTTCTAAGTGATAGTGTAGCATGTTTTACCTGTAAGATAAAGTGAGGAGGAGGACACACCCCCCCGATGGTGAATGGCAGCTTAGAGTGAGAGCTCCATTCCCCCCGGGGCATAATAGCATAAAATAACAGTTAAAACGCTATCGTCTCCTTAATAAAAGCTAAGCGCAACATACATCAACCTACAGAGATGGCTTCTACCAAAACGGTGCGTAGAAAAACACAGCCAGTATCTACATTTTTTAAAAGTAAAGGTACAGCTAAGGCCGGGACTCATGATTCCCCTGAGCAGCATCCAGCAGCAGACCCTGATATGGACAGTTCTGCAGAGGAGCAGGATGATATGGCAGTGGTGCGGAAGAAAGACATGAAGGAGTTTTGCTCCAACATGAAAAAGTTCTTCAAGACAGAGCTCTGGGCACTAAGGAAAGATGTGGATGCCCTGGGGGAGCGTACTGATACCCTGGAGTCTAGGGCAGAAGAGAACACCAGCGCCATATCCCAGACACAAACACAAATGTCCACCCTTAAAGATCAAATCAGATCCCTGGAGGAAAAGATCGAAGACGGGGAGAATCGCGACCGTCGCTGCAATATCCGCCTGCGCGGGGTGCCAGAATCGGTCACAGATCCGGAAGACTTCGCCGCTAAGTGGTTGGAGCATCTGTTCCCAGACCTGACAGAAAGGGACTTAATGCTAGACAGATGCCATAGGGCACTCAGAGGAAGATCCCAGCAGGGGGACCCCCCCAGAGACATCGTTATGCGGTTCCACTGCTATCGGATAAAAGAACAAACATGCAGAATCGCCAGAGAGATGAAAACAGTGGAGTTTGAACACATCAAATTCCAAGTATATCAAGATTTGTCCCCAGCTACCCTGGCAAAAAGAAAGGCATTGACCCCCATAACTAGAGTGCTCCGGGACAAAGAAGTGCGCTACAGATGGCTGTTCCCATGTGCAGTTCTGGTTGTGAAAAACGGTGTTGCACACACACTGAAACATGTGGAGGATGGAGAGGGATTCCTCCGTAAGGTCCTTGGCCCCCCGCAAAGCCCCCCTCACCTGGTAGCTGCTGAAGATGGCGCCCCCTCAACCTCATGGCGCGCAGCTGGGAGCCTACGATCCGCAGCTAGAGTTGTGGAGGAACCGCCGAGCTCCACATAGATTCTGCTAATCAACCCCAATAAACATCTAAATTCTCCCCCAAACTCCCCAGCAGGATCCTCTGGAAGGCCCTAGCCAAGGGGTGCTTGTCCGGGAACCCCCATCGACCCCCCCATGGAGATAAAGAAAACTTTCAGCCCCCGCAGGTCTACTCACATTTTTTGAGGGGCAGCCATCTTCTCCTGCTCCTTCCCCGAAGCGAGCGGGAGCAGCCCTGCTCTTCGCGGGATGCCTCGATGACGTCACTGGCTCCCGCGAGACTTGAGGCGGGACGCATGCGCAGAGGGACACAGCGGCGACGGCACCGGGCGATGACGTGGCCGAAGCCCTAGACGGAACCAACGGAGTCTCACCAGCACCTGGACTCCCCCCTCCTCCCCCCCGAGACCCAAATATGTCCCTGAACCGGCGAGATCTAGCAGCCGGACACACCAGGCGGCGCACCCGACGATGGGAGCAGAATGAGATGGGACCCGCAGCAGGGGAACCCTTCCAGGCCGGTCCCGATCCCCTTCGACTGCGCAGCTGATTGCATGCGGTGACGCGTCGGCCACTGGGGGACGCAGGAGAATTGTGTACCCTGGCTCCAGCACGTCGCGCGATGTGGCTGGGGGCCATGGGGAGGGGGGGAAGCGGGGAGGAGTGTGTGGGGGGAGGGGGGGAAGCGGGGAGGAGTGTGTGGGGGGTGGGGGGGGTGAGTAACAGAGATGCCCATCTGTATATGTGTCTGGATGTCTAGATGCCTGTGTGAATGCCTGCCTCTGTCTGTGTGTGTGCATGTGTATGTATATAAGTGCCTGCCTACCTATGTGTGTGTGGTTATGTGTGTGTATGAGAGTACCTGTATATATGCAAGAGTGCCTGTGGGTATGTGAGGGAGCCTGTGTGTATATGTGTGAGAGTGCCTGTGTCTGTGTATGTATGAGAGTGCCTGTGGGTATGTGAGAGAGCCTGTATGTGTGTGTGTGTGTGTGTGTGTGTGTGAGAGAGCATATGTGTGTGTATGAGAGAACCTGTGTGTATGTGTGTGAGAGTGCCTGTGGGTGTGTGAGAGAACCTGTGTGTGTGTGTGAGAATGCCTGCGTGTGTGACTGAATATGTGTGTTGCTTGTGATCAGCAACCCCAGCCCAAGCCCGTGAAAGGTGGAGGAGGGGGAAAGTAGCGGGTCCCTCCGCTCAGGCCGCGCCTCCCTGCCGTTCAGACCTCCCGATCCCGACCACCCCCCGCTCCGTCTCCCGTTCCCTGCAGACCGCATATCGCGGTCGGTATATGTCGGCGCCTCGCCTGTCAGCAATGCAGGAGCGCTGAGGGAGGGAACGGGGCCTTGACCTTAGAGGGCTGACGGAGTGGGCTGATGGGCGGGGGAGGGGGGATGCAAATGCATGCCGGGGTCACCCGAGGGTTGGGGAATCGGTGGCTGCCTCCTGCTTGACCCCACATGGGAACATGGAACACCATTGGGAGATAGGTCTGCATGTAGTCGACTAACGTCAGCGTCATGTGCGCCAGTGGCCCCTCCGCCTTCTTGGATGCCGCTTTTTGGTTACAACACATGCAGATCACCAGTACATTAAACGTTCACCACCCACACATTAAAACACAGAGGCACTTAAAGGAGGGGAGTCCGGCACCCTACCATACAGAGAGTAGACATTCACATACAAGAGGATAATGAAAATTAGGTAACTGGTCCTCTGAACTCCTCACCAACAAGAGTGGTCGGGATTGGTGCTACGAGGACCGCACAATAGGAACCCTTTGGGGGGGCACGGTGCTCCTTACAACCTATACCCACACAGAGGGCAAAAACAGGAGGAGCAGGGAGAGGTGGAGTTTAGGGAGACACTCATTAGGTAGATGTTATGTAAATGAGAGTTTTTTATTGCTAAAGTTATAAGTTATACTGTTATTTAACTGTTGTCTGTTTAAAGGAGATGCGCCGGCAGGACAGTTCCCTGATCGGCGTGTATGTGTCCTCCGCTACGATCCCTACAGAATAGGGGTCGCAAACAAGTCCCAGGGAAGCCAGGACCCAGCAGGCAGGGAAGATCCCGTCGTCAGTCTGGGCCAAAGGATCCATCCCTTGGGCGCAAGGGCCACTCCCGGGGGCTCCCGGAGTGGGCTCTTGTCTTCATGTTCCTATTTGTTTTTTGTACATTACAGTATCTGTTGTTATGTGTCGTGAACCCAACCCCCTTGTTGTTGACCCTCATGTGCTACTCCCAGTCCCCCCCTCCCCTCCCCCTCCCTCCCCGTTGCCCCCCACTCCCTCCCTACCCTTCCCTCAAATACCTATCTACGAGTAAGCGTCCTGAAGACAGTGATCGTCCGGCCCTACACATGGAAGCCACGGGTAAGTCAAGCAACATAATGATGCGCGTAGTCACACACAGCAATAAATGGCGTTGACTTTTATATCTCACAATGTGCAGGGCTTTAACAACCCCACTAAACGCAAACTAGCCTTCACAGATTATAAAAGAAAACATGCAGATGTGCTGCTCCTACAGGAGACACATTTCAGCAAAACCAATACCCCCAAATATCTTGATAAAGACTTCACCCAGGTTTTTTCGGCCTCTGCTGAAGTCAAAAAGCGTGGAGTTGCCATCCTATTCCATAATAATATCCCTTACGAAGGCCTGATAACCAAACGGGATAACGATGGCAGATTTATTATAATAGTAGGAACTATTAGGGGACAGAAGATCACAATCGCCTGTATATATGCCCCCTGCGAAAAGAGTGCAATCTTCTTCGAGAAATTCTTTAGAATCCTAAACTCGGTTGCGCAGGGAAGCGTGGTCTTAGCAGGAGATTTTAATATGGTCCTACAACCTCACATGGACAGATCAGGTGGAGCTACCCTACACAATAAAGGAGCAGGTATATCCCTACGAAGAGGTCTCAAATGTAACCAACTAATAGACATTTGGAGAGAGCTACACCCAGCAGATAGGAATTACACATTCTTCTCGCACCCACATTGCTCATACAGTAGGATTGATTACTTCGCAGTGTCCTGTCACCTGGTCCCCAAGGTCACCCAAGCGGAGATCCATGATATTTCATGGTCTGACCACGCACCCATAGAGCTCCGGTGCAACAATATTCAAACGGGTAGACCAGGAACGAACTGGAAGCTAAATGAATCCATTCTAAAAATTCCAGAGATCTGTGATACTGTGGGTAATGAGATAGACCAGTTTTTCAAGGTAAATGCCGGCTCTGTCTCCTCACATCTGGTCCTCTGGGAGGCGCATAAAGCGACTCTCCGAGGTACCCTCATAAACATCACAGCTAGACGAAAAAAAGAGAGAGAAGCAAAAATTGTCACACTCCAAACTAAATTACAAACTCTCTCCGCCAAACATAAAAAGAAACTAGACCCGCAAACCCTACAAGAGGTAAAAGACACTAAAATTGAATTAAACATGATACTGACCTCCAGGGCTGATAATTCATTGAGTTGGTCAAAGAGGAAATTTTACGAAAAAGCAAACAGGCCGGATACGATGCTGGCCCGCATGCTGAAAGACAGGCAAATTAAATACAACATCCAAGCTTTACGCTTAAAATCTGGTACCCCTACTTCAAACCCACAGAAAATAGTAGATGAATTCGGCTCCTTCTATGAGACACTCTATAATGGTGAGAAAGTGGCACATAATCCTAGCACGAGCAGTAAGCTAAGAGATTTCCTGGCTAGCTCCAACCTGGTGAGATTGACAGAATCAGACAGAGCCTCCCTAAATGCCGACTTCACACACGAGGAGTTGACACAGGCCATTACGGAACTTAAACCTTCAAAGGCACCGGGGCCGGACGGCTTCTCAGGGTTATACTACAAGAAATTTATCAAATTACTTGCCCCAAGGTTGCTCCAAGTATTCAACGCTATTTTAGCGGGAGCCCCCATCCCCAAGGAGATGTTACAGGCGTCTATATCAATCATCCCGAAACCAGGGAAAGACCCACTAGACTGCAAAAGTTACAGGCCCATATCACTAATCAATACGGATATCAAGCTATATGCAAAATTATTGGCCAATAGAATATGTCTTATCCTACCCAGACTCATACATCCAGATCAGGTCGGATTTATCAAGGGCCGACAAGCCGCAGATAATACCCGTCGATTTATAGATCTGATAGATTTGGCCACTATTGACACTGCTCAAAGTATGTTGTTAAGTCTGGACGCTGAAAAGGCTTTCGATAGGATAGACTGGCCCTATCTAAAGGAGACGCTTGCGGCATTTGGCTTTGGAGATCGGGTGAGTGATGCGATTCTATCGCTGTACTCTAACCCCACCGCCAGAGTTGTACACCAAGGCTACCCCTCTCGGCACTTCCAAATTAAGAGTGGTACGAGACAGGGTTGCCCATTATCTCCCCTCCTATTCGCCCTCTGTATCGAACCCCTGGCGGCGCAAATCAGAGGAAACCCTGACATCTCAGGGTTAAATGCATACTCCCAAACCCATAAAGCGGCCCTGTACGCAGATGACATCCTCTTGATGATCTCGAAACCCCTCACCTCACTACCGAACTTATTTGACCTGCTAAACAGGTTTTCTAAAATTTCCGGCTTCAAAATCAATCAATCCAAATCTGAAGCTCTCAATGTCAATCTCCCCAGCCATATAGAAAAACTATTAAAACTAAACTTTAAATTTCACTGGCAACACAAATCTATAAAATATCTGGGTGTCCACATCACCAGAAACGTCAAAGAAATATACGACGCAAATTACCCCAACCTAATCCGGACCCTAAAATCAGACCTACAAAAGTGGACATCTAAAAGGATCTCCTGGATAGGAAGAATCCATAGTGTTAAAATGAACTTACTCCCCCGTATTTTATATCTCTTCCAAACTCTCTCAGTGCCACTCAGATTGAAGGATCTGCACTCACTTCAATCCGACATCTCCAAGTTTATATGGGGAGGTAAAAAACCAAGAGTCAGCAAAATTAATATGAAAAGGCCGGTCTTGGCTGGGGGTCTAGCGGTACCCTGCCTGTTATCATATTACAAAGCGGCACAGTTGAGCCAAATTGTGCAATGGCAGTCTGACCCGGGATCTAAGAGATGGGTCGAATTAGAGAGCGCAGCCTGTGAACCTATAGAATTACGTAATCTAATCTGGCTCCCCAAAATGGTGCGAAAAGGCGCCAATATGCCGCTATCCTCAATGACCAACTCACTGTCAATCTAGGAGGCCACAAAATTTAAACATTCCCTCACAACGACACGCTCTATGATGTCACCCCTGTGGAACAATTCCGAGTTCGTGCCGGGCCTATCGGTCGGTAATATCTCAATTTGGAAAAAGAAAGGTTATAATCGGATTAAAGATCTGGAAGGCCATGACAGAAAAGTTAAGACGTTTGACCACATCAGATTAGAAAAAGAGATCCCCCACTCAGAATTCTTTAGATACCTCCAGATCAGGGCGTTTTATAACAAAATTGTCCCGTACCCACAATTGACATCCTTCGAAAAGCTCTGTCTGGCAGAGACCGACACAAAGGGACTTACCTCGCAGCTATACAGCGAAGTGATCAGTTCTAGCAAACAAGCCCATGAGATACCCTCATTTAGATCGCGTTGGGAAACAGACATCGGAGAATGTCTGGAAGATGAGGACTGGAGTGCTATTTTTCTAGCCACAGCAAAGTGCTCCATATGTACCTCCCTCAAGGAAAACGCATATAAGGTCCTGATGCGATGGTACCTTACCCCACTAAAATTATCAAGGTTCGTGCCGGGATCCTCCCCGCTGTGCCCGCGCCAATGTGGAGGATCAGCAGACCTGCTACATATGCTGTGGTCTTGCCCGCGGATCTCCTCATTCTGGGAGACAATTAGACTTTGGATACAGAGACTGTTTGATCTCACTATTCCCCCAGATCCGTGGCTGTTTCTCTTGAACAGACCACTAGCGGGTCTCTCTAAAGCTCATAATAAACTTATTGCTCACTTTGCACTCGCAACGCGGTGTGAGATCGCAGCACTATGGAAAAGCTCAGACATACCAACCATCCCAAAAATTCGGAATCGTATTTGGTTTATCTGCCAGATGGAAAAGTTAACGAGTCTGGTTAACGACACTGGCGACAATTATCTAAAAGTCTGGACGCCTTGGTTGGCACAGACAGACATCCCGGGGTTAGAAAGGGCATCAATCTGGCTATGATAGTTTCCAAGTCCGTTCTCCTTGGGAGAGGTGTGCTACACCCATGCTCGGCATAAGATGATTACATCTCAAACAGGTAACATACCTAGAGAGGCAGCGTAACAACTCTGAGACACACTCACGATCACTAGCATCCATCCCAACCCCCTCTTCCCCCCCTCCCCCCCTCTTCCTCTTGGATCAATGTTTGTCCGTCCGTATGGTTGATTGTTTGTCGGTCTTCACGTTTGTTTGTCTACCCATGTAGTTGTCTACCTGTTTATGTATACGTCGTCTGGATGAGTCGTGTGTCAGCCGACTATTCGGCAGGGCGGTTAATTATTCGGTGACTGAGCTTTTACACCTGGTCCCCCCCGATTAGAAGGGGGGTTTGACACCATAATATGGACCCCGGAAAGCGAGCCGTGTCTCGATACCCCTTTAGGCCCACCAGTCTGACCACAGATTAAAGTTCTATTCCATTGATATTAGTAACATTATACTTCCAGATACACTGAGAATCACCATGATATAATGTACTTTAGAACACACAAGATGGCGCTCAATACCTAAACACAGTGAATAATATATAAACACTTAATGGAAAAACTATGTATATAAATGTGAAGGTAAACACAAAATACAAAGTAAAAATAAAAGTAAAAACACTCAAACCCTTAGACGGACTGTTTCAAGGTCCACACGAAACATAGGAAGAAAAAACCAGGGGAGCGTAGATACCTTTAAAAAGAAAAAAAGACAAACATAGTGCAACCTGTAGCAAAATATGTTATAAGGAGCTCCCAGCTGGGCACCACATACTAAGGCCAATGCCTAATGGGATATATCAGCAGGAACAATTCGGAGGAGATAATCTTTAGAAAAGAGAAGCACACATGCAGTATCCAATAAAATACAGTTTGTCCAAAAATGATAAAAGTGGAGGCTTACAGAATCCCAATGGGAAAACAGCATTGACGGTGGTGATCTCAAGACCACATCACAGCGTCTCTGTGTCAGCAAACCGCCACGGTACACTTCAGCCTGGAGCCGTCTCGTCACTTCCGGTCTTGGGGCCGTCACGTCACTTCCGGTTGCGCCGCCGGTAGGAAAACAGCTACGGATACCCAGGCACTCTCTCCTTCTTGATTAATAGGTCACCTATTAATCAAGAAGGAGAGAGTGCCTGGGTATCCGTAGCTGTTTTCCTACCGGCGGCGCAACCGGAAGTGACGTGACGGCCCCAAGACCGGAAGTGACGAGACGGCTCCAGGCTGAAGTGTACCGTGGCGGTTTGCTGACACAGAGACGCTGTGATGTGGTCTTGAGATCACCACCGTCAATGCTGTTTTCCCATTGGGATTCTGTAAGCCTCCACTTTTATCATTTTTGGACAAACTGTATTTTATTGGATACTGCATGTGTGCTTCTCTTTTCTAAAGATTATCTCCTCCGAATTGTTCCTGCTGATATATCCCATTAGGCATTGGCCTTAGTATGTGGTGCCCAGCTGGGAGCTCCTTATAACATATTTTGCTACAGGTTGCACTATGTTTGTCTTTTTTTCTTTTTAAAGGTATCTACGCTCCCCTGGTTTTTTCTTCCTATATAATGTACTTTGTAATGTATTGTATTGTATAATATTATAAAATTATAAACTAATAAAATTTAAGTTACAAAAAAAAAAAAAAAGATAAAGTGAGGAAATGTTTCTAAGTCCAGCGCTTAAAGAATAAAAGCGGCTGTTTGCGAACTTCTGCTAGGAAGCTCCTAGCGCTCTGAAACTGGCCGTGCGCATAGTTCAGGGAGAAACATATCAAACGACCATAACTCCATTTTTATGATGTTTCATAAAAATTGATGAATGAAAGTCCCCCTATATTGGCGTATTATACATGATAGCCTGAATGTGTCTTTCATTTAGACACCTTAGAAATGTGTGTAGTGACTCACTGTGAATGAGCTGAGGATGCGCAGCTCCGGACTTCTAAGGCATCCCGCTGGCTTGCTGCCATAATGTCTGTTGGGGTCCGGAGTTGAAACCTCAAAGCTCCTAAGGTGTTATAGGTTGGGAGGGGTCCCTCGAGTAACCCCATCTTAGTGTAAAGTCCGGGCAATTTGGCAAATGGGGGCCAGCCCAGACTTACTGTCGCCAGGTAGAGGGGCTGGGTCTCATATGCTAAGAAGCAAAGGTGCTAGGTTCGTGTATGTCCTTAGCAGAATGAGAAGCCCCCTCTGCCAGGTGTTTGAAGTATTGGCAACTCCGGGATAGGTGGGAGAAGTTATTCCCACGGAGAGATTGGCTGCACTGGTTAGATATAGGGTTTTTAACCTTATAAGAATTCCTGCAGCCCATCGGGAATCAGATTCACATAAGATGCATAAGTTTCATCAAGATTCCAAGTGCGATTACAGCAGCGGCAGATTTGAGAACGGACCAGGGCTTTCGCGAGTACTTTCGTTCTGGAAACAAATTATTTTGTTTGACCCCGTCCCAGTAAGTGTATTTTGACTGTAATTGTGGAAAATTGTGTGTACAGCAGGGCCCCGGGTATACGGCGCGTTCCGTTGCAGGGGCCCTCCGTAAAATGAAAATCGTCGGAAAGCGGATCCGGCGATTTTCAGTGATTTTGCATGCACAGAACGGCGTTTTAGCCGTTCTGCGCCTGTGCGGCCTATGGTCTGCGCGCGCAGACTACAGTATGCGTGCGCAGACAACGGTGTGCGCATGCGTGACAGGCGCAACTGCCCGTTCTGCGCATGCGCGACCCAGAATCAAAGATGGCGGCCCCCTTCTTGGTGCCGCCGTATAAGCGGATCGCCGAAAAGTGGGGCGTCGAGAAGCGGGGCCCTGTTGTATGTCTTTTCGTGGAATAAATTACAGTTTAATTTACCTCTTTGCTTTGCTCAATCGTATGATCCCGGTAATAAATGTGTTAAGAGACCTGGTCTCCTGTTACAGTGTCATAAAGTGATCGGCTCAGGACCATCCTTACCTTGACCTGAACGATGAGAGGTGGAGTCACCAGGAGCAGGAGACACTACAGCAGGGTCTGGAGCTGTGTGGGAGAGGGGCATGTGAGAGATCTCAAAAGAGACATAGCAACCAAGAGTGGAGTGGTGGGGAGATGTGTGGGAGAGGGGTAAGCGAGAGACATCAAGAGAGAGACATAGCGCCCAAGAGTGTAGTGGTGGGGAGATGTGGGAGAGGGGTAAGTAAGAGACATCAAGAGAGAGACATAGCGCCCAAGAGTGGAGTGGTGGGGAGATGTGGGAGAGGGGTAAGTAAGAGACATCAAGAGAGAGACATAGCGCCCAAGAGTGGAGTGCTGGGGAGATGTGGGAGAGGATGCAAATACTCATAGCAAGGCAGAGACAGTCCCCATGAGTGGAGTGAAGCACAGAGAGTGCGGAGATGTGGGGCAGAGAAAGTACACACTCCCAACTAACGAGAGGCCTCACAGCGCAGACAAGGATCTCACGGTCAGTCCTGAGGGGGAGAGAAGCTCACTCTCAGTCCCAAGGGGGAGAGAATTGAGCTGTTTATATGGTCGCAGGAAATAGGCATTTGATATTTGTATGTGAAGACATGACACACCTGTGACAGGAGTCAGGGGGCAGACATCTTTCATTTGTGACATTTATATACAAGCACAAAAACCCTTCTCTATCTAAATCATTCATCATTCAGGAAAGTCTGTGCTGCTTCAGGGGATGCAAACACCAAAGGAATCTCAGTATGGAATCTCAGTATGGAATCTCAGTAAGGAATCTCAGTAAGGAATCTCAGTAAGGAATCTCAGTATGGAATCTCAGTATGGAATCTCAGTATGGAATCTCAGTAAGGAATCTCAGTAAGGAATCTCAGTAAGGAATCTCAGTATGGAATCTCAGTATGGAATCTCAGTAAGGAATCTCAGTATGGAATCTCAGTAAGGAATCTCAGTATGGAATCTCAGTATGGAATCTCAGTAAGGAATCTCAGTAAGGAATCTCAGTAAGGAGTCTCAGTAAGGAATCTCAGTAAGGAATCTCAGTAAGGAATCTCAGTATGGAATCTCAGTAAGGAATCTCAGTATGGAATCTCAGTATGGAATCTCAGTAAGGAATCTCAGTAAGGAATCTCAGTATGGAATCTCAGTATGGAATCTCAGTAAGGAATCTCAGTATGGAATCTCAGTATGGAATCTCAGTATGGAATCTCAGTATGGAATCTCAGTATGGAATCTCAGTAAGGAATCTCAGTAAGGAATCTCAGTATGGAATCTCAGTATGGAATCTCAGTAAGGAATCTCAGTAAGGAATCTCAGTATGGAATCTCAGTATGGAATCTCAGTAAGGAATCTCAGTAAGGAATCTCAGTATGGAATCTCAGTAAGGAATCTCAGTATGGAATCTCAGTATGGAATCTCAGTAAGGAATCTCAGTAAGGAATCTCAGTATGGAATCTCAGTATGGAATCTCAGTAAGGAATCTCAGTAAGGAATCTCAGTATGGAATCTCAGTAAGGAATCTCAGTATGGAATCTCAGTATGGAATCTCAGTATGGAATCTCAGTATGGAATCTCCGTAAGGAATCTCCGTATGGAATCTCCGTAAGGAATCTCCGTAAGGAATCTCCGTATGGAATCTAGGTATGGAATCTCCGTATGGAATCTCAGTATGGAATATCATTAAGGAATCTCAGTATGGAATCTCAGTAAGGAATCTCAGTAAGGAATCTCAGTATGGAATCTCAGTATGGAATCTCAGTAAGGAATCTCAGTAAGGAATCTCAGTAAGGAATCTCAGTATGGAATATCATTAAGGAATCTCAGTATGGAATCTCAGTAAGGAATCTCAGTAAGGAATCTCAGTATGGAATCTCAGTATGGAATCTCAGTAAGGAATCTCAGTAAGGAATCTCAGTAAGGAATCTCAGTATGGAATCTCAGTAAGGAATCTCAGTAAGGAATCTCAGTAAGGAATCTCAGTATGGAATCTCAGTATGGAATCTCAGTATGGAATCTCAGTATGGAATCTCAGTAAGGAATCTCAGTATGGAATCTCAGTAAGGAATCTCAGTATGGAATCTCAGTAAGGAATCTCAGTATGGAATCTCAGTATGGAATCTCAGTAAGGAATCTCAGTATGGAATCTCAGTAAGGAATCTCAGTATGGAATCTCAGTATGGAATCTCAGTATGGAATCTCAGTATGGAATCTCAGTATGGAATCTCAGTATGGAATCTCAGTATGGAATCTCAGTATGGAATCTCAGTATGGAATCTCAGTATGGAATCTCAGTATGGAATCTCAGTATGGAATCTCAGTATGGAATCTCAGTAAGGAATCTCAGTATGGAATCTCAGTATGGAATCTCAGTAAGGAATCTCAGTAAGGAATCTCAGTATGGAATCTCAGTAAGGAATCTCAGTATGGAATCTCAGTATGGAATCTCAGTAAGGAATCTCAGTATGGAATCTCAGTAAGGAATCCCAGTATGGAATCTCAGTATGGAATCTCAGTATGGAATCTCAGTATGGAATCTCAGTATGGAATCTCAGTATGGAATCTCCGTAAGGAATCTCAGTATGGAATCTCAGTAAGGAATCTCAGTATTGAATTTCAGTATGGAATCTCAGAAAGGAATCTCAGTAAGGAATCTCAGTAAGGAATCTCAGTATGGAATCTCAGTATGGAATCTCAGTAAGGAATCTCAGTATGGAATCTCAGTATGGAATCTCAGTATGGAATCTCAGTATGGAATCTCAGTAAGGAATCTCCGTAAGGGATCTCCGTAAGGAATCTCCGTATGGAATCTCCGTAAGGAATCTCCGTATGGAATCTCCGTAAGGAATCTCCGTAAGGAATCTCAGTATGGAATCTAGGTATGGAATCTCCGTATGGAATCTCAGTATGGAATCTCAGTATGGAATATCATTAAGGAATCTCAGTATGGAATCTCAGTAAGGAATCTCAGTAAGGAATCTCAGTATGGAATCTCAGTATGGAATCTCAGTAAGGAATCTCAGTATGGAATCTCAGTATGGAATCTCAGTATGGAATATCATTAAGGAATCTCAGTATGGAATCTCAGTAAGGAATCTCAGTAAGGAATCTCAGTATGGAATCTCAGTATGGAATCTCAGTAAGGAATCTCAGTATGGAATCTCAGTATGGAATCTCAGTATGGAATCTCAGTAAGGAATCTCAGTATGGAATCTCAGTATGGAATCTCAGTATGGAATCTCAGTAAGGAATCTCAGTAAGGAATCTCAGTAAGGAATCTCAGTATGGAATCTCAGTAAGGAATCTCAGTATGGAATCTCAGTACGGAATCTCAGTACGGAATCTCAGTAAGGAATCTCAGTATGGAATCTCAGTAAGGAATCTCAGTATGGAATCTCAGTAAGGAATCTCAGTAAGGAATCTCAGTAAGGAATCTCAGTAAGGAATCTCAGTATGGAATCTCAGTATGGAATCTCAGTATGGAATCTCAGTATGGAATCTCAGTATGGAATCTAAGTAAGGAATCTCAGTAAGGAATCTCAGTATGGAATCTCAGTATGGAATCTCAGTATGGAATCTCAGTATGGAATCTCAGTATGGAATCTCAGTATGGAATCTCAGTATGGAATCTCAGTATGGAATATCATTAAGGAATCTCAGTATGGAATCTCAGTAAGGAATCTCAGTAAGGAATCTCAGTATGGAATCTCAGTATGGAATCTCAGTAAGGAATCTCAGTATGGAATCTCAGTATGGAATCTCAGTATGGAATCTCAGTAAGGAATCTCAGTATGGAATCTCAGTATGGAATCTCAGTATGGAATCTCAGTAAGGAATCTCAGTAAGGAATCTCAGTAAGGAATCTCAGTATGGAATCTCAGTAAGGAATCTCAGTATGGAATCTCAGTACGGAATCTCAGTACGGAATCTCAGTAAGGAATCTCAGTATGGAATCTCAGTAAGGAATCTCAGTATGGAATCTCAGTAAGGAATCTCAGTAAGGAATCTCAGTAAGGAATCTCAGTAAGGAATCTCAGTATGGAATCTCAGTATGGAATCTCAGTATGGAATCTCAGTATGGAATCTCAGTATGGAATCTCAGTATGGAATCTAAGTAAGGAATCTCAGTAAGGAATCTCAGTATGGAATCTCAGTATGGAATCTCAGTATGGAATCTCAGTATGGAATCTCAGTATGGAATCTCAGTATGGAATCTCAGTATGGAATCTCAGTAAGGAATCTCAGTAAGGAATCTCAGTATGGAATCTCAGTATGGAATCTCAGTATGGAATCTCAGTAAGGAATCTCAGTATGGAATCTCAGTAAGGAATCTCAGTAAGGAATCTCAGTAAGGAATCTCAGTAAGGAATCTCAGTATGGAATCTCAGTATGGAATCTCAGTAAGGAATCTCAGTAAGGAATCTCAGTATGGAATCTCAGTATGGAATCTCAGTATGGAATCTCAGTATGGAATCTCAGTAAGGAATCTCAGTATGGAATCTCAGTAAGGAATCTCAGTAAGGAGTCTCAGTAAGGAATCTCAGTAAGGAGTCTCAGTAAGGAATCTCAGTATGGAATCTCAGTAAGGAATCTCAGTAAGGAATCTCAGTATGGAATCTCAGTATGGAATCTCAGTATGGAATCTCAGTATGGAATCTCAGTATGGAATCTCAGTATGGAATCTCAGTATGGAATATCAGTATGGAATCTCATTAAGGAATCTCAGTATGGAATCTCAGTATGGAATCTCAGTATGGAATCTCAGTATGGAATCTCAGTATGGAATCTCAGTATGGAATCTCAGTAAGGAATCTCAGTATGGAATCTCAGTATGGAATCTCAGTATGGATTCTCAGTATGGAATCTCAGTAAGGAATCTCAGTAAGGAATCTCAGTATGGAATCTCAGTAAGGAATCTCAGTATGGAATCTCAGTATGGAATCTCAGTAAGGAATCTCAGTATTTAATCTCAGTAAGGAATCCCAGTATGGAATCTCAGTATGGAATCTCAGTATGGAATCTCAGTATGGAATCTCAGTATGGAATCTCAGTATGGAATCTCCGTAAGGAATCTCAGTATGGAATCTCAGTATGGAATCTCAGTATGGAATCTCAGTATTGAATTTCAGTATGGAATCTCAGTAAGGAATCTCAGTAAGGAATCTCAGTAAGGAATCTCAGTATGGAATCTCAGTATGGAATCTCAGTAAGGAATCTCAGTATGGAATCTCAGTATGGAATCTCAGTATGGAATCTCAGTATGGAATCTCAGTAAGGAATCTCCGTAAGGGATCTCCGTAAGGAATCTCCGTATGGAATCTCCGTAAGGAATCTCCGTAAGGAATCTCCGTAAGGAATCTCCGTATGGAATCTAGGTATGGAATCTCCGTATGGAATCTCAGTATGGAATATCATTAAGGAATCTCAGTATGGAATCTCAGTATGGAATCTCAGTAAGGAATCTCAGTAAGGAATCTCAGTATGGAATCTCAGTATGGAATCTCAGTATGGAATCTCAGTATGGAATCTCAGTATGGAATCTCAGTATGGAATCTCAGTAAGGAATCTCAGTAAGGAATCTCAGTATGGAATCTCAGTATGGAATCTCAGTAAGGAATCTCAGTAAGGAATCTCAGTATGGAATCTCAGTAAGGAATCTCAGTATGGAATCTCAGTATGGAATCTCAGTATGGAATCTCAGTATGGAATCTCAGTACGGAATCTCAGTACGGAATCTCAGTACGGAATCTCAGTAAGGAATCTCAGTATGGAATCTCAGTAAGGAATCTCAGTAAGGAATCTCAGTAAGGAATCTCAGTAAGGAATCTCAGTAAGGAATCTCAGTAAGGAATCTCAGTATGGAATCTCAGTATGGAATCTCAGTATGGAATCTCAGTATGGAATCTCAGTATGGAATCTCAGTATGGAATCTAAGTAAGGAATCTCAGTAAGGAATCTCAGTATGGAATCTCAGTATGGAATCTCAGTATGGAATCTCAGTATGGAATCTCAGTATGGAATCTCAGTATGGAATCTCAGTAAGGAATCTCAGTATGGAATCTCAGTATGGAATCTCAGTATGGAATCTCAGTAAGGAATCTCAGTAAGGAATCTCAGTATGGAATCTCAGTATGGAATCTCAGTATGGATTCTCAGTATGGAATCTCAGTAAGTAATCTCAGTAAGGAATCTCAGTAAGGAATCTCAGTATGGAATCTCAGTATGGAATCTCAGTATGGAATCTCAGTATGGAATCTCAGTATGGAATCTCAGTATGGAATCTCAGTAAGGAATCTCAGTAAGGAGTCTCAGTAAGGAATCTCAGTAAGGAGTCTCAGTAAGGAATCTCAGTATGGAATCTCAGTAAGGAATCTCAGTAAGGAATCTCAGTAAGGAATCTCAGTATGGAATCTCAGTATGGAATCTCAGTATGGAATCTCAGTATGGAATCTCAGTATGGAATCTCAGTATGGAATATCAGTATGGAATCTCATTAAGGAATCTCAGTATGGAATCTCAGTATGGAATCTCAGTATGGAATCTCAGTATGGAATCTCAGTATGGAATCTCAGTATGGAATCTCAGTATGGAATCTCAGTATGGAATCTCAGTAAGGAATCTCAGTATGGAATCTCAGTATGGAATCTCAGTAAGGAATCTCAGTATGGAATCTCAGTATGGAATCTCAGTAAGGAATCTCAGTAAGGAATCTCAGTATGGAATCTCAGTAAGGAATCTCAGTATGGAATCTCAGTATGGAATCTCAGTAAGGAATCTCAGTATGGAATCTCAGTAAGGAATCCCAGTATGGAATCTCAGTATGGAATCTCAGTATGGAATCTCAGTATGGAATCTCAGTATGGAATCTCAGTATGGAATCTCCGTAAGGAATCTCAGTATGGAATCTCAGTAAGGAATCTCAGTATGGAATCTCAGTATTGAATTTCAGTATGGAATCTCAGTAAGGAATCTCAGTAAGGAATCTCAGTAAGGAATCTCAGTAAGGAATCTCAGTATGGAATCTCAGTATGGAATCTCAGTATGGAATCTCAGTATGGAATCTCAGTATGGAATCTCAGTAAGGAATCTCCGTAAGGGATCTCCGTAAGGAATCTCCGTATGGAATCTCCGTAAGGAATCTCCGTAAGGAATCTCCGTAAGGAATCTCCGTATGGAATCTAGGTATGGAATCTCCGTATGGAATCTCAGTATGGAATATCATTAAGGAATCTCAGTATGGAATCTCAGTATGGAATCTCAGTAAGGAATCTCAGTAAGGAATCTCAGTAAGGAATCTCAGTATGGAATCTCAGTATGGAATCTCAGTAAGGAATCTCAGTATGGAATCTCAGTATGGAATCTCAGTAAGGAATCTCAGTAAGGAATCTCAGTATGGAATCTCAGTATGGAATCTCAGTAAGGAATCTCAGTAAGGAATCTCAGTATGGAATCTCAGTAAGGAATCTCAGTATGGAATCTCAGTATGGAATCTCAGTATGGAATCTCAGTATGGAATCTCAGTACGGAATCTCAGTAAGGAATCTCAGTATGGAATCTCAGTAAGGAATCTCAGTAAGGAATCTCAGTAAGGAATCTCAGTATGGAATCTCAGTAAGGAATCTCAGTAAGGAATCTCAGTAAGGAATCTCAGTATGGAATCTCAGTATGGAATCTCAGTATGGAATCTCAGTATGGAATCTCAGTATGGAATCTCAGTAAGGAATCTCAGTATGGAATCTCAGTATGGAATCCCAGTATGGAATCCCAGTAAGGAATCTCAGTATGGAATCTCAGTAAGGAATCTCAGTAAGGAATCTCAGTAAGGAATCTCAGTATGGAATCTCAGTAAGGAATCTCAGTAAGGAATCTCAGTAAGGAATCTCAGTATGGAATCTCAGTATGGAATCTCAGTATGGAATCTCAGTATGGAATCTCAGTATGGAATCTCAGTATGGAATCTCAGTATGGAATCTCAGTAAGGAATCTCAGTATGGAATCTCAGTATGGAATCTCAGTAAGGAATCTCAGTATGGAATCTCAGTAAGGAATCTCAGTATGGAATCTCAGTATGGAATCTCAGTAAGGAATCTCAGTAAGGAATCTCAGTATGGAATCTCAGTAAGGAGTCTCAGTAAGGAATCTCAGTAAGGAATCTCAGTAAGGAATCTCAGTATGGAATCTCAGTAAGGAATCTCAGTATGGAATCTCAGTATGGAATCTCAGTAAGGAATCTCAGTATGGAATCTCAGTATGGAATCTCAGTAAGGAATCTCAGTATGGAATCTCAGTATGGAATCTCAGTATGGAATCTCAGTATGGAATCTCAGTATGGAATCTCATTATGGAATCTCAGTAAGGAATCTCAGTATGGAATCTCAGTATGGAATCTCAGTATGGAATCTCAGTAAGGAATCTCAGTATGGAATCTCAGTAAGGAATCTCAGTATGGAATCTCAGTATGGAATCTCAGTAAGGAATCTCAGTATGGAATCTCAGTAAGGAATCCCAGTATTGAATCTCAGTATGGAATCTCAGTATGGAATCTCAGTATGGAATCTCAGTATGGAATCTCAGTATGGAATCTCAGTATGGAATCTCAGTATGGAATCTCCGTAAGGAATCTCAGTACGGAATCTCAGTAAGGAATCTCAGTATGGAATCTCAGTACGGAATCTCAGTAAGGAATCTCAGTAAGGAATCTCAGTATGGAATCTCAGTAAGGAATCTCAGTAAGGAATCTCAGTAAGGAATCTCAGTATGGAATCTCAGTATGGAATCTCAGTATGGAATCTCAGTATGGAATCTCAGTATGGAATCTCAGTAAGGAATCTCAGTATGGAATCTCAGTATGGAATCCCAGTATGGAATCCCAGTAAGGAATCTCAGTATGGAATCTCAGTAAGGAATCTCAGTAAGGAATCTCAGTAAGGAATCTCAGTATGGAATCTCAGTAAGGAATCTCAGTAAGGAATCTCAGTAAGGAATCTCAGTATGGAATCTCAGTATGGAATCTCAGTATGGAATCTCAGTATGGAATCTCAGTATGGAATCTCAGTATGGAATCTCAGTATGGAATCTCAGTAAGGAATCTCAGTATGGAATCTCAGTATGGTATCTCAGTAAGGAATCTCAGTATGGAATCTCAGTAAGGAATCTCAGTATGGAATCTCAGTATGGAATCTCAGTAAGGAATCTCAGTAAGGAATCTCAGTATGGAATCTCAGTAAGGAGTCTCAGTAAGGAATCTCAGTAAGGAATCTCAGTAAGGAATCTCAGTATGGAATCTCAGTAAGGAATCTCAGTATGGAATCTCAGTATGGAATCTCAGTAAGGAATCTCAGTATGGAATCTCAGTATGGAATCTCAGTAAGGAATCTCAGTATGGAATCTCAGTATGGAATCTCAGTATGGAATCTCAGTATGGAATCTCAGTATGGAATCTCATTATGGAATCTCAGTAAGGAATCTCAGTATGGAATCTCAGTATGGAATCTCAGTATGGAATCTCAGTAAGGAATCTCAGTATGGAATCTCAGTAAGGAATCTCAGTATGGAATCTCAGTATGGAATCTCAGTAAGGAATCTCAGTATGGAATCTCAGTAAGGAATCCCAGTATTGAATCTCAGTATGGAATCTCAGTATGGAATCTCAGTATGGAATCTCAGTATGGAATCTCAGTATGGAATCTCAGTATGGAATCTCAGTATGGAATCTCCGTAAGGAATCTCAGTATGGAATCTCAGTAAGGAATCTCAGTATGGAATCTCAGTATTGAATTTCAGTATGGAATCTCAGTATGGAATCTCAGTAAGGAATCTCAGTAAGGAATCTCAGTATGGAATCTCAGTATGGAATCTCAGTAAGGAATCTCAGTATGGAATCTCAGTATGGAATCTCAGTATGGAATCTCAGTAAGGAATCTCCGTAAGGGATCTCCGTATGGAATCTCCGTAAGGAATCTCCGTAAGGAATCTCCGTATGGAATCTAGGTATGGAATCTCCGTATGGAATCTCAGTATGGAATATCATTAAGGAATCTCAGTATGGAATCTCAGTATGGAATCTCAGTATGGAATCTCAGTAAGGAATCTCAGTAAGGAATCTCAGTATGGAATCTCAGTATGGAATCTCAGTAAGGAATCTCAGTATGGAATCTCAGTATGGAATCTCAGTAAGGAATCTCAGTAAGGAATCTCAGTAAGGAATCTCAGTATGGAATCTCAGTATGGAATCTCAGTAAGGAATCTCAGTAAGGAATCTCAGTAAGGAATCTCAGTATGGAATCTCAGTAAGGAATCTCAGTATGGAATCTCAGTATGGAATCTCAGTATGGAATCTCAGTATGGAATCTCAGTACGGAATCTCAGTAAGGAATCTCAGTATGGAATCTCAGTAAGGAATCTCAGTAAGGAATCTCAGTATGGAATCTCAGTAAGGAATCTCAGTAAGGAATCTCAGTATGGAATCTCAGTATGGAATCTAAGTAAGGAATCTCAGTAAGGAATCTCAGTATGGAATCTCAGTATGGAATCTCAGTATGGAATCTCAGTATGGAATCTCAGTATGGAATCTCAGTAAGGAATCTCAGTATGGAATCTCAGTAAGGAATCTCAGTAAGGAATCTCAGTAAGGAATCTCAGTATGGAATCTCAGTATGGAATCTCAGTATGGAATCTCAGTATGGAATCTCAGTAAGGAATCTCAGTATGGAATCTCAGTATGGAATCCCAGTATGGAATCCCAGTAAGGAATCTCAGTATGGAATCTCAGTAAGGAATCTCAGTAAGGAATCTCAGTAAGGAATCTCAGTATGGAATCTCAGTAAGGAATCTCAGTAAGGAATCTCAGTAAGGAATCTCAGTATGGAATCTCAGTATGGAATCTCAGTATGGAATCTCAGTATGGAATCTCAGTATGGAATCTCAGTATGGAATCTCAGTATGGAATCTCAGTAAGGAATCTCAGTATGGAATCTCAGTATGGAATCTCAGTAAGGAATCTCAGTATGGAATCTCAGTAAGGAATCTCAGTATGGAATCTCAGTATGGAATCTCAGTAAGGAATCTCAGTAAGGAATCTCAGTATGGAATCTCAGTAAGGAGTCTCAGTAAGGAATCTCAGTAAGGAATCTCAGTATGGAATCTCAGTAAGGAATCTCAGTATGGAATCTCAGTATGGAATCTCAGTATGGAATCTCAGTAAGGAATCTCAGTATGGAATCTCAGTATGGAATCTCAGTAAGGAATCTCAGTATGGAATCTCAGTAAGGAATCTCAGTATGGAATCTCAGTATGGAATCTCAGTAAGGAATCTCAGTATGGAATCTCAGTATGGAATCTCAGTAAGGAATCTCAGTATGGAATCTCAGTATGGAATCTCAGTAAGGAATCTCAGTATGGAATCTCAGTATGGAATCTCAGTATGGAATCTCAGTAAGGAATCTCAGTATGGAATCTCATTATGGAATCTCAGTAAGGAATCTCAGTATGGAATCTCAGTATGGAATCTCAGTATGGAATCTCAGTATGGAATCTCAGTATGGAATCTCAGTAAGGAATCTCAGTAAGGAATCTCAGTAAGGAATCTCAGTATGGAATCTCAGTATGGAATCTCAGTATGGAATCTCCGTATGGAATCTCAGTATGGAATATCATTAAGGAATCTCAGTATGGAATCTCAGTATGGAATCTCAGTAAGGAATCTCAGTATGGAATCTCAGTATGGAATCTCAGTAAGGAATCTCAGTATGGAATCTCAGTATGGAATCTCAGTAAGGAATCTCAGTATGGAATCTCAGTATGGAATCTCAGTAAGGAATCTCAGTAAGGAATCTCAGTAAGGAATCTCAGTATGGAATCTCAGTAAGGAATCTCAGTATGGAATCTCAGTATGGAATCTCAGTATGGAATCTCAGTATGGAATCTCAGTACGGAATCTCAGTACGGAATCTCAGTACGGAATCTCAGTAAGGAATCTCAGTACGGAATCTCAATAAGGAATCTCAGTAAGGAATCTCAGTAAGGAATCTCAGTATGGAATCTCAGTAAGGAATCTCAGTAAGGAATCTCAGTATGGAATCTCAGTATGGAATCTCAGTATGGAATCTCAGTATGGAATCTCAGTAAGGAATCTCAGTAAGGAATCTCAGTAAGGAATCTCAGTATGGAATCTCAGTATGGAATCTCAGTATGGAATCTCAGTATGGAATCTCAGTATGGAATCTCAGTATGGAATCTCAGTATGGAATCTCAGTAAGGAATCTCAGTAAGGAATCTCAGTAAGGAATCTCAGTATGGAATCTCAGTATGGCATCTCAGTATGGAATCTCAGTAAGGAATCTCAGTAAGGAATCTCAGTATGGAATCTCAGTATGGAATCTCAGTATGGAATCTCAGTATGGAATCTCAGTATGGAATCTCAGTAAGGAATCTCAGTATGGAATCTCAGTATGGAATCTCAGTATGGAATCTCAGTAAGGAATCTCAGTAAGGAATCTCAGTATGGAATCTCAGTAAGGAATCTCAGTATGGAATCTCAGTATGGAATCTCAGTAAGGAATCTCAGTATGGAATCTCAGTAAGGAATCTCAGTATGGAATCTCAGTATGGAATCTCAGTAAGGAATCTCAGTATGGAATCTCAGTAAGGAATCTCAGTATGGAATCTCAGTATGGAATCTCAGTAAGGAATCTCAGTAAGGAATCTCAGTATGGAATCTCAGTATGGAATCTCAGTAAGGAATCTCAGTATGGAATCTCAGTATGGAATCTCAGTAAGGAATCTCAGTATGGAATCTCAGTATGGAATCTCAGTAAGGAATCTCAGTAAGGAATCTCAGTATGGAATCTCAGTATGGAATCTCAGTAAGGAATCTCAGTAAGGAATCTCAGTATGGAATCTCAGTATGGAATCTCAGTAAGGAATCTCAGTAAGGAATCTCAGTATGGAATCTCAGTAAGGAATCTCAGTATGGAATCTCAGTATGGAATCTCAGTAAGGAATCTCAGTATGGAATCTCAGTATGGAATCTCAGTAAGGAATCTCAGTAAGGAATCTCAGTATGGAATCTCAGTAAGGAATCTCAGTATGGAATCTCAGTATGGAATCTCAGTATGGAATCTCAGTATGGAATCTCCGTAAGGAATCTCAGTATGGAATCTCAGTATGGAATCTCAGTATGGAATCTCAGTATGGAATCTCAGTAAGGAATCTCCGTAAGGGATCTCCGTAAGGAATCTCCGTATGGAATCTCCGTAAGGAATCTCCGTATGGAATCTCCGTAAGGAATCTCCGTAAGGAATCTCAGTATGGAATCTAGGTATGGAATCTCCGTATGGAATCTCAGTATGGAATCTCAGTATGGAATATCATTAAGGAATCTCAGTATGGAATCTCAGTAAGGAATCTCAGTAAGGAATCTCAGTATGGAATCTCAGTATGGAATCTCAGTAAGGAATCTCAGTATGGAATCTCAGTATGGAATCTCAGTATGGAATATCATTAAGGAATCTCAGTATGGAATCTCAGTAAGGAATCTCAGTAAGGAATCTCAGTATGGAATCTCAGTATGGAATCTCAGTAAGGAATCTCAGTATGGAATCTCAGTATGGAATCTCAGTAAGGAATCTCAGTATGGAATCTCAGTATGGAATCTCAGTATGGAATCTCAGTAAGGAATCTCAGTAAGGAATCTCAGTAAGGAATCTCAGTACGGAATCTCAGTACGGAATCTCAGTAAGGAATCTCAGTATGGAATCTCAGTAAGGAATCTCAGTAAGGAATCTCAGTATGGAATCTCAGTAAGGAATCTCAGTAAGGAATCTCAGTAAGGAATCTCAGTATGGAATCTCAGTATGGAATCTCAGTATGGAATCTCAGTATGGAATCTCAGTATGGAATCTAAGTAAGGAATCTCAGTAAGGAATCTCAGTATGGAATCTCAGTATGGAATCTCAGTATGGAATCTCAGTATGGAATCTCAGTATGGAATCTCAGTAAGGAATCTCAGTATGGAATCTCAGTATGGAATCTCAGTATGGAATCTCAGTAAGGAATCTCAGTAAGGAATCTCAGTATGGAATCTCAGTATGGAATCTCAGTATGGAATCTCAGTATGGAATCTCAGTAAGGAATCTCAGTAAGGAATCTCAGTATGGAATCTCAGTATGGAATCTCAGTAAGGAATCTCAGTAAGGAATCTCAGTATGGAATCTCAGTAAGGAATCTCAGTATGGAATCTCAGTATGGAATCTCAGTATGGAATCTCAGTATGGAATCTCAGTATGGAATCTCAGTAAGGAATCTCAGTATGGAATCTCAGTAAGGAATCTCAGTAAGGAATCTCAGTATGGAATCTCAGTAAGGAATCTCAGTATGGAATCTCAGTATGGAATCTCAGTAAGGAATCTCAGTAAGGAATCTCAGTAAGGAATCTCAGTAAGGAATCTCAGTAAGGAATCTCAGTATGGAATCTCAGTAAGGAATCTCAGTAAGGAATCTCAGTATGGAATCTCAGTATGGAATCCCAGTAAGGAATCTCAGTATGGAATCTCAGTAAGGAATCTCAGTAAGGAATCTCAGTAAGGAATCTCAGTATGGAATCTCAGTAAGGAATCTCAGTAAGGAATCTGAGTAAGGAATCTCAGTATGGAATCTCAGTATGGAATCTCAGTATGGAATCTCAGTATGGAATCTCAGTAAGGAATCTCAGTATGGAATCTCAGTAAGGAATCTCAGTATGGAATTTCAGTAAGGAATCTCAGTATGGAATCTCAGTATGGAATCTCAGTATGGAATCTCAGTAAGGAATCTCAGTATGGAATCTCAGTAAGGAATCTCAGTATGGAATCTCAGTATGGAATCTCAGTAAGGAATCTCAGTAAGGAATCTCAGTATGGAATCTCAGTATGGAATCTCAGTATGGAATCTCAGTAAGGAATCTCAGTATGGAATCTCAGTAAGGAATCTCAGTAAGGAATCTCAGTAAGGAATCTCAGTAAGGAATCTCAGTATGGAATCTCAGTATGGAATCTCAGTAAGGAATCTCAGTAAGGAATCTCAGTATGGAATCTCAGTATGGAATCTCAGTATGGAATCTCAGTATGGAATCTCAGTATGGAATCTCAGTAAGGAATCTCAGTATGGAATCTCAGTAAGGAATCTCAGTAAGGAGTCTCAGTAAGGAATCTCAGTAAGGAGTCTCAGTAAGGAATCTCAGTATGGAATCTCAGTAAGGAATCTCAGTAAGGAATCTCAGTATGGAATCTCAGTATGGAATCTCAGTATGGAATCTCAGTATGGAATCTCAGTATGGAATCTCAGTATGGAATCTCAGTATGGAATATCAGTATGGAATCTCATTAAGGAATCTCAGTATGGAATCTCAGTATGGAATCTCAGTATGGAATCTCAGTATGGAATCTCAGTATGGAATCTCAGTATGGAGTCTCAGTAAGGAATCTCAGTATGGAATCTCAGTATGGAATCTCAGTAAGGAATCTCAGTATGGAATCTTAGTATGGAATCTCAGTAAGGAATCTCAGTAAGGAATCTCAGTATGGAATCTCAGTAAGGAATCTCAGTATGGAATCTCAGTATGGAATCTCAGTATGGAATCTCAGTATGGAATCTCAGTAAGGAATCTCAGTATGGAATCTCAGTAAGGAATCTCAGTAAGGAATCTCAGTAAGGAATCTCAGTATGGAATCTCAGTAAGGAATCTCAGTATGGAATCTCAGTATGGAATCTCAGTAAGGAATCTCAGTAAGGAATCTCAGTAAGGAATCTCAGTAAGGAATCTCAGTAAGGAATCTCAGTATGGAATCTCAGTAAGGAATCTCAGTAAGGAATCTCAGTATGGAATCTCAGTATGGAATCCCAGTAAGGAATCTCAGTATGGAATCTCAGTAAGGAATCTCAGTAAGGAATCTCAGTAAGGAATCTCAGTATGGAATCTCAGTAAGGAATCTCAGTAAGGAATCTGAGTAAGGAATCTCAGTATGGAATCTCAGTATGGAATCTCAGTATGGAATCTCAGTATGGAATCTCAGTATGGAATCTCAGTAAGGAATCTCAGTATGGAATTTCAGTAAGGAATCTCAGTATGGAATCTCAGTATGGAATCTCAGTATGGAATCTCAGTAAGGAATCTCAGTATGGAATCTCAGTAAGGAATCTCAGTATGGAATCTCAGTATGGAATCTCAGTAAGGAATCTCAGTAAGGAATCTCAGTATGGAATCTCAGTATGGAATCTCAGTATGGAATCTCAGTAAGGAATCTCAGTATGGAATCTCAGTAAGGAATCTCAGTAAGGAATCTCAGTAAGGAATCTCAGTAAGGAATCTCAGTATGGAATCTCAGTAAGGAATCTCAGTAAGGAATCTCAGTATGGAATCTCAGTATGGAATCTCAGTATGGAATCTCAGTATGGAATCTCAGTATGGAATCTCAGTAAGGAATCTCAGTATGGAATCTCAGTAAGGAATCTCAGTAAGGAGTCTCAGTAAGGAATCTCAGTAAGGAGTCTCAGTAAGGAATCTCAGTATGGAATCTCAGTAAGGAATCTCAGTAAGGAATCTCAGTATGGAATCTCAGTATGGAATCTCAGTATGGAATCTCAGTATGGAATCTCAGTATGGAATCTCAGTATGGAATCTCAGTATGGAATATCAGTATGGAATCTCATTAAGGAATCTCAGTATGGAATCTCAGTATGGAATCTCAGTATGGAATCTCAGTATGGAATCTCAGTATGGAATCTCAGTATGGAATCTCAGTAAGGAATCTCAGTATGGAATCTCAGTATGGAATCTCAGTAAGGAATCTCAGTATGGAATCTTAGTATGGAATCTCAGTAAGGAATCTCAGTAAGGAATCTCAGTATGGAATCTCAGTAAGGAATCTCAGTATGGAATCTCAGTATGGAATCTCAGTAAGGAATCTCAGTATGGAATCTCAGTAAGGAATCCCAGTATGGAATCTCAGTATGGAATCTCAGTATGGAATCTCAGTATGGAATCTCAGTATGGAATCTCAGTATGGAATCTCCGTAAGGAATCTCAGTATGGAATCTCAGTATGGAATCTCAGTATGGAATCTCAGTATTGAATTTCAGTATGGAATCTCAGTAAGGAATCTCAGTAAGGAATCTCAGTAAGGAATCTCAGTATGGAATCTCAGTATGGAATCTCAGTAAGGAATCTCAGTATGGAATCTCAGTATGGAATCTCAGTATGGAATCTCAGTATGGAATCTCAGTAAGGAATCTCCGTAAGGGATCTCCGTAAGGAATCTCCGTATGGAATCTCCGTAAGGAATCTCCGTAAGGAATCTCCGTAAGGAATCTCCGTATGGAATCTAGGTATGGAATCTCCGTATGGAATCTCAGTATGGAATATCATTAAGGAATCTCAGTATGGAATCTCAGTATGGAATCTCAGTAAGGAATCTCAGTAAGGAATCTCAGTATGGAATCTCAGTATGGAATCTCAGTATGGAATCTCAGTATGGAATCTCAGTAAGGAATCTCAGTAAGGAATCTCAGTATGGAATCTCAGTATGGAATCTCAGTAAGGAATCTCAGTAAGGAATCTCAGTAAGGAATCTCAGTATGGAATCTCAGTAAGGAATCTCAGTATGGAATCTCAGTATGGAATCTCAGTATGGAATCTCAGTATGGAATCTCAGTACGGAATCTCAGTACGGAATCTCAGTACGGAATCTCAGTACGGAATCTCAGTACGGAATCTCAGTATGGAATCTCAGTAAGGAATCTCAGTAAGGAATCTCAGTAAGGAATCTCAGTAAGGAATCTCAGTAAGGAATCTCAGTATGGAATCTCAGTATGGAATCTCAGTATGGAATCTCAGTATGGAATCTCAGTATGGAATCTCAGTATGGAATCTAAGTAAGGAATCTCAGTAAGGAATCTCAGTATGGAATCTCAGTATGGAATCTCAGTATGGAATCTCAGTATGGAATCTCAGTATGGAATCTCAGTATGGAATCTCAGTATGGAATCTCAGTATGGAATCTCAGTATGGAATCTCAGTATGGAATCTCAGTAAGGAATCTCAGTAAGGAATCTCAGTATGGAATCTCAGTATGGAATCTCAGTATGGATTCTCAGTATGGAATCTCAGTAAGGAATCTCAGTAAGGAATCTCAGTAAGGAATCTCAGTATGGAATCTCAGTATGGAATCTCAGTATGGAATCTCAGTATGGAATCTCAGTATGGAATCTCAGTAAGGAATCTCAGTAAGGAGTCTCAGTAAGGAATCTCAGTATGGAATCTCAGTAAGGAATCTCAGTAAGGAATCTCAGTAAGGAATCTCAGTATGGAATCTCAGTATGGAATCTCAGTATGGAATCTCAGTATGGAATCTCAGTATGGAATCTCAGTATGGAATATCAGTATGGAATCTCATTAAGGAATCTCAGTATGGAATCTCAGTATGGAATCTCAGTATGGAATCTCAGTATGGAATCTCAGTATGGAATCTCAGTATGGAATCTCAGTATGGAATCTCAGTATGGAATCTCAGTATGGAATCTCAGTAAGGAATCTCAGTATGGAATCTCAGTATGGAATCTCAGTAAGGAATCTCAGTATGGAATCTCAGTATGGAATCTCAGTAAGGAATCTCAGTAAGGAATCTCAGTATGGAATCTCAGTAAGGAATCTCAGTATGGAATCTCAGTATGGAATCTCAGTAAGGAATCTCAGTATGGAATCTCAGTAAGGAATCCCAGTATGGAATCTCAGTATGGAATCTCAGTATGGAATCTCAGTATGGAATCTCAGTATGGAATCTCAGTATGGAATCTCCGTAAGGAATCTCAGTATGGAATCTCAGTAAGGAATCTCAGTATGGAATCTCAGTATTGAATTTCAGTATGGAATCTCAGTAAGGAATCTCAGTAAGGAATCTCAGTAAGGAATCTCAGTAAGGAATCTCAGTATGGAATCTCAGTATGGAATCTCAGTATGGAATCTCAGTATGGAATCTCAGTATGGAATCTCAGTAAGGAATCTCCGTAAGGGATCTCCGTAAGGAATCTCCGTATGGAATCTTCGTAAGGAATCTCCGTAAGGAATCTCCGTAAGGAATCTCCGTATGGAATCTAGGTATGGAATCTCCGTATGGAATCTCAGTATGGAATATCATTAAGGAATCTCAGTATGGAATCTCAGTATGGAATCTCAGTAAGGAATCTCAGTAAGGAATCTCAGTATGGAATCTCAGTATGGAATCTCAGTAAGGAATCTCAGTATGGAATCTCAGTATGGAATCTCAGTAAGGAATCTCAGTAAGGAATCTCAGTATGGAATCTCAGTATGGAATCTCAGTAAGGAATCTCAGTAAGGAATCTCAGTATGGAATCTCAGTAAGGAATCTCAGTATGGAATCTCAGTATGGAATCTCAGTATGGAATCTCAGTACGGAATCTCAGTAAGGAATCTCAGTATGGAATCTCAGTAAGGAATCTCAGTAAGGAATCTCAGTAAGGAATCTCAGTATGGAATCTCAGTAAGGAATCTCAGTAAGGAATCTCAGTAAGGAATCTCAGTATGGAATCTCAGTATGGAATCTCAGTATGGAATCTCAGTATGGAATCTCAGTATGGAATCTCAGTAAGGAATCTCAGTATGGAATCTCAGTATGGAATCCCAGTATGGAATCCCAGTAAGGAATCTCAGTATGGAATCTCAGTAAGGAATCTCAGTAAGGAATCTCAGTAAGGAATCTCAGTATGGAATCTCAGTAAGGAATCTCAGTAAGGAATCTCAGTAAGGAATCTCAGTATGGAATCTCAGTATGGAATCTCAGTATGGAATCTCAGTATGGAATCTCAGTATGGAATCTCAGTATGGAATCTCAGTATGGAATCTCAGTAAGGAATCTCAGTATGGAATCTCAGTATGGAATCTCAGTAAGGAATCTCAGTATGGAATCTCAGTAAGGAATCTCAGTATGGAATCTCAGTATGGAATCTCAGTAAGGAATCTCAGTAAGGAATCTCAGTAAGGAGTCTCAGTAAGGAATCTCAGTAAGGAATCTCAGTAAGGAATCTCAGTATGGAATCTCAGTAAGGAATCTCAGTATGGAATCTCAGTATGGAATCTCAGTAAGGAATCTCAGTATGGAATCTCAGTATGGAATCTCAGTAAGGAATCTCAGTATGGAATCTCAGTATGGAATCTCAGTATGGAATCTCAGTATGGAATCTCAGTAAGGAATCTCAGTATGGAATCTCATTATGGAATCTCAGTAAGGAATCTCAGTATGGAATCTCAGTATGGAATCTCAGTATGGAATCTCAGTAAGGAATCTCAGTATGGAATCTCAGTAAGGAATCCCAGTATGGAATCTCAGTATGGAATCTCAGTATGGAATCTCAGTATGGAATCTCAGTATGGAATCTCAGTATGGAATCTCAGTATGGAATCTCAGTATGGAATCTCCGTAAGGAATCTCAGTATGGAATCTCAGTAAGGAATCTCAGTATGGAATCTCAGTATTGAATTTCAGTATGGAATCTCAGTATGGAATCTCAGTAAGGAATCTCAGTAAGGAATCTCAGTATGGAATCTCAGTATGGAATCTCAGTAAGGAATCTCAGTATGGAATCTCAGTATGGAATCTCAGTATGGAATCTCAGTAAGGAATCTCCGTAAGGGATCTCCGTATGGAATCTCCGTATGGAATCTAGGTATGGAATCTCCGTATGGAATCTCAGTATGGAATATCATTAAGGAATCTCAGTATGGAATCTCAGTATGGAATCTCAGTATGTAATCTCAGTATGGAATCTCAGTAAGGAATCTCAGTATGGAATCTCAGTATGGAATCTCAGTAAGGAATCTCAGTATGGAATCTCAGTATGGAATCTCAGTAAGGAATCTCAGTAAGGAATCTCAGTATGGAATCTCAGTATGGAATCTCAGTATGGAATCTCAGTAAGGAATCTCAGTATGGAATCTCAGAACGGAATCTCAGTAAGGAATCTCAGTATGGAATCTCAGTAAGGAATCTCAGTAAGGAATCTCAGTAAGGAATCTCAGTAAGGAATCTCAGTATGGAATCTCAGTATGGAATCTAAGTAAGGAATCTCAGTAAGGAATCTCAGTATGGAATCTCAGTATGGAATCTCAGTATGGAATCTCAGTATGGAATCTCAGTATGGAATCTCAGTAAGGAATCTCAGTATGGAATCTCAGTAAGGAATCTCAGTAAGGAATCTCAGTAAGGAATCTCAGTATGGAATCTCAGTATGGAATCTCAGTATGGAATCTCAGTATGGAATCTCAGTATGGAATCTCAGTAAGGAATCTCAGTATGGAATCTCAGTATGGAATCCCAGTATGGAATCCCAGTAAGGAATCTCAGTATGGAATCTCAGTAAGGAATCTCAGTAAGGAATCTCAGTAAGGAATCTCAGTATGGAATCTCAGTAAGGAATCTCAGTAAGGAATCTCAGTAAGGAATCTCAGTATGGAATCTCAGTATGGAATCTCAGTATGGAATCTCAGTATGGAATCTCAGTATGGAATCTCAGTATGGAATCTCAGTATGGAATCTCAGTAAGGAATCTCAGTATGGAATCTCAGTAAGGAATCTCAGTATGGAATCTCAGTATGGAATCTCAGTAATGAATCTCAGTAAGGAATCTCAGTAAGGAATCTCAGTATGGAATCTCAGTAAGGAGTCTCAGTAAGGAATCTCAGTAAGGAATCTCAGTAAGGAATCTCAGTTTGGTATCTCAGTAAGGAATCTCAGTATGGAATCTCAGTATGGAATCTCAGTAAGGAATCTCAGTATGGAATCTCAGTATGGAATCTCAGTAAGGAATCTCAGTATGGAATCTCAGTATGGAATCTCAGTATGGAATCTCAGTATGGAATCTCAGTAAGGAATCTCAGTATGGAATCTCATTATGGAATCTCAGTAAGGAATCTCAGTATGGAATCTCAGTATGGAATCTCAGTATGGAATCTCAGTAAGGAATATCAGTATGGAATCTCAGTAAGGAATCTCAGTATGGAATCTCAGTATGGAATCTCAGTATGGAATCTCAGTATGGAATCTCAGTATGGAATCTCAGTATGGAATCTCCGTAAGGAATCTCAGTATGGAATCTCAGTAAGGAATCTCAGTATGGAATCTCAGTATTGAATTTCAGTATGGAATCTCAGTAAGGAATCTCAGTAAGGAATCTCAGTAAGGAATCTCAGTAAGGAATCTCAGTATGGAATCTCAGTATGGAATCTCAGTAAGGAATCTCAGTATGGAATCTCAGTATGGAATCTCAGTATGGAATCTCAGTAAGGAATCTCCGTAAGGGATCTCCGTATGGAATCTCCGTAAGGAATCTCCGTAAGGAATCTCCGTATGGAATCTAGGTATGGAATCTCCGTATGGAATCTCAGTATGGAATATCAGTATGGAATCTCAGTATGGAATCTCAGTAAGGAATCTCAGTATGGAATCTCAGTATGGAATCTCAGTAAGGAATCTCAGTATGGAATCTCAGTAAGGAATCTCAGTATGGAATCTCAGTATGGAATCTCAGTAATGAATCTCAGTAAGGAATCTCAGTATGGAATCTCAGTATGGAATCTCAGTAAGGAGTCTCAGTAAGGAATCTCAGTAAGGAATCTCAGTAAGGAATCTCAGTATGGAATCTCAGTATGGAATCTCAGTAAGGAATCTCAGTATGGAATCTCAGTATGGAATCCCTGTAAGGAATCTCAGTATGGAATCTCAGTATGGAATCTCAGTATGGAATCTCAGTAAGGAATCTCAGTATGGAATCTCATTATGGAATCTCAGTAAGGAATCTCAGTATGGAATCTCAGTATGGAATCTCAGTATGGAATCTCAGTAAGGAATCTCAGTATGGAATCTCAGTAAGGAATCTCAGTATGGAATCTCAGTATGGAATCTCAGTAAGGAATCTCAGTATGGAATCTCAGTATGGAATCTCAGTATGGAATCTCAGTATGGAATCTCAGTATGGAATCTCAGTATGGAATCTCCGTAAGGAATCTCAGTATGGAATCTCAGTAAGGAATCTCAGTATGGAATCTCAGTATTGAATTTCAGTATGGAATCTCAGTAAGGAATCTCAGTAAGGAATCTCAGTAAGGAATCTCAGTATGGAATCTCAGTATGGAATCTCAGTAAGGAATCTCAGTATGGAATCTCAGTATGGAATCTCAGTATGGAATCTCAGTAAGGAATCTCCGTAAGGGATCTCCGTATGGAATCTCCGTAAGGAATCTCCGTAAGGAATCTCCGTATGGAATCTAGGTATGGAATCTCCGTATGGAATCTCAGTATGGAATATCATTAAGGAATCTCAGTATGGAATCTCAGTATGGAATCTCAGTAAGGAATCTCAGTAAGGAATCTCAGTATGGAATCTCAGTATGGAATCTCAGTAAGGAATCTCAGTATGGAATCTCAGTATGGAATCTCAGTAAGGAATCTCAGTAAGGAATCTCAGTATGGAATCTCAGTATGGAATCTCAGTAAGGAATCTCAGTAAGGAATCTCAGTAAGGAATCTCAGTATGGAATCTCAGTAAGGAATCTCAGTATGGAATCTCAGTATGGAATCTCAGTATGGAATCTCAGTATGGAATCTCAGTACGGAATCTCAGTAAGGAATCTCAGTATGGAATCTCAGTAAGGAATCTCAGTAAGGAATCTCAGTATGGAATCTCAGTAAGGAATCTCAGTATGGAATCTCAGTATGGAATCTCAGTATGGAATATCAGTATGGAATTTCAGTATGGAATCTCAGTATGGAATCTAAGTAAGGAATCTCAGTAAGGAATCTCAGTATGGAATCTCAGTATGGCATCTCAGTATGGAATCTCAGTATGGAATCTCAGTATGGAATCTCAGTATGGAATCTCAGTATGGAATCTCAGTAAGGAATCTCAGTAAGGAATCTCAGTAAGGAATCTCAGTATGGAATCTCAGTATGGAATCTCAGTATGGAATCTCAGTAAGGAATCTCAGTAAGGAATCTCAGTATGGAATCTCAGTATGGAATCTCAGTATGGAATCTCAGTATGGAATCTCAGTATGGAATCTCAGTAAGGAATCTCAGTATGGAATCTCAGTATGGAATCTCAGTAAGGAATCTCAGTAAGGAATCTCAGTATGGAATCTCCGTATGGAATCTCAGTAAGGAATCTCAGTAAGGAATCTCAGTAAGGAATCTCAGTATGGAATCTCAGTAAGGAATCTCAGTAAGGAATCTCAGTAAGGAATCTCAGTATGGAATCTCAGTATGGAATCTCAGTATGGAATCTCAGTATGGAATCTCAGTATGGAATCTCAGTAAGGAATCTCAGTAAGGAATCTCAGTATGGAATCTCAGTAAGGAATCTCAGTAAGGAATCTCAGTAAGGAATCTCAGTATGGAATCTCAGTAAGGAATCTCAGTAAGGAATCTCAGTATGGAATCTCAGTATGGAATCTCAGTAAGGAATCTCAGTATGGAATCTCAGTAAGGAATCTCAGTAAGGAATCTCAGTAAGGAATCTCAGTAAGGAATCTCAGTATGGAATCTCAGTATGGAATCTCAGTAAGGAATCTCAGTATGGAATCTCAGTATGGAATCTCAGTATGGAATCTCAGTATGGAATCTCAGTATGGAATCTCAGTATGGAATCTCCGTAAGGAATCTCAGTATGGAATCTCAGTAAGGAATCTCAGTATGGAATCTCAGTATGGAATTTCAGTATGGAATCTCAGTAAGGAATCTCAGTAAGGAATCTCAGTAAGGAATCTCAGTATGGAATCTCAGTATGGAATCTCAGTAAGGAATCTCAGTATGGAATCTCAGTATGGAATCTCAGTATGGAATCTCAGTAAGGAATCTCCGTAAGGGATCTCCGTATGGAATCTCCGTAAGGAATCTCCGTAAGGAATCTCCGTATGGAATCTAGGTATGGAATCTCCGTATGGAATCTCAGTATGGAATATCATTAAGGAATCTCAGTATGGAATCTCAGTATGGAATCTCAGTAAGGAATCTCAGTAAGGAATCTCAGTATGGAATCTCAGTATGGAATCTCAGTAAGGAATCTCAGTATGGAATCTCAGTATGGAATCTCAGTAAGGAATCTCAGTAAGGAATCTCAGTATGGAATCTCAGTATGGAATCTCAGTAAGGAATCTCAGTAAGGAATCTCAGTAAGGAATCTCAGTATGGAATCTCAGTAAGGAATCTCAGTATGGAATCTCAGTATGGAATCTCAGTATGGAATCTCAGTATGGAATCTCAGTACGGAATCTCAGTAAGGAATCTCAGTATGGAATCTCAGTAAGGAATCTCAGTAAGGAATCTCAGTATGGAATCTCAGTAAGGAATCTCAGTATGGAATCTCAGTATGGAATCTCAGTATGGAATATCAGTATGGAATTTCAGTATGGAATCTCAGTATGGAATCTAAGTAAGGAATCTCAGTAAGGAATCTCAGTATGGAATCTCAGTATGGCATCTCAGTATGGAATCTCAGTATGGAATCTCAGTATGGAATCTCAGTATGGAATCTCAGTATGGAATCTCAGTAAGGAATCTCAGTAAGGAATCTCAGTAAGGAATCTCAGTATGGAATCTCAGTATGGAATCTCAGTATGGAATCTCAGTAAGGAATCTCAGTAAGGAATCTCAGTATGGAATCTCAGTATGGAATCTCAGTATGGAATCTCAGTATGGAATCTCAGTATGGAATCTCAGTAAGGAATCTCAGTATGGAATCTCAGTATGGAATCTCAGTAAGGAATCTCAGTAAGGAATCTCAGTATGGAATCTCCGTATGGAATCTCAGTAAGGAATCTCAGTAAGGAATCTCAGTAAGGAATCTCAGTATGGAATCTCAGTAAGGAATCTCAGTAAGGAATCTCAGTAAGGAATCTCAGTATGGAATCTCAGTATGGAATCTCAGTATGGAATCTCAGTATGGAATCTCAGTATGGAATCTCAGTAAGGAATCTCAGTAAGGAATCTCAGTATGGAATCTCAGTAAGGAATCTCAGTAAGGAATCTCAGTAAGGAATCTCAGTATGGAATCTCAGTAAGGAATCTCAGTAAGGAATCTCAGTATGGAATCTCAGTATGGAATCTCAGTAAGGAATCTCAGTATGGAATCTCAGTAAGGAATCTCAGTAAGGAATCTCAGTAAGGAATCTCAGTAAGGAATCTCAGTATGGAATCTCAGTATGGAATCTCAGTAAGGAATCTCAGTATGGAATCTCAGTATGGAATCTCAGTATGGAATCTCAGTATGGAATCTCAGTATGGAATCTCAGTATGGAATCTCCGTAAGGAATCTCAGTATGGAATCTCAGTAAGGAATCTCAGTATGGAATCTCAGTATGGAATTTCAGTATGGAATCTCAGTAAGGAATCTCAGTAAGGAATCTCAGTAAGGAATCTCAGTATGGAATCTCAGTATGGAATCTCAGTAAGGAATCTCAGTATGGAATCTCAGTATGGAATCTCAGTATGGAATCTCAGTAAGGAATCTCCGTAAGGGATCTCCGTATGGAATCTCCGTAAGGAATCTCCGTAAGGAATCTCCGTATGGAATCTAGGTATGGAATCTCCGTATGGAATCTCAGTATGGAATATCATTAAGGAATCTCAGTATGGAATCTCAGTATGGAATCTCAGTAAGGAATCTCAGTAAGGAATCTCAGTATGGAATCTCAGTATGGAATCTCAGTAAGGAATCTCAGTATGGAATCTCAGTATGGAATCTCAGTAAGGAATCTCAGTAAGGAATCTCAGTATGGAATCTCAGTATGGAATCTCAGTAAGGAATCTCAGTAAGGAATCTCAGTATGGAATCTCAGTAAGGAATCTCAGTATGGAATCTCAGTATGGAATCTCAGTATGGAATCTCAGTATGGAATCTCAGTATGGAATCTCAGTACGGAATCTCAGTAAGGAATCTCAGTATGGAATCTCAGTAAGGAATCTCAGTAAGGAATCTCAGTAAGGAATCTCAGTATGGAATCTCAGTAAGGAATCTCAGTAAGGAATCTCAGTATGGAATCTCAGTATGGAATCTCAGTATGGAATCTCAGTATGGAATCTCAGTATGGAATCTAAGTAAGGAATCTCAGTAAGGAATCTCAGTATGGAATCTCAGTATGGAATCTCAGTATGGAATCTCAGTATGGAATCTCAGTATGGAATCTCAGTATGGAATCTCAGTATGGAATCTCAGTATGGAATCTCAGTAAGGAATCTCAGTAAGGAATCTCAGTAAGGAATCTCAGTATGGAATCTCAGTATGGAATCTCAGTATGGAATCTCAGTAAGGAATCTCAGTATGGAATCTCAGTATGGAATCTCAGTATGGAATCTCAGTATGGAATCTCAGTAAGGAATCTCAGTATGGAATCTCATTATGGAATCTCAGTAAGGAATCTCAGTATGGAATCTCAGTATGGAATCTCAGTATGGAATCTCAGTAAGGAATATCAGTATGGAATCTCAGTAAGGAATCTCAGTATGGAATCTCAGTATGGAATCTCAGTATGGAATCTCAGTAAGGAATCTCAGTATGGAATCTCAGTATGGAATCTCAGTATGGAATCTCAGTATGGAATCTCAGTATGGAATCTCAGTATGGAATCTCCGTAAGGAATCTCAGTATGGAATCTCAGTAAGGAATCTCAGTATGGAATCTCAGTATTGAATTTCAGTATGGAATCTCAGTAAGGAATCTCAGTAAGGAATCTCAGTAAGGAATCTCAGTAAGGAATCTCAGTATGGAATCTCAGTATGGAATCTCAGTAAGGAATCTCAGTATGGAATCTCAGTATGGAATCTCAGTATGGAATCTCAGTAAGGAATCTCCGTAAGGGATCTCCGTATGGAATCTCCGTAAGGAATCTCCGTAAGGAATCTCCGTATGGAATCTAGGTATGGAATCTCCGTATGGAATCTCAGTATGGAATATCAGTATGGAATCTCAGTATGGAATCTCAGTAAGGAATCTCAGTATGGAATCTCAGTATGGAATCTCAGTAAGGAATCTCAGTATGGAATCTCAGTAAGGAATCTCAGTATGGAATCTCAGTATGGAATCTCAGTAATGAATCTCAGTAAGGAATCTCAGTATGGAATCTCAGTATGGAATCTCAGTAAGGAGTCTCAGTAAGGAATCTCAGTAAGGAATCTCAGTAAGGAATCTCAGTATGGAATCTCAGTATGGAATCTCAGTAAGGAATCTCAGTATGGAATCTCAGTATGGAATCCCTGTAAGGAATCTCAGTATGGAATCTCAGTATGGAATCTCAGTATGGAATCTCAGTAAGGAATCTCAGTATGGAATCTCATTATGGAATCTCAGTAAGGAATCTCAGTATGGAATCTCAGTATGGAATCTCAGTATGGAATCTCAGTAAGGAATCTCAGTATGGAATCTCAGTAAGGAATCTCAGTATGGAATCTCAGTATGGAATCTCAGTAAGGAATCTCAGTATGGAATCTCAGTATGGAATCTCAGTATGGAATCTCAGTATGGAATCTCAGTATGGAATCTCAGTATGGAATCTCCGTAAGGAATCTCAGTATGGAATCTCAGTAAGGAATCTCAGTATGGAATCTCAGTATTGAATCTCAGTAAGGAATCTCAGTAAGGAATCTCAGTAAGGAATCTCAGTAAGGAATCTCAGTATGGAATCTCAGTATGGAATCTCAGTAAGGAATCTCAGTATGGAATCTCAGTATGGAATCTCAGTATGGAATCTCAGTAAGGAATCTCCGTAAGGGATCTCCGTATGGAATCTCCGTAAGGAATCTCCGTAAGGAATCTCCGTATGGAATCTAGGTATGGAATCTCCGTATGGAATCTCAGTATGGAATATCATTAAGGAATCTCAGTATGGAATCTCAGTATGGAATCTCAGTAAGGAATCTCAGTAAGGAATCTCAGTATGGAATCTCAGTATGGAATCTCAGTAAGGAATCTCAGTATGGAATCTCAGTATGGAATCTCAGTAAGGAATCTCAGTAAGGAATCTCAGTATGGAATCTCAGTATGGAATCTCAGTAAGGAATCTCAGTAAGGAATCTCAGTAAGGAATCTCAGTATGGAATCTCAGTATGGAATCTCAGTATGGAATCTCAGTATGGAATCTCAGTATGGAATCTCAGTATGGAATCTCAGTACGGAATCTCAGTAAGGAATCTCAGTATGGAATCTCAGTAAGGAATCTCAGTAAGGAATCTCAGTAAGGAATCTCAGTATGGAATCTCAGTAAGGAATCTCAGTATGGAATCTCAGTATGGAATCTCAGTATGGAATATCAGTATGGAATTTCAGTATGGAATCTCAGTATGGAATCTAAGTAAGGAATCTCAGTAAGGAATCTCAGTATGGAATCTCAGTATGGAATCTCAGTATGGAATCTCAGTATGGAATCTCAGTATGGAATCTCAGTATGGAATCTCAGTATGGAATCTCAGTAAGGAATCTCAGTAAGGAATCTCAGTAAGGAATCTCAGTATGGAATCTCAGTATGGAATCTCAGTATGGAATCTCAGTAAGGAATCTCAGTAAGGAATCTCAGTATGGAATCTCAGTATGGAATCTCAGTATGGAATCTCAGTATGGAATCTCAGTATGGAATCTCAGTAAGGAATCTCAGTATGGAATCTCAGTATGGAATCTCAGTAAGGAATCTCAGTAAGGAATCTCAGTATGGAATCTCCGTATGGAATCTCAGTAAGGAATCTCAGTAAGGAATCTCAGTAAGGAATCTCAGTATGGAATCTCAGTAAGGAATCTCAGTAAGGAATCTCAGTAAGGAATCTCAGTATGGAATCTCAGTATGGAATCTCAGTATGGAATCTCAGTAAGGAATCTCAGTATGGAATCTCAGTATGGAATCTCAGTAAGGAATCTCAGTAAGGAATCTCAGTATGGAATCTCAGTATGGAATCTCAGTAAGGAATCTCAGTAAGGAATCTCAGTAAGGAATCTCAGTATGGAATCTCAGTAAGGAATCTCAGTATGGAATCTCAGTATGGAATCTCAGTATGGAATCTCAGTATGGAATCTCAGTACGGAATCTCAGTAAGGAATCTCAGTATGGAATCTCAGTAAGGAATCTCAGTAAGGAATCTCAGTAAGGAATCTCAGTATGGAATCTCAGTAAGGAATCTCAGTATGGAATCTCAGTATGGAATCTCAGTATGGAATATCAGTATGGAATTTCAGTATGGAATCTCAGTATGGAATCTAAGTAAGGAATCTCAGTAAGGAATCTCAGTATGGAATCTCAGTATGGAATCTCAGTATGGAATCTCAGTATGGAATCTCAGTATGGAATCTCAGTATGGAATCTCAGTATGGAATCTCAGTAAGGAATCTCAGTAAGGAATCTCAGTATGGAATCTCAGTATGGAATCTCAGTATGGAATCTCAGTAAGGAATCTCAGTAAGGAATCTCAGTATGGAATCTCAGTATGGAATCTCAGTATGGAATCTCAGTATGGAATCTCAGTATGGAATCTCAGTAAGGAATCTCAGTATGGAATCTCAGTATGGAATCTCAGTAAGGAATCTCAGTAAGGAATCTCAGTATGGAATCTCCGTATGGAATCTCAGTAAGGAATCTCAGTAAGGAATCTCAGTAAGGAATCTCAGTATGGAATCTCAGTAAGGAATCTCAGTAAGGAATCTCAGTAAGGAATCTCAGTATGGAATCTCAGTATGGAATCTCAGTATGGAATCTCAGTATGGAATCTCAGTATGGAATCTCAGTATGGAATCTCCGTAAGGAATCTCAGTATGGAATCTCAGTAAGGAATCTCAGTATGGAATCTCAGTATTGAATTTCAGTATGGAATCTCAGTAAGGAATCTCAGTAAGGAATCTCAGTAAGGAATCTCAGTAAGGAATCTCAGTATGGAATCTCAGTATGGAATCTCAGTAAGGAATCTCCGTAAGGAATCTCCGTATGGAATCTAGGTATGGAATCTCCGTATGGAATCTCAGTATGGAATATCAGTATGGAATCTCAGTATGGAATCTCAGTAAGGAATCTCAGTATGGAATCTCAGTATGGAATCTCAGTAAGGAATCTCAGTATGGAATCTCAGTAAGGAATCTCAGTATGGAATCTCAGTATGGAATCTCAGTAATGAATCTCAGTAAGGAATCTCAGTATGGAATCTCAGTATGGAATCTCAGTAAGGAGTCTCAGTAAGGAATCTCAGTAAGGAATCTCAGTAAGGAATCTCAGTATGGAATCTCAGTATGGAATCTCAGTAAGGAATCTCAGTATGGAATCTCAGTATGGAATCCCTGTAAGGAATCTCAGTATGGAATCTCAGTATGGAATCTCAGTATGGAATCTCAGTAAGGAATCTCAGTATGGAATCTCATTATGGAATCTCAGTAAGGAATCTCAGTATGGAATCTCAGTATGGAATCTCAGTATGGAATCTCAGTAAGGAATCTCAGTATGGAATCTCAGTAAGGAATCTCAGTATGGAATCTCAGTATGGAATCTCAGTAAGGAATCTCAGTATGGAATCTCAGTATGGAATCTCAGTATGGAATCTCAGTATGGAATCTCAGTATGGAATCTCAGTAAGGAATCTCAGTATGGAATCTCAGTATGGAATTTCAGTATGGAATCTCAGTAAGGAATCTCAGTAAGGAATCTCAGTAAGGAATCTCAGTATGGAATCTCAGTATGGAATCTCAGTAAGGAATCTCAGTATGGAATCTCAGTATGGAATCTCAGTATGGAATCTCAGTAAGGAATCTCCGTAAGGGATCTCCGTATGGAATCTCCGTAAGGAATCTCCGTAAGGAATCTCCGTATGGAATCTAGGTATGGAATCTCCGTATGGAATCTCAGTATGGAATATCATTAAGGAATCTCAGTATGGAATCTCAGTATGGAATCTCAGTAAGGAATCTCAGTAAGGAATCTCAGTATGGAATCTCAGTATGGAATCTCAGTAAGGAATCTCAGTATGGAATCTCAGTATGGAATCTCAGTAAGGAATCTCAGTAAGGAATCTCAGTATGGAATCTCAGTATGGAATCTCAGTAAGGAATCTCAGTAAGGAATCTCAGTATGGAATCTCAGTAAGGAATCTCAGTATGGAATCTCAGTATGGAATCTCAGTATGGAATCTCAGTATGGAATCTCAGTATGGAATCTCAGTACGGAATCTCAGTAAGGAATCTCAGTATGGAATCTCAGTAAGGAATCTCAGTAAGGAATCTCAGTAAGGAATCTCAGTATGGAATCTCAGTAAGGAATCTCAGTAAGGAATCTCAGTATGGAATCTCAGTATGGAATCTCAGTATGGAATCTCAGTATGGAATCTCAGTATGGAATCTAAGTAAGGAATCTCAGTAAGGAATCTCAGTATGGAATCTCAGTATGGAATCTCAGTATGGAATCTCAGTATGGAATCTCAGTATGGAATCTCAGTATGGAATCTCAGTATGGAATCTCAGTATGGAATCTCAGTAAGGAATCTCAGTAAGGAATCTCAGTAAGGAATCTCAGTATGGAATCTCAGTATGGAATCTCAGTATGGAATCTCAGTAAGGAATCTCAGTATGGAATCTCAGTATGGAATCTCAGTATGGAATCTCAGTATGGAATCTCAGTAAGGAATCTCAGTATGGAATCTCAGTATGGAATCTCAGTAAGGAATCTCCGTAAGGGATCTCCGTATGGAATCTCCGTAAGGAATCTCCGTAAGGAATCTCCGTATGGAATCTAGGTATGGAATCTCCGTATGGAATCTCAGTATGGAATATCATTAAGGAATCTCAGTATGGAATCTCAGTATGGAATCTCAGTAAGGAATCTCAGTATGGAATCTCAGTATGGAATCTCAGTATGGAATCTCAGTAAGGAATCTCCGTAAGGGATCTCCGTATGGAATCTCCGTAAGGAATCTCCGTAAGGAATCTCCGTATGGAATCTAGGTATGGAATCTCCGTATGGAATCTCAGTATGGAATATCATTAAGGAATCTCAGTATGGAATCTCAGTATGGAATCTCAGTAAGGAATCTCAGTAAGGAATCTCAGTATGGAATCTCAGTATGGAATCTCAGTAAGGAATCTCAGTATGGAATCTCAGTATGGAATCTCAGTAAGGAATCTCAGTAAGGAATCTCAGTATGGAATCTCAGTATGGAATCTCAGTAAGGAATCTCAGTAAGGAATCTCAGTATGGAATCTCAGTAAGGAATCTCAGTATGGAATCTCAGTATGGAATCTCAGTATGGAATCTCAGTATGGAATCTCAGTATGGAATCTCAGTACGGAATCTCAGTAAGGAATCTCAGTATGGAATCTCAGTAAGGAATCTCAGTAAGGAATCTCAGTAAGGAATCTCAGTATGGAATCTCAGTAAGGAATCTCAGTAAGGAATCTCAGTATGGAATCTCAGTATGGAATCTCAGTATGGAATCTCAGTATGGAATCTCAGTATGGAATCTAAGTAAGGAATCTCAGTAAGGAATCTCAGTATGGAATCTCAGTATGGAATCTCAGTATGGAATCTCAGTATGGAATCTCAGTATGGAATCTCAGTATGGAATCTCAGTATGGAATCTCAGTATGGAATCTCAGTAAGGAATCTCAGTAAGGAATCTCAGTAAGGAATCTCAGTATGGAATCTCAGTATGGAATCTCAGTATGGAATCTCAGTAAGGAATCTCAGTATGGAATCTCAGTATGGAATCTCAGTATGGAATCTCAGTATGGAATCTCAGTAAGGAATCTCAGTATGGAATCTCATTATGGAATCTCAGTAAGGAATCTCAGTATGGAATCTCAGTATGGAATCTCAGTATGGAATCTCAGTAAGGAATATCAGTATGGAATCTCAGTAAGGAATCTCAGTATGGAATCTCAGTATGGAATCTCAGTATGGAATCTCAGTAAGGAATCTCAGTATGGAATCTCAGTATGGAATCTCAGTATGGAATCTCAGTATGGAATCTCAGTATGGAATCTCAGTATGGAATCTCCGTAAGGAATCTCAGTATGGAATCTCAGTAAGGAATCTCAGTATGGAATCTCAGTATTGAATTTCAGTATGGAATCTCAGTAAGGAATCTCAGTAAGGAATCTCAGTAAGGAATCTCAGTAAGGAATCTCAGTATGGAATCTCAGTATGGAATCTCAGTAAGGAATCTCAGTATGGAATCTCAGTATGGAATCTCAGTATGGAATCTCAGTAAGGAATCTCCGTAAGGGATCTCCGTATGGAATCTCCGTAAGGAATCTCCGTAAGGAATCTCCGTATGGAATCTAGGTATGGAATCTCCGTATGGAATCTCAGTATGGAATATCAGTATGGAATCTCAGTATGGAATCTCAGTAAGGAATCTCAGTATGGAATCTCAGTATGGAATCTCAGTAAGGAATCTCAGTATGGAATCTCAGTAAGGAATCTCAGTATGGAATCTCAGTATGGAATCTCAGTAATGAATCTCAGTAAGGAATCTCAGTATGGAATCTCAGTATGGAATCTCAGTAAGGAGTCTCAGTAAGGAATCTCAGTAAGGAATCTCAGTAAGGAATCTCAGTATGGAATCTCAGTATGGAATCTCAGTAAGGAATCTCAGTATGGAATCTCAGTATGGAATCCCTGTAAGGAATCTCAGTATGGAATCTCAGTATGGAATCTCAGTATGGAATCTCAGTAAGGAATCTCAGTATGGAATCTCATTATGGAATCTCAGTAAGGAATCTCAGTATGGAATCTCAGTATGGAATCTCAGTATGGAATCTCAGTAAGGAATCTCAGTATGGAATCTCAGTAAGGAATCTCAGTATGGAATCTCAGTATGGAATCTCAGTAAGGAATCTCAGTATGGAATCTCAGTATGGAATCTCAGTATGGAATCTCAGTATGGAATCTCAGTATGGAATCTCAGTATGGAATCTCCGTAAGGAATCTCAGTATGGAATCTCAGTAAGGAATCTCAGTATGGAATCTCAGTATTGAATTTCAGTATGGAATCTCAGTAAGGAATCTCAGTAAGGAATCTCAGTAAGGAATCTCAGTATGGAATCTCAGTATGGAATCTCAGTAAGGAATCTCAGTATGGAATCTCAGTATGGAATCTCAGTATGGAATCTCAGTAAGGAATCTCCGTAAGGGATCTCCGTATGGAATCTCCGTAAGGAATCTCCGTAAGGAATCTCCGTATGGAATCTAGGTATGGAATCTCCGTATGGAATCTCAGTATGGAATATCATTAAGGAATCTCAGTATGGAATCTCAGTATGGAATCTCAGTAAGGAATCTCAGTAAGGAATCTCAGTATGGAATCTCAGTATGGAATCTCAGTAAGGAATCTCAGTATGGAATCTCAGTATGGAATCTCAGTAAGGAATCTCAGTAAGGAATCTCAGTATGGAATCTCAGTATGGAATCTCAGTAAGGAATCTCAGTAAGGAATCTCAGTAAGGAATCTCAGTATGGAATCTCAGTAAGGAATCTCAGTATGGAATCTCAGTATGGAATCTCAGTATGGAATCTCAGTATGGAATCTCAGTACGGAATCTCAGTAAGGAATCTCAGTATGGAATCTCAGTAAGGAATCTCAGTAAGGAATCTCAGTAAGGAATCTCAGTATGGAATCTCAGTAAGGAATCTCAGTATGGAATCTCAGTATGGAATCTCAGTATGGAATATCAGTATGGAATTTCAGTATGGAATCTCAGTATGGAATCTAAGTAAGGAATCTCAGTAAGGAATCTCAGTATGGAATCTCAGTATGGAATCTCAGTATGGAATCTCAGTATGGAATCTCAGTATGGAATCTCAGTATGGAATCTCAGTATGGAATCTCAGTAAGGAATCTCAGTAAGGAATCTCAGTAAGGAATCTCAGTATGGAATCTCAGTATGGAATCTCAGTATGGAATCTCAGTAAGGAATCTCAGTAAGGAATCTCAGTATGGAATCTCAGTATGGAATCTCAGTATGGAATCTCAGTATGGAATCTCAGTATGGAATCTCAGTAAGGAATCTCAGTATGGAATCTCAGTATGGAATCTCAGTAAGGAATCTCAGTAAGGAATCTCAGTATGGAATCTCCGTATGGAATCTCAGTAAGGAATCTCAGTAAGGAATCTCAGTAAGGAATCTCAGTATGGAATCTCAGTAAGGAATCTCAGTAAGGAATCTCAGTAAGGAATCTCAGTATGGAATCTCAGTATGGAATCTCAGTATGGAATCTCAGTAAGGAATCTCAGTATGGAATCTCAGTATGGAATCTCAGTAAGGAATCTCAGTAAGGAATCTCAGTATGGAATCTCAGTATGGAATCTCAGTAAGGAATCTCAGTAAGGAATCTCAGTAAGGAATCTCAGTATGGAATCTCAGTAAGGAATCTCAGTATGGAATCTCAGTATGGAATCTCAGTATGGAATCTCAGTATGGAATCTCAGTACGGAATCTCAGTAAGGAATCTCAGTATGGAATCTCAGTAAGGAATCTCAGTAAGGAATCTCAGTAAGGAATCTCAGTATGGAATCTCAGTAAGGAATCTCAGTATGGAATCTCAGTATGGAATCTCAGTATGGAATATCAGTATGGAATTTCAGTATGGAATCTCAGTATGGAATCTAAGTAAGGAATCTCAGTAAGGAATCTCAGTATGGAATCTCAGTATGGAATCTCAGTATGGAATCTCAGTATGGAATCTCAGTATGGAATCTCAGTATGGAATCTCAGTATGGAATCTCAGTAAGGAATCTCAGTAAGGAATCTCAGTAAGGAATCTCAGTATGGAATCTCAGTATGGAATCTCAGTATGGAATCTCAGTAAGGAATCTCAGTAAGGAATCTCAGTATGGAATCTCAGTATGGAATCTCAGTATGGAATCTCAGTATGGAATCTCAGTATGGAATCTCAGTAAGGAATCTCAGTATGGAATCTCAGTATGGAATCTCAGTAAGGAATCTCAGTAAGGAATCTCAGTATGGAATCTCCGTATGGAATCTCAGTAAGGAATCTCAGTAAGGAATCTCAGTAAGGAATCTCAGTATGGAATCTCAGTAAGGAATCTCAGTAAGGAATCTCAGTAAGGAATCTCAGTATGGAATCTCAGTATGGAATCTCAGTATGGAATCTCAGTATGGAATCTCAGTATGGAATCTCAGTATGGAATCTCCGTAAGGAATCTCAGTATGGAATCTCAGTAAGGAATCTCAGTATGGAATCTCAGTATTGAATTTCAGTATGGAATCTCAGTAAGGAATCTCAGTAAGGAATCTCAGTAAGGAATCTCAGTAAGGAATCTCAGTATGGAATCTCAGTATGGAATCTCAGTAAGGAATCTCCGTAAGGAATCTCCGTATGGAATCTAGGTATGGAATCTCCGTATGGAATCTCAGTATGGAATATCAGTATGGAATCTCAGTATGGAATCTCAGTAAGGAATCTCAGTATGGAATCTCAGTATGGAATCTCAGTAAGGAATCTCAGTATGGAATCTCAGTAAGGAATCTCAGTATGGAATCTCAGTATGGAATCTCAGTAATGAATCTCAGTAAGGAATCTCAGTATGGAATCTCAGGATGGAATCTCAGTAAGGAGTCTCAGTAAGGAATCTCAGTAAGGAATCTCAGTAAGGAATCTCAGTATGGAATCTCAGTATGGAATCTCAGTAAGGAATCTCAGTATGGAATCTCAGTATGGAATCCCTGTAAGGAATCTCAGTATGGAATCTCAGTATGGAATCTCAGTATGGAATCTCAGTAAGGAATCTCAGTATGGAATCTCATTATGGAATCTCAGTAAGGAATCTCAGTATGGAATCTCAGTATGGAATCTCAGTATGGAATCTCAGTAAGGAATCTCAGTATGGAATCTCAGTAAGGAATCTCAGTATGGAATCTCAGTATGGAATCTCAGTAAGGAATCTCAGTATGGAATCTCAGTATGGAATCTCAGTATGGAATCTCAGTATGGAATCTCAGTATGGAATCTCAGTATGGAATCTCCGTAAGGAATCTCAGTATGGAATCTCAGTAAGGAATCTCAGTATGGAATCTCAGTATTGAATTTCAGTATGGAATCTCAGTAAGGAATCTCAGTAAGGAATCTCAGTAAGGAATCTCAGTATGGAATCTCAGTATGGAATCTCAGTAAGGAATCTCAGTATGGAATCTCAGTATGGAATCTCAGTATGGAATCTCAGTAAGGAATCTCCGTAAGGGATCTCCGTATGGAATCTCCGTAAGGAATCTCCGTAAGGAATCTCCGTATGGAATCTAGGTATGGAATCTCCGTATGGAATCTCAGTATGGAATATCATTAAGGAATCTCAGTATGGAATCTCAGTATGGAATCTCAGTAAGGAATCTCAGTAAGGAATCTCAGTATGGAATCTCAGTATGGAATCTCAGTAAGGAATCTCAGTATGGAATCTCAGTATGGAATCTCAGTAAGGAATCTCAGTAAGGAATCTCAGTATGGAATCTCAGTATGGAATCTCAGTAAGGAATCTCAGTAAGGAATCTCAGTAAGGAATCTCAGTATGGAATCTCAGTAAGGAATCTCAGTATGGAATCTCAGTATGGAATCTCAGTATGGAATCTCAGTATGGAATCTCAGTACGGAATCTCAGTAAGGAATCTCAGTATGGAATCTCAGTAAGGAATCTCAGTAAGGAATCTCAGTAAGGAATCTCAGTATGGAATCTCAGTAAGGAATCTCAGTATGGAATCTCAGTATGGAATCTCAGTATGGAATATCAGTATGGAATTTCAGTATGGAATCTCAGTATGGAATCTAAGTAAGGAATCTCAGTAAGGAATCTCAGTATGGAATCTCAGTATGGAATCTCAGTATGGAATCTCAGTATGGAATCTCAGTATGGAATCTCAGTATGGAATCTCAGTATGGAATCTCAGTAAGGAATCTCAGTAAGGAATCTCAGTAAGGAATCTCAGTATGGAATCTCAGTATGGAATCTCAGTATGGAATCTCAGTAAGGAATCTCAGTAAGGAATCTCAGTATGGAATCTCAGTATGGAATCTCAGTATGGAATCTCAGTATGGAATCTCAGTATGGAATCTCAGTAAGGAATCTCAGTATGGAATCTCAGTATGGAATCTCAGTAAGGAATCTCAGTAAGGAATCTCAGTATGGAATCTCCGTATGGAATCTCAGTAAGGAATCTCAGTAAGGAATCTCAGTAAGGAATCTCAGTATGGAATCTCAGTAAGGAATCTCAGTAAGGAATCTCAGTAAGGAATCTCAGTATGGAATCTCAGTATGGAATCTCAGTATGGAATCTCAGTATGGAATCTCAGTATGGAATCTCAGTAAGGAATCTCAGTAAGGAATCTCAGTATGGAATCTCAGTAAGGAATCTCAGTAAGGAATCTCAGTAAGGAATCTCAGTATGGAATCTCAGTAAGGAATCTCAGTAAGGAATCTCAGTATGGAATCTCAGTATGGAATCTCAGTAAGGAATCTCAGTATGGAATCTCAGTAAGGAATCTCAGTAAGGAATCTCAGTAAGGAATCTCAGTAAGGAATCTCAGTATGGAATCTCAGTATGGAATCTCAGTAAGGAATCTCAGTATGGAATCTCAGTATGGAATCTCAGTATGGAATCTCAGTATGGAATCTCAGTATGGAATCTCAGTATGGAATCTCCGTAAGGAATCTCAGTATGGAATCTCAGTAAGGAATCTCAGTATGGAATCTCAGTATGGAATTTCAGTATGGAATCTCAGTAAGGAATCTCAGTAAGGAATCTCAGTAAGGAATCTCAGTATGGAATCTCAGTATGGAATCTCAGTAAGGAATCTCAGTATGGAATCTCAGTATGGAATCTCAGTATGGAATCTCAGTAAGGAATCTCCGTAAGGGATCTCCGTATGGAATCTCCGTAAGGAATCTCCGTAAGGAATCTCCGTATGGAATCTAGGTATGGAATCTCCGTATGGAATCTCAGTATGGAATATCATTAAGGAATCTCAGTATGGAATCTCAGTATGGAATCTCAGTAAGGAATCTCAGTAAGGAATCTCAGTATGGAATCTCAGTATGGAATCTCAGTAAGGAATCTCAGTATGGAATCTCAGTATGGAATCTCAGTAAGGAATCTCAGTAAGGAATCTCAGTATGGAATCTCAGTATGGAATCTCAGTAAGGAATCTCAGTAAGGAATCTCAGTATGGAATCTCAGTAAGGAATCTCAGTATGGAATCTCAGTATGGAATCTCAGTATGGAATCTCAGTATGGAATCTCAGTATGGAATCTCAGTACGGAATCTCAGTAAGGAATCTCAGTATGGAATCTCAGTAAGGAATCTCAGTAAGGAATCTCAGTAAGGAATCTCAGTATGGAATCTCAGTAAGGAATCTCAGAAAGGAATCTCAGTATGGAATCTCAGTATGGAATCTCAGTATGGAATCTCAGTATGGAATCTCAGTATGTAATCTAAGTAAGGAATCTCAGTAAGGAATCTCAGTATGGAATCTCAGTATGGAATCTCAGTATGGAATCTCAGTATGGAATCTCAGTATGGAATCTCAGTATGGAATCTCAGTATGGAATCTCAGTATGGAATCTCAGTAAGGAATCTCAGTAAGGAATCTCAGTAAGGAATCTCAGTATGGAATCTCAGTATGGAATCTCAGTATGGAATCTCAGTAAGGAATCTCAGTAAGGAATCTCAGTATGGAATCTCAGTATGGAATCTCAGTATGGAATCTCAGTATGGAATCTCAGTATGGAATCTCAGTAAGGAATCTCAGTATGGAATCTCAGTATGGAATCTCAGTATGGAATCTCAGTAAGGAATCTCAGTAAGGAATCTCAGTATGGAATCTCCGTATGGAATCTCAGTAAGGAATCTCAGTAAGGAATCTCAGTAAGGAATCTCAGTATGGAATCTCAGTAAGGAATCTCAGTAAGGAATCTCAGTAAGGAATCTCAGTATGGAATCTCAGTATGGAATCTCAGTATGGAATCTCAGTATGGAATCTCAGTATGGAATCTCAGTAAGGAATCTCAGTATGGAATCTCAGTAAGGAATCTCAGTAAGGAATCTCAGTAAGGAATCTCAGTATGGAATCTCAGTAAGGAATCTCAGTAAGGAATCTCAGTATGGAATCTCAGTATGGAATCTCAGTAAGGAATCTCAGTATGGAATCTCAGTAAGGAATCTCAGTAAGGAATCTCAGTAAGGAATCTCAGTAAGGAATCTCAGTATGGAATCTCAGTATGGAATCTCAGTATGGAATCTCAGTATGGAATCTCAGTAAGGAATCTCAGTAAGGAATCTCAGTATGGAATCTCAGTAAGGAATCTCAGTAAGGAATCTCAGTATGGAATCTCAGTATGGAATCTCAGTATGGAATCTCAGTAAGGAATCTCAGTAAGGAATCTCAGTATGGAATCTCAGTAAGGAATCTCAGTAAGGAATCTCAGTATGGAATCTCAGTAAGGAATCTCAGTATGGAATCTCAGTAAGGAATCTCCGTAAGGGATCTCCGTATGGAATCTCCGTAAGGAATCTCCGTAAGGAATCTCCGTATGGAATCTAGGTATGGAATCTCCGTATGGAATCTCAGTATGGAATATCATTAAGGAATCTCAGTATGGAATCTCAGTATGGAATCTCAGTAAGGAATCTCAGTAAGGAATCTCAGTATGGAATCTCAGTATGGAATCTCCGTAAGGAATCTCCGTAAGGAATCTCCGTATGGAATCTCCGTAAGGAATCTCCGTAAGGAATCTCCGTATGGAATCTAGGTATGGAATCTCCGTATGGAATCTCAGTATGGAATATCATTAAGGAATCTCAGTATGGAATCTCAGTATGGAATCTCAGTAAGGAATCTCAGTAAGGAATCTCAGTATGGAATCTCAGTATGGAATCTCAGTAAGGAATCTCAGTAAGGAATCTCAGTATGGAATCTCAGTATGGAATCTCAGTAAGGAATCTCAGTATGGAATCTCAGTATGGAATCTCAGTAAGGAATCTCAGTAAGGAATCTCAGTATGGAATCTCAGTATGGAATCTCAGTAAGGAATCTCAGTAAGGAATCTCAGTAAGGAATCTCAGTATGGAATCTCAGTAAGGAATCTCAGTATGGAATCTCAGTATGGAATCTCAGTATGGAATCTCAGTATGGAATCTCAGTACGGAATCTCAGTAAGGAATCTCAGTATGGAATCTCAGTAAGGAATCTCAGTAAGGAATCTCAGTAAGGAATCTCAGTATGGAATCTCAGTAAGGAATCTCAGTATGGAATCTCAGTATGGAATCTCAGTATGGAATATCAGTATGGAATTTCAGTATGGAATCTCAGTATGGAATCTAAGTAAGGAATCTCAGTAAGGAATCTCAGTATGGAATCTCAGTATGGAATCTCAGTATGGAATCTCAGTATGGAATCTCAGTATGGAATCTCAGTATGGAATCTCAGTATGGAATCTCAGTAAGGAATCTCAGTAAGGAATCTCAGTAAGGAATCTCAGTATGGAATCTCAGTATGGAATCTCAGTATGGAATCTCAGTAAGGAATCTCAGTAAGGAATCTCAGTATGGAATCTCAGTATGGAATCTCAGTATGGAATCTCAGTATGGAATCTCAGTATGGAATCTCAGTAAGGAATCTCAGTATGGAATCTCAGTATGGAATCTCAGTAAGGAATCTCAGTAAGGAATCTCAGTATGGAATCTCCGTATGGAATCTCAGTAAGGAATCTCAGTAAGGAATCTCAGTAAGGAATCTCAGTATGGAATCTCAGTAAGGAATCTCAGTATGGAATCTCAGTATGGAATCTCAGTAAGGAATCTCAGTATGGAATCTCAGTATGGAATCTCAGTATGGAATCTCAGTAAGGAATCTCCGTAAGGGATCTCCGTATGGAATCTCCGTAAGGAATCTCCGTAAGGAATCTCCGTATGGAATCTAGGTATGGAATCTCCGTATGGAATCTCAGTATGGAATATCAGTATGGAATCTCAGTATGGAATCTCAGTAAGGAATCTCAGTATGGAATCTCAGTATGGAATCTCAGTAAGGAATCTCAGTATGGAATCTCAGTAAGGAATCTCAGTATGGAATCTCAGTATGGAATCTCAGTAATGAATCTCAGTAAGGAATCTCAGTATGGAATCTCAGTATGGAATCTCAGTAAGGAGTCTCAGTAAGGAATCTCAGTAAGGAATCTCAGTAAGGAATCTCAGTATGGAATCTCAGTATGGAATCTCAGTAAGGAATCTCAGTATGGAATCTCAGTATGGAATCCCTGTAAGGAATCTCAGTATGGAATCTCAGTATGGAATCTCAGTATGGAATCTCAGTAAGGAATCTCAGTATGGAATCTCATTATGGAATCTCAGTAAGGAATCTCAGTATGGAATCTCAGTATGGAATCTCAGTATGGAATCTCAGTAAGGAATCTCAGTATGGAATCTCAGTAAGGAATCTCAGTATGGAATCTCAGTATGGAATCTCAGTAAGGAATCTCAGTATGGAATCTCAGTATGGAATCTCAGTATGGAATCTCAGTATGGAATCTCAGTATGGAATCTCAGTATGGAATCTCCGTAAGGAATCTCAGTATGGAATCTCAGTAAGGAATCTCAGTATGGAATCTCAGTATTGAATTTCAGTATGGAATCTCAGTAAGGAATCTCAGTAAGGAATCTCAGTAAGGAATCTCAGTATGGAATCTCAGTATGGAATCTCAGTAAGGAATCTCAGTATGGAATCTCAGTATGGAATCTCAGTATGGAATCTCAGTAAGGAATCTCCGTAAGGAATCTCAGTAAGGAATCTCAGTATGGAATCTCAGTATGGAATCTCAGTAAGGAATCTCAGTAAGGAATCTCAGTATGGAATCTCAGTAAGGAATCTCAGTATGGAATCTCAGTATGGAATCTCAGTATGGAATCTCAGTATGGAATCTCAGTATGGAATCTCAGTATGGAATCTCAGTATGGAATCTCAGTATGGAATCTCAGTATGGAATCTCAGTACGGAATCTCAGTAAGGAATCTCAGTATGGAATCTCAGTAAGGAATCTCAGTAAGGAATCTCAGTAAGGAATCTCAGTATGGAATCTCAGTAAGGAATCTCAGTAAGGAATCTCAGTATGGAATCTCAGTATGGAATCTCAGTATGGAATCTCAGTATGGAATCTCAGTATGGAATCTAAGTAAGGAATCTCAGTAAGGAATCTCAGTATGGAATCTCAGTATGGAATCTCAGTATGGAATCTCAGTATGGAATCTCAGTATGGAATCTCAGTATGGAATCTCAGTATGGAATCTCAGTATGGAATCTCAGTAAGGAATCTCAGTAAGGAATCTCAGTAAGGAATCTCAGTATGGAATCTCAGTATGGAATCTCAGTATGGAATCTCAGTAAGGAATCTCAGTATGGAATCTCAGTATGGAATCTCAGTATGGAATCTCAGTATGGAATCTCAGTAAGGAATCTCAGTATGGAATCTCATTATGGAATCTCAGTAAGGAATCTCAGTATGGAATCTCAGTATGGAATCTCAGTATGGAATCTCAGTAAGGAATATCAGTATGGAATCTCAGTAAGGAATCTCAGTATGGAATCTCAGTATGGAATCTCAGTATGGAATCTCAGTAAGGAATCTCAGTATGGAATCTCAGTATGGAATCTCAGTATGGAATCTCAGTATGGAATCTCAGTATGGAATCTCCGTAAGGAATCTCAGTATGGAATCTCAGTAAGGAATCTCAGTATGGAATCTCAGTATTGAATTTCAGTATGGAATCTCAGTAAGGAATCTCAGTATGGAATCTCAGTATGGAATCTCAGTAAGGAATCTCAGTATGGAATCTCATTATGGAATCTCAGTAAGGAATCTCAGTATGGAATCTCAGTATGGAATCTCAGTATGGAATCTCAGTAAGGAATCTCAGTATGGAATCTCAGTAAGGAATCTCAGTATGGAATCTCAGTATGGAATCTCAGTAAGGAATCTCAGTATGGAATCTCAGTATGGAATCTCAGTATGGAATCTCAGTATGGAATCTCAGTAAGGAATCTCCGTAAGGGATCTCCGTATGGAATCTCCGTAAGGAATCTCCGTAAGGAATCACCGTATGGAATCTAGGTATGGAATCTCCGTATGGAATCTCAGTATGGAATATCAGTATGGAATCTCAGTATGGAATCTCAGTAAGGAATCTCAGTATGGAATCTCAGTATGGAATCTCAGTAAGGAATCTCAGTATGGAATCTCAGTAAGGAATCTCAGTATGGAATCTCAGTATGGAATCTCAGTAATGAATCTCAGTAAGGAATCTCAGTATGGAATCTCAGTATGGAATCTCAGTAAGGAGTCTCAGTAAGGAATCTCAGTAAGGAATCTCAGTAAGGAATCTCAGTATGGAATCTCAGTATGGAATCTCAGTAAGGAATCTCAGTATGGAATCTCAGTATGGAATCCCTGTAAGGAATCTCAGTATGGAATCTCAGTATGGAATCTCAGTATGGAATCTCAGTAAGGAATCTCAGTATGGAATCTCATTATGGAATCTCAGTAAGGAATCTCAGTATGGAATCTCAGTATGGAATCTCAGTATGGAATCTCAGTAAGGAATCTCAGTATGGAATCTCAGTAAGGAATCTCAGTATGGAATCTCAGTATGGAATCTCAGTAAGGAATCTCAGTATGGAATCTCAGTATGGAATCTCAGTATGGAATCTCAGTATGGAATCTCAGTATGGAATCTCAGTATGGAATCTCCGTAAGGAATCTCAGTATGGAATCTCAGTAAGGAATCTCAGTATGGAATCTCAGTATTGAATTTCAGTATGGAATCTCAGTAAGGAATCTCAGTAAGGAATCTCAGTAAGGAATCTCAGTATGGAATCTCAGTATGGAATCTCAGTAAGGAATCTCAGTATGGAATCTCAGTATGGAATCTCAGTATGGAATCTCAGTAAGGAATCTCCGTAAGGGATCTCCGTATGGAATCTCCGTAAGGAATCTCCGTAAGGAATCTCCGTATGGAATCTAGGTATGGAATCTCCGTATGGAATCTCAGTATGGAATATCATTAAGGAATCTCAGTATGGAATCTCAGTATGGAATCTCAGTAAGGAATCTCAGTAAGGAATCTCAGTATGGAATCTCAGTATGGAATCTCAGTAAGGAATCTCAGTATGGAATCTCAGTATGGAATCTCAGTAAGGAATCTCAGTAAGGAATCTCAGTATGGAATCTCAGTATGGAATCTCAGTAAGGAATCTCAGTAAGGAATCTCAGTAAGGAATCTCAGTATGGAATCTCAGTAAGGAATCTCAGTATGGAATCTCAGTATGGAATCTCAGTATGGAATCTCAGTATGGAATCTCAGTACGGAATCTCAGTAAGGAATCTCAGTATGGAATCTCAGTAAGGAATCTCAGTAAGGAATCTCAGTAAGGAATCTCAGTATGGAATCTCAGTAAGGAATCTCAGTATGGAATCTCAGTATGGAATCTCAGTATGGAATATCAGTATGGAATTTCAGTATGGAATCTCAGTATGGAATCTAAGTAAGGAATCTCAGTAAGGAATCTCAGTATGGAATCTCAGTATGGAATCTCAGTATGGAATCTCAGTATGGAATCTCAGTATGGAATCTCAGTATGGAATCTCAGTAAGGAATCTCAGTAAGGAATCTCAGTAAGGAATCTCAGTATGGAATCTCAGTATGGAATCTCAGTATGGAATCTCAGTAAGGAATCTCAGTAAGGAATCTCAGTATGGAATCTCAGTATGGAATCTCAGTATGGAATCTCAGTATGGAATCTCAGTATGGAATCTCAGTAAGGAATCTCAGTATGGAATCTCAGTATGGAATCTCAGTAAGGAATCTCAGTAAGGAATCTCAGTATGGAATCTCCGTATGGAATCTCAGTAAGGAATCTCAGTAAGGAATCTCAGTAAGGAATCTCAGTATGGAATCTCAGTAAGGAATCTCAGTAAGGAATCTCAGTAAGGAATCTCAGTATGGAATCTCAGTATGGAATCTCAGTATGGAATCTCAGTAAGGAATCTCAGTATGGAATCTCAGTATGGAATCTCAGTAAGGAATCTCAGTAAGGAATCTCAGTATGGAATCTCAGTATGGAATCTCAGTAAGGAATCTCAGTAAGGAATCTCAGTAAGGAATCTCAGTATGGAATCTCAGTAAGGAATCTCAGTATGGAATCTCAGTATGGAATCTCAGTATGGAATCTCAGTATGGAATCTCAGTACGGAATCTCAGTAAGGAATCTCAGTATGGAATCTCAGTAAGGAATCTCAGTAAGGAATCTCAGTAAGGAATCTCAGTATGGAATCTCAGTAAGGAATCTCAGTATGGAATCTCAGTATGGAATCTCAGTATGGAATATCAGTATGGAATTTCAGTATGGAATCTCAGTATGGAATCTAAGTAAGGAATCTCAGTAAGGAATCTCAGTATGGAATCTCAGTATGGAATCTCAGTATGGAATCTCAGTATGGAATCTCAGTATGGAATCTCAGTATGGAATCTCAGTATGGAATCTCAGTAAGGAATCTCAGTAAGGAATCTCAGTATGGAATCTCAGTATGGAATCTCAGTATGGAATCTCAGTAAGGAATCTCAGTAAGGAATCTCAGTATGGAATCTCAGTATGGAATCTCAGTATGGAATCTCAGTATGGAATCTCAGTATGGAATCTCAGTAAGGAATCTCAGTATGGAATCTCAGTATGGAATCTCAGTAAGGAATCTCAGTAAGGAATCTCAGTATGGAATCTCCGTATGGAATCTCAGTAAGGAATCTCAGTAAGGAATCTCAGTAAGGAATCTCAGTATGGAATCTCAGTAAGGAATCTCAGTAAGGAATCTCAGTAAGGAATCTCAGTATGGAATCTCAGTATGGAATCTCAGTATGGAATCTCAGTATGGAATCTCAGTATGGAATCTCAGTATGGAATCTCCGTAAGGAATCTCAGTATGGAATCTCAGTAAGGAATCTCAGTATGGAATCTCAGTATTGAATTTCAGTATGGAATCTCAGTAAGGAATCTCAGTAAGGAATCTCAGTAAGGAATCTCAGTAAGGAATCTCAGTATGGAATCTCAGTATGGAATCTCAGTAAGGAATCTCCGTAAGGAATCTCCGTATGGAATCTAGGTATGGAATCTCCGTATGGAATCTCAGTATGGAATATCAGTATGGAATCTCAGTATGGAATCTCAGTAAGGAATCTCAGTATGGAATCTCAGTATGGAATCTCAGTAAGGAATCTCAGTATGGAATCTCAGTAAGGAATCTCAGTATGGAATCTCAGTATGGAATCTCAGTAATGAATCTCAGTAAGGAATCTCAGTATGGAATCTCAGTATGGAATCTCAGTAAGGAGTCTCAGTAAGGAATCTCAGTAAGGAATCTCAGTAAGGAATCTCAGTATGGAATCTCAGTATGGAATCTCAGTAAGGAATCTCAGTATGGAATCTCAGTATGGAATCCCTGTAAGGAATCTCAGTATGGAATCTCAGTATGGAATCTCAGTATGGAATCTCAGTAAGGAATCTCAGTATGGAATCTCATTATGGAATCTCAGTAAGGAATCTCAGTATGGAATCTCAGTATGGAATCTCAGTATGGAATCTCAGTAAGGAATCTCAGTATGGAATCTCAGTAAGGAATCTCAGTATGGAATCTCAGTATGGAATCTCAGTAAGGAATCTCAGTATGGAATCTCAGTATGGAATCTCAGTATGGAATCTCAGTATGGAATCTCAGTATGGAATCTCAGTATGGAATCTCCGTAAGGAATCTCAGTATGGAATCTCAGTAAGGAATCTCAGTATGGAATCTCAGTATTGAATTTCAGTATGGAATCTCAGTAAGGAATCTCAGTAAGGAATCTCAGTAAGGAATCTCAGTATGGAATCTCAGTATGGAATCTCAGTAAGGAATCTCAGTATGGAATCTCAGTATGGAATCTCAGTATGGAATCTCAGTAAGGAATCTCCGTAAGGGATCTCCGTATGGAATCTCCGTAAGGAATCTCCGTAAGGAATCTCCGTATGGAATCTAGGTATGGAATCTCCGTATGGAATCTCAGTATGGAATATCATTAAGGAATCTCAGTATGGAATCTCAGTATGGAATCTCAGTATGGAATCTCAGTAAGGAATCTCAGTAAGGAATCTCAGTATGGAATCTCAGTATGGAATCTCAGTAAGGAATCTCAGTATGGAATCTCAGTATGGAATCTCAGTAAGGAATCTCAGTAAGGAATCTCAGTATGGAATCTCAGTATGGAATCTCAGTAAGGAATCTCAGTAAGGAATCTCAGTAAGGAATCTCAGTATGGAATCTCAGTAAGGAATCTCAGTATGGAATCTCAGTATGGAATCTCAGTATGGAATCTCAGTATGGAATCTCAGTACGGAATCTCAGTAAGGAATCTCAGTATGGAATCTCAGTAAGGAATCTCAGTAAGGAATCTCAGTAAGGAATCTCAGTAAGGAATCTCAGTATGGAATCTCAGTAAGGAATCTCAGTAAGGAATCTCAGTAAGGAATCTCTGTATGGAATCTCAGTATGGAATCTCAGTATGGAATCTCAGTATGGAATCTCAGTATGGAATCTCAGTATGGAATCTCAGTAAGGAATCTCAGTATGGAATCTCAGTATGGAATCTCAGTAAGGAATCTCAGTAAGGAATCTCAGTATGGAATCTCCGTATGGAATCTCAGTAAGGAATCTCAGTAAGGAATCTCAGTAAGGAATCTCAGTATGGAATCTCAGTAAGGAATCTCAGTAAGGAATCTCAGTAAGGAATCTCAGTATGGAATCTCAGTATGGAATCTCAGTATGGAATCTCAGTATGGAATCTCAGTATGGAATCTCAGTAAGGAATCTCAGTAAGGAATCTCAGTATGGAATCTCAGTAAGGAATCTCAGTAAGGAATCTCAGTAAGGAATCTCAGTATGGAATCTCAGTAAGGAATCTCAGTAAGGAATCTCAGTATGGAATCTCAGTATGGAATCTCAGTAAGGAATCTCAGTATGGAATCTCAGTAAGGAATCTCAGTAAGGAATCTCAGTAAGGAATCTCAGTAAGGAATCTCAGTATGGAATCTCAGTATGGAATCTCAGTAAGGAATCTCAGTATGGAATCTCAGTATGGAATCTCAGTATGGAATCTCAGTATGGAATCTCAGTATGGAATCTCAGTATGGAATCTCCGTAAGGAATCTCAGTATGGAATCTCAGTAAGGAATCTCAGTATGGAATCTCAGTATGGAATTTCAGTATGGAATCTCAGTAAGGAATCTCAGTAAGGAATCTCAGTAAGGAATCTCAGTATGGAATCTCAGTATGGAATCTCAGTAAGGAATCTCAGTATGGAATCTCAGTATGGAATCTCAGTATGGAATCTCAGTAAGGAATCTCCGTAAGGGATCTCCGTATGGAATCTCCGTAAGGAATCTCCGTAAGGAATCTCCGTATGGAATCTAGGTATGGAATCTCCGTATGGAATCTCAGTATGGAATATCATTAAGGAATCTCAGTATGGAATCTCAGTATGGAATCTCAGTAAGGAATCTCAGTAAGGAATCTCAGTATGGAATCTCAGTATGGAATCTCAGTAAGGAATCTCAGTATGGAATCTCAGTATGGAATCTCAGTAAGGAATCTCAGTAAGGAATCTCAGTATGGAATCTCAGTATGGAATCTCAGTAAGGAATCTCAGTAAGGAATCTCAGTATGGAATCTCAGTAAGGAATCTCAGTATGGAATCTCAGTATGGAATCTCAGTATGGAATCTCAGTATGGAATCTCAGTATGGAATCTCAGTACGGAATCTCAGTAAGGAATCTCAGTATGGAATCTCAGTAAGGAATCTCAGTAAGGAATCTCAGTAAGGAATCTCAGTATGGAATCTCAGTAAGGAATCTCAGAAAGGAATCTCAGTATGGAATCTCAGTATGGAATCTCAGTATGGAATCTCAGTATGGAATCTCAGTATGTAATCTAAGTAAGGAATCTCAGTAAGGAATCTCAGTATGGAATCTCAGTATGGAATCTCAGTATGGAATCTCAGTATGGAATCTCAGTATGGAATCTCAGTATGGAATCTCAGTATGGAATCTCAGTATGGAATCTCAGTATGGAATCTCAGTAAGGAATCTCAGTAAGGAATCTCAGTAAGGAATCTCAGTATGGAATCTCAGTATGGAATCTCAGTATGGAATCTCAGTAAGGAATCTCAGTAAGGAATCTCAGTATGGAATCTCAGTATGGAATCTCAGTATGGAATCTCAGTATGGAATCTCAGTATGGAATCTCAGTAAGGAATCTCAGTATGGAATCTCAGTATGGAATCTCAGTATGGAATCTCAGTAAGGAATCTCAGTAAGGAATCTCAGTATGGAATCTCCGTATGGAATCTCAGTAAGGAATCTCAGTAAGGAATCTCAGTAAGGAATCTCAGTATGGAATCTCAGTAAGGAATCTCAGTAAGGAATCTCAGTAAGGAATCTCAGTATGGAATCTCAGTATGGAATCTCAGTATGGAATCTCAGTATGGAATCTCAGTATGGAATCTCAGTAAGGAATCTCAGTATGGAATCTCAGTAAGGAATCTCAGTAAGGAATCTCAGTAAGGAATCTCAGTATGGAATCTCAGTAAGGAATCTCAGTAAGGAATCTCAGTATGGAATCTCAGTATGGAATCTCAGTAAGGAATCTCAGTATGGAATCTCAGTAAGGAATCTCAGTAAGGAATCTCAGTAAGGAATCTCAGTAAGGAATCTCAGTATGGAATCTCAGTATGGAATCTCAGTATGGAATCTCAGTATGGAATCTCAGTAAGGAATCTCAGTAAGGAATCTCAGTATGGAATCTCAGTAAGGAATCTCAGTAAGGAATCTCAGTATGGAATCTCAGTATGGAATCTCAGTATGGAATCTCAGTAAGGAATCTCAGTAAGGAATCTCAGTATGGAATCTCAGTAAGGAATCTCAGTAAGGAATCTCAGTATGGAATCTCAGTAAGGAATCTCAGTATGGAATCTCAGTAAGGAATCTCCGTAAGGGATCTCCGTATGGAATCTCCGTAAGGAATCTCCGTAAGGAATCTCCGTATGGAATCTAGGTATGGAATCTCCGTATGGAATCTCAGTATGGAATATCATTAAGGAATCTCAGTATGGAATCTCAGTATGGAATCTCAGTAAGGAATCTCAGTAAGGAATCTCAGTATGGAATCTCCGTAAGGAATCTCCGTAAGGAATCTCCGTATGGAATCTCCGTAAGGAATCTCCGTAAGGAATCTCCGTATGGAATCTAGGTATGGAATCTCCGTATGGAATCTCAGTATGGAATATCATTAAGGAATCTCAGTATGGAATCTCAGTATGGAATCTCAGTAAGGAATCTCAGTAAGGAATCTCAGTATGGAATCTCAGTATGGAATCTCAGTAAGGAATCTCAGTAAGGAATCTCAGTATGGAATCTCAGTATGGAATCTCAGTAAGGAATCTCAGTATGGAATCTCAGTATGGAATCTCAGTAAGGAATCTCAGTAAGGAATCTCAGTATGGAATCTCAGTATGGAATCTCAGTAAGGAATCTCAGTAAGGAATCTCAGTAAGGAATCTCAGTATGGAATCTCAGTAAGGAATCTCAGTATGGAATCTCAGTATGGAATCTCAGTATGGAATCTCAGTATGGAATCTCAGTACGGAATCTCAGTAAGGAATCTCAGTATGGAATCTCAGTAAGGAATCTCAGTAAGGAATCTCAGTAAGGAATCTCAGTATGGAATCTCAGTAAGGAATCTCAGTATGGAATCTCAGTATGGAATCTCAGTATGGAATATCAGTATGGAATTTCAGTATGGAATCTCAGTATGGAATCTAAGTAAGGAATCTCAGTAAGGAATCTCAGTATGGAATCTCAGTATGGAATCTCAGTATGGAATCTCAGTATGGAATCTCAGTATGGAATCTCAGTATGGAATCTCAGTATGGAATCTCAGTAAGGAATCTCAGTAAGGAATCTCAGTAAGGAATCTCAGTATGGAATCTCAGTATGGAATCTCAGTATGGAATCTCAGTAAGGAATCTCAGTAAGGAATCTCAGTATGGAATCTCAGTATGGAATCTCAGTATGGAATCTCAGTATGGAATCTCAGTATGGAATCTCAGTAAGGAATCTCAGTATGGAATCTCAGTATGGAATCTCAGTAAGGAATCTCAGTAAGGAATCTCAGTATGGAATCTCCGTATGGAATCTCAGTAAGGAATCTCAGTAAGGAATCTCAGTAAGGAATCTCAGTATGGAATCTCAGTAAGGAATCTCAGTAAGGAATCTCAGTAAGGAATCTCAGTATGGAATCTCAGTATGGAATCTCAGTATGGAATCTCAGTATGGAATCTCAGTATGGAATCTCAGTAAGGAATCTCAGTAAGGAATCTCAGTATGGAATCTCAGTAAGGAATCTCAGTAAGGAATCTCAGTAAGGAATCTCAGTATGGAATCTCAGTAAGGAATCTCAGTAAGGAATCTCAGTATGGAATCTCAGTATGGAATCTCAGTAAGGAATCTCAGTATGGAATCTCAGTAAGGAATCTCAGTAAGGAATCTCAGTAAGGAATCTCAGTAAGGAATCTCAGTATGGAATCTCAGTATGGAATCTCAGTAAGGAATCTCAGTATGGAATCTCAGTATGGAATCTCAGTATGGAATCTCAGTATGGAATCTCAGTATGGAATCTCAGTATGGAATCTCCGTAAGGAATCTCAGTATGGAATCTCAGTAAGGAATCTCAGTATGGAATCTCAGTATGGAATTTCAGTATGGAATCTCAGTAAGGAATCTCAGTAAGGAATCTCAGTAAGGAATCTCAGTATGGAATCTCAGTATGGAATCTCAGTAAGGAATCTCAGTATGGAATCTCAGTATGGAATCTCAGTATGGAATCTCAGTAAGGAATCTCCGTAAGGGATCTCCGTATGGAATCTCCGTAAGGAATCTCCGTAAGGAATCTCCGTATGGAATCTAGGTATGGAATCTCCGTATGGAATCTCAGTATGGAATATCATTAAGGAATCTCAGTATGGAATCTCAGTATGGAATCTCAGTAAGGAATCTCAGTAAGGAATCTCAGTATGGAATCTCAGTATGGAATCTCAGTAAGGAATCTCAGTATGGAATCTCAGTATGGAATCTCAGTAAGGAATCTCAGTAAGGAATCTCAGTATGGAATCTCAGTATGGAATCTCAGTAAGGAATCTCAGTAAGGAATCTCAGTATGGAATCTCAGTAAGGAATCTCAGTATGGAATCTCAGTATGGAATCTCAGTATGGAATCTCAGTATGGAATCTCAGTATGGAATCTCAGTACGGAATCTCAGTAAGGAATCTCAGTATGGAATCTCAGTAAGGAATCTCAGTAAGGAATCTCAGTAAGGAATCTCAGTATGGAATCTCAGTAAGGAATCTCAGTAAGGAATCTCAGTATGGAATCTCAGTATGGAATCTCAGTATGGAATCTCAGTATGGAATCTCAGTATGGAATCTAAGTAAGGAATCTCAGTAAGGAATCTCAGTATGGAATCTCAGTATGGAATCTCAGTATGGAATCTCAGTATGGAATCTCAGTATGGAATCTCAGTATGGAATCTCAGTATGGAATCTCAGTAAGGAATCTCAGTAAGGAATCTCAGTAAGGAATCTCAGTATGGAATCTCAGTATGGAATCTCAGTATGGAATCTCAGTAAGGAATCTCAGTATGGAATCTCAGTATGGAATCTCAGTATGGAATCTCAGTATGGAATCTCAGTAAGGAATCTCAGTATGGAATCTCATTATGGAATCTCAGTAAGGAATCTCAGTATGGAATCTCAGTATGGAATCTCAGTATGGAATCTCAGTAAGGAATATCAGTATGGAATCTCAGTAAGGAATCTCAGTATGGAATCTCAGTATGGAATCTCAGTATGGAATCTCAGTAAGGAATCTCAGTATGGAATCTCAGTATGGAATCTCAGTATGGAATCTCAGTATGGAATCTCAGTATGGAATCTCAGTATGGAATCTCCGTAAGGAA